>NC_134908.1:7120348-7160348 GCF_041734735.1 Babylonia areolata
AATTTCTTAAAAAAAACTGAAGACGAAGGAGTCATTGTCGCATTGGGCAATACTGGCACAGAAATAACTTGAATCAGAGAAAGAAAACGTTCTTTGTGTCACATTGGTCGACACTGCAGGGGTTTGCCGTCAGTGCATACATTGACAGCGGAGAGCAAAGGAACTCTCTGTGGCAGAAATATGAATTTTGAAGCCGCCTCACGTGGAAAGAAACTGACAGAGAACTAACGATTCACCCTAAACTGATCAGCTGATACAGAAAGTCAGGGTTCAGATTGACAAAGACAAAGGCTGTGTGAGCATGGTCTCCTCCATTTGAATCAGAAAAGATGCATCAATAATGCGAAGATAAGGAGTCCACCTTGTCCACACTCGTTCTTGCTAAGCTGTCCACAGATGTTGCTTTCTTCTTTACAACTTGGTAACCTAATTTTATTGGTCTCCTTCTCTTTGGTGATTATCACCTAATTAACATACCCCCCCCCCCCAACCCACACACAAAAACACCGTCTCTCTCTCTCTCTCCCTCTCTCTCTCTCTCTCTCTCGGACACACACACACACACACACAGACACAGACACACACACACACACACACACACACACACACACACACACACACGTATGCATGTAACTATATTTCCAGTAGTTTTGTGTATTTTTTCCTATATATCTCCCCACTTTTTCTTTTTCTTTTATTCTTCCATTTCTTTTCAGATGGCTTCATGTAAAGAAACAGTCGTTGCTTATTTAATTACCATCTTGAAATGAAAATGTTGACTTGACTTCACACACACACACACACACACACACACACACACACACACACACACACACACACACACACACACACACCTTACACGATAAAATAATTATCCTGTCACTGTTTTTCCCCAGACCAACTTCTACTTAGTAGACAACCTGGCTGCCACTTCATCCTCACCTCCTCGACGACTGTGTGACGTGTGCACTGATGACAGGGAGGCCACTCATTCCTGTCTCCAGTGCCAGCAGAGGTATTGCCTCCCTTGCCGTAAATACCATGATTGCTTTTCACTGAATCGTGGACACACTGTTGTGTCCTTGACCCAGGAGGAAGAAGAGGGGTGTGGAAAGGGAATCCCACTGTCAGACAAACACAAAGTGGAGATGTGTACCAAGCATCTTGATCAACAACTTCTATTTCACTGCACCAAGTGTCAGGCTGACTTATGTCTGCAGTGCAACTCGACCCAGCATGAAGGTCACCCTATGGAGGATCTGGCGGACACCCGATCCAAGGTCAAGGACAAGTTGAAGGACAGGTTGGGAACTTTGACACAGGGCATACAGCAGATCGATCACCTGGTCAGTGCCTTTGAAGATCGAAGCACCAAGCTCCAACAACAAAAGCAGACAACGGAACAAGATTTCCGGGCACGTGCTGACACGTTACATCAATGGGTGAACCAGTCACTGGACGAGGCCATCAGCAGCATTCAGTCGTCCAGTGAGCAGCTGGCAAAACCTTGGCAGGATCAAGCTGAGCAGCTGCGACACAAGAAACTGGCACTGGAAGCACAACAAGACCACATCCTGCAGGTCCTCAAGGACGGAAAGGAGACTGACCTGGTGTCCTTGGAAGCTCAGCTGTCTTCCAGCCCCATGGAAGACGTGGACGTGGAAGAGCTGAGGAAAGAGCTGACCAAGGACATTCCCTCTTTCCGTGTAGAGCACAACACCACGGCAGTGAACCAGCCACAGTTACGTACCTTTATCGGCGTCCTAGAACCAGTACAGCAGACAGCAGGTGCTGAAGAGACTGTTCTTCCCAGTCAGCACAGCTATGGCCTGGGAAAGGCGTCAGGTTCAGATTCAGTGAAGGGATCAGACGTGATGCACACAACACACAGTGCCCCTTCAGCCAGCAGTTGTGTGGGCGTGATGGGGAAGAAGCCACCAAGAGAGTTCATCTATTCCATGAATCCTAAATCAGTGGTCATTCACATGTGTCCCATCAGTCACAACCGACTGTGGGTGTTGTATAGACCTGCACGTAGTAGTCCTCAGTGTCTGAAGCTGTTTGATGCTGAAGGTCAGGAGCTGACCACAGTGCAGGACCCAGGGAACTGTACTGGCCTCCTCACCATCATTGATGACGTCCTGCTGTGCTGGACAGATGGAGACAGCACTGTCCGGCTGATCACACCTGACGGCAGTCTGAGCACGTATGACATGGGGAGGAAGATTTTGTGGATGGTCTCTTCTGCCAAAAATGACATTCACTACCTGGGAGATTCGGAAGAGAAGAGTCTTCATCGTGTGACATTCACGTCAGTAAACACTGATCAGACTGACAGTGGTCTGTCAGGTTCTGCACTGTGTCAGGCATCGTCCCCAGGTACACCCGACCACACAAACCAGCTGACACATTCATTCAAGGAGGTGGTGTTTGAAAACCCCCCAAAACGAAACCTACGGCATGTGTCTGCAGGAGGACGTTACTTTGCCTTTCTTTGTGATGGCACAGTGAAGGTCCACAGCAGAGCTGGTTCAGGAAGTTCTGCCATCCTCTGCTCCTACAAACCAACATCCCTGCCTCATGATGCACGTTTTGTTCTGATTGATGATAATGAACGACTATTGGTCGTTGTCCACAAAGAAAGCAAAGTACATATCATTGACCATGAAGATGGAGGGTGCTTTGTGCGCTGTTTGGACACAGGGCCCCTGGAGCTGGATAGACCAAATCGTCTGGCCACTGACTTTGACCAGCATGTGTGGATTGGGTGTAGGGGAGGAAAGGTGGTGGTGGTTGATCTGTGACCTTAAAGCGGTCAGTGGGGTGATGATGAATGACCTGTGACCTGACACTTCTTGTGTGTTGTTCATGTTTATAGCGTGTTGAGATGAGTTATTGTGTGTGTGTGTGAGGGGGGGTGGGGGTGGGTTGGGAGGGGGGTGCTGTGGGGGGAGGGGGGTGGGGGTGGGGGGTACATAATATGTGTGTTTTTATCTGTATATATATGTGTCTATACAACGTGTGTGTGTGTGTTTGTGTGTGTGTGTGTGTGTGTGTGTGTGTGTGTGTGTGTGTGTGTGTGTGTGCGCGCGCTCTCGAACCATGTGTACGGGCACTTGCCTTTCCATTGGGTCATCTCAGCGACGTGGAGAGGGGGGACCTACTGCATGGGTGACAGTCTGTCCTCCATGTCTACCTACCCAGTCTTTGTGCACAAGAGAGGACACTCTGGCTTCGCTATGCAGCGTCCAAAACACACACACACACACACACACACACACACACACACGCACACACACACACACACATGTATATATATATGTATATATATTATTTATATGTATATATATGTTGTTTCCTTCTATTTATTTAATTGTGTTTTCGTTTCATTCCTTATATTTGTAAAAGAAAGGTTTCAATGTGAAATATCCTGTGCATGTTTATCAAATAGTTTCGCTGACAAAGGTTTTCTCCTCTCTCTCTTTGGCTGTCCCTGGCTCTCTCTGCTTCTGTCTGTTTTCGAAGGTTGGATGAAACAAAAAAACTTTGTTTGTTATCCCCTTTTCCCAAATAATATTAATTTCAAGTCAATTCTGTCTCTCTGTCTCTGTCCCTGATCCTCTGTCTGTCTGTCTCTCTGTCTCTGTCCCTGATCCTCTGTCTGTCTGTCTGTCTGTCTCTGTCTCTGTCCCTGATTGTCTGTCTGCCTGTTTTTGTCTGTCTCTCTCTGTCTGTCTGTCTGTCTGTCTCTCTCTCTCAAGTTCCACATCGTTATTTGGCACAGTATTTGTACAAAGCTTTTCACTAACCAGAGACTTTTGTGGCTTTTTGTAAGGACCTGTAGTGCTGGTTAGGTTTCTGTTTTTTGTTCACACTGTCCTGTTATTGCCCCTCTTAAAGTGTGGTTATTGCCCCTCTTAAATTACTGTTATTGCCACTCTTAAGGTGCGGTTATTGCCCCTCTTAAAGTGTGGTTATGGCCCCTCTTAAAGCGCGGTTATTGCCACTCTTAAAGCGCGGTTATTGCCCCTCTTAATAAAGTTGGTCTTAATAAGATAGGTAAATTATCCAAGTCTGGATCTTATAATTATTGGTAATTTCATTTTTTCATAAGTTTGCCTCATAGTTACTTTTGTGGTTTGTGTTCATTGAATAACCCCCACCCCCCACCCCCATCTCTCTCTCTCTCTTGCTCTCTCTCTTTTAATCATTTATTTTTGTCTGTCTTCCTCTACCAACCCTCTCTTGCTTACTCCTATCCATGTTCTTATTTTCTGACACATGATTACCGTACAGTTGTGCAGTGCTTTGAGTATCTATTCATGTACTTTATGGTGAATATATATATATCTTTTTTTGATATTGTAATGTATTTTCTCATTCGGTTTCTTCTTCTTCTTCCTTCTTCTCCTCCTCCTCCTTCTCCTTCTCCTCCTCCTTCTCCTTCTCCTCCTCCTCCTCTTTTTTTTCTTGATGTGTTTTTCGATGGTTGGTTGAAACAAAAGCTTTGTTTCCCCCCACTCCACCCTAAATATCATTTCGATTCCATCTCTCTCTCTCTCTCTCTCTCTCTCTCTCTCACACACACACACACACACACACACACACACACACACACACACACCCCTCCCCCTCCTCTCTTTTATTCTGATGATGATGGTATACTGATTGCCTTAGTGTTCTTGTTGTTTTTTTTTTTTTCACGCATGTGTGCATACACATCTATTTGTATACATATATTCCATTATAGCAACATGCATTATTAATCTCAAAATAACGTCATCTCTGTCTTTGTCTCTCAATGTCCATGTCTCTGTCTCTTTGTCTCCCTGTCTTTCTCCCTACAACTTCTTTTTGCTCCTAGAACTCTTTCAATGGATTAGTTTTTATTATTGTTTTTTTGTGGTTTTTTTTTCGTAACATGTGCATGCTCATTTCGGATCAAAATTTGCATTGCTTGATCATTATCTTGACATATATATCATTTTCTTTTATGTTCAGGTCTTGTACTATCTCCCCCCCCCACCACCTCGTCACACACACACACACACACAAAAGCACACACACACACACACAAAAGCACACACACACACACACACACACAAAAGCACACATACACAAAAGCACACACACACACACACACAATCACACACACACACAATCACACCAGACAATATTGTTGTGTGTGTGTGTGTTTGGGTTTTTTTTTATTACTTGTTTGTTGTTGGGTTTTTGTTGTTGTTGTTGTTGTTGTTTTTTATTTGTTTTTTTTTTTTTAACTGTTTTCGCTGCGAGGGCTTGACGAAAAAAAAAAAAAAAAAAAAAAAAAAAAAAAAGTCTTGCTTACTGACGGGCGCAGTAGCCGAGTGGTTAAAGCGTTGGACTGTCAATCTGAGGGTCCCGGGGTTCGAATCTCGGTGACGGCGCCTGGTGGGTAAAGGGTGGAGATTTTTACGATCTTCCAGGTCAACATATGTGCAGACCTGCTTAGTGCCTGAACCCCCTTCGTGTGTATATGCAAGCAGAAGATCAAATACGCACGTTAAAGATCCTGTAATCCATGTCAGCGTTCGGTGGGTTATGGAAACAAGAAAATACCCAGCATGCACACCCCCGAAAACGGAGTATGACTGCCTACATGGCGGGGTAAAAACGGTCATACACGTAAAAGCCCACTCGTGTGCATACGAGTGAACGCAGAAGAAGTCTTGTTTACTCTTTTACCATCAGAAAATAAAATTTTCTGATTCCAATTCGATTCTCTCTCTCTCTCTCTCTCTCTCTCTCTCTGCCTTTTCTCTTTCCCTCTCCCCCCCCCCCTCTCTCTCGTTCATGTCATATTCTAACTTGCATTGTAACTGGCCAGATATCTTTACAGTTAAACTGTTCTGAGTTCCTCTGCTACACACACACACACAGACACACAGAGGCACACGCACACGCACAAACACACACACACGCACACGCACACACACACACACACACACGCACACGCACACAACCTTGCCTCTCCCTTCTATCTTTCTCTGTCTCTCAGATGCGTCATTCTGTTGTTGGTTTTTTTGGGTTTTTTTATAATCCATTCCCTTGAAGTGATACTTTCTGCAGTGGTGTGCTATTAGCGTAACGCTTATTCATGTTAATCAGAATCTTCAATTAAGAAAAACAATCTTTCTGCAGTGGTGTGCTATTAGCGTAACGCTTATTCATGTTAATCAGAATCTTCAATTAAGAGAAACAATCTTTCTGCAGTGGTGTGCTATTAGCGTAACGCTTATTCATGTTAATCAGAATCTTCATTTAAGAAAAACAATCTTTCTGCAGTGGTGTGCTATTAGCGTAACGCTTATTCATGTTAATCAGAATCTTCAATTAAGAGAAACAATCTTTCTGCAGTGGTGTGCTATTAGCGTAACGCTTATTCATGTTAATCAGAATCTTCATTTAAGAAAAACAATCTTTCTGCAGTGGTGTGCTATTAGCGTAACGCTTATTCATGTTAATCAGAATCTTCAATTAAGAGAAACAATCTTTCTGCAGTGGTGTGCTATTAGCGTAACGCTTATTCATGTTAATCAGAATCTTCATTTAAGAAAAACAATCTTTCTGCAGTGGTGTGCTATTAGCGTAACGTTTATTCATGTTAATCAGAATCTTCAAGTAAGAAAAACAATCTTTCTGCAGTGGTGTGCTATTAGCGTAACGCTTATTCATGTTAATCAGAATCTTCATTTAAGAAAAACAATCTTTCTGCAGTGGTGTGCTATTAGCGTAACGTTTATTCATGTTAATCAGAATCTTCAAGTAAGAAAAACAATCTTTCTGCAGTGGTGTGCTATTAGCGTAACGCTTATTCATGTTAATCAGAATCTTCAAGTAAGAAAAACAATCTTTCTGCAGTGGTGTGCTATTAGCGTAACGCTTATTCATGTTAATCAGAATCTTCAAGTAAGAAAAACAATCTTTCTGCAGTGGTGTGCTATTAGCGTAACGCTTATTCATGTTAATCAGAATCTTCAATTAAGAAAAACAATCTTTCTGCAGTGGTGTGCTATTAGCGTAACGCTTATTCATGTTAATCAGAATCTTCAAGTAAGAAAAACAATCTTTCTGCAGTGGTGTGCTATTAGCGTAACGCTTATTCATGTTAATCAGAATCTTCAAGTAAGAAAAACAATCTTTCTGCAGTGGTGTGCTATTAGCGTAACGCTTATTCATGTTAATCAGAATCTTCAAGTAAGAAAAACAATCTTTCTGCAGTGGTGTGCTATTAGCGTAACGCTTATTCATGTTAATCAGAATCTTCATTTAAGAAAAACAATCTTTCTGCAGTGGTGTGCTATTAGCGTAACGTTTATTCATGTTAATCAGAATCTTCAAGTAAGAAAAACAATCTTTCTGCAGTGGTGTGCTATTAGCGTAACGCTTATTCATGTTAATCAGAATCTTCATTTAAGAAAAACAATCTTTCTGCAGTGGTGTGCTATTAGCGTAACGTTTATTCATGTTAATCAGAATCTTCAAGTAAGAAAAACAATCTTTCTGCAGTGGTGTGCTATTAGCGTAACGCTTATTCATGTTAATCAGAATCTTCAAGTAAGAAAAACAATCTTTCTGCAGTGGTGTGCTATTAGCGTAACGCTTATTCATGTTAATCAGAATCTTCAAGTAAGAAAAACAATCTTTCTGCAGTGGTGTGCTATTAGCGTAACGCTTATTCATGTTAATCAGAATCTTCAATTAAGAAAAACAATCTTTCTGCAGTGGTGTGCTATTAGCGTAACGCTTATTCATGTTAATCAGAATCTTCAAGTAAGAAAAACAATCTTTCTGCAGTGGTGTGCTATTAGCGTAACGCTTATTCATGTTAATCAGAATCTTCAAGTAAGAAAAACAATCTTTCTGCAGTGGTGTGCTATTAGCGTAACGCTTATTCATGTTAATCAGAATCTTCAAGTAAGAAAAACAATCTTTCTGCAGTGGTGTGCTATTAGCGTAACGTTTATCCATGTTAATCAGAATCTTCAAGTAAGAAAAACAATCTTTCTGCAGTGGTGTGCTATTAGCGTAACGCTTATTCATGTTAATCAGAATCTTCAATTAAGAAAAACAATCTTTCTGCAGTGGTGTGCTATTAGCGTAACGTTTATTCATGTTAATCAGAATCTTCAATTAAGAAAAACAATCTTTCTGCAGTGGTGTGCTATTAGCGTAACGTTTATTCATGTTAATCAGAATCTTCAATTAAGAAAAACAATCTTTCTGCAGTGGTGTGCTATTAGCGTAACGCTTATTCATGTTAATCAGAATCTTCAATTAAGAAAAGCAATCTTTCTGCAGTGGTGTGCTATTAGCTTAATGTTTATTCATGTTAATCAGAATCTTCAATTAAGAAAAACAATCTTTCTGCAGTGGTGTGCTATTAGCGTAACGTTTATTCGTGTTACTCAGAATCTTCATTAAAGAAATAACATTGACTGATTTGATATTTGTTAATTGTTGAAAGAAACTGTCAATGGTGTGTGTGTGTGTGTGTGTGTGTGTGTGTGTGTGTGTGTGTGTTGTGTGTGTGTGTGTTGTGTGTGTTGTGTGTGTGTGTGTGTGTGTGTGTGTGTGTTGTGTGTGTGTGTGTGTGTGTGTGTGTGTGTGTGTGTGTGTGTGTGTGTGTGTTGACACACTATTGCGTGCACTTTCATGTATACAATATTATGTCTGTCTTTTCTCTCTGTGTCCCTCTGTCTCTCTCGGTCGATAAATAACTGTCACACTCACGCGCACACACACACACACACACACACACACACACACGGAGAAAACAAGGGAGGCAAGGCCTTCAAGACTCACGTGTGATAAACACGTCATGGTTAAAAATTAAAAACAACAACCCAACATTGCCAATCAGATCATGTGAGAAAAAAGGCATACATTTTTTTTCATGATAAGCCATGTTGCGACCTTGACCTTTGACCTTGTCCATTGACAGGGATTTTGTTCTCACCCTGACCAATCAGTGTACCAAATACGATGAAAGTTATGTACAGGACCTTCTCCCCTTGCACGTTGAAACCTTTCCAATCAGTATCATGTGTCATTTCGTGACAAAGACCTTTCACCTTTGTTTTAGAGTTCTGAGTAGAGTTTCTTTAGGAATCATGTCGTACTCATGAACAATCACAGTACAAAGTGTGGTAAACACTGGAAGCAAGATATGGTCTTCATGAAGCTGTTTTATCATTTTTAAAATCATTTAATGACCTTGGTCTTTGACTCTTACCATGCTTCCCACATCATCATAAACGGGTAACATTTTTCAGGTATCATTCATACCTACCACCTTGCCAGGTATGGCTCCTCTGCCACCAGCAGTAGCCTAGAAAGTACCAACGTTTACGTTTACCTCGGACACACACAGACTGCACCATGTCATGAGACAGACTCGCTTTGTTTACACACACACACACACACACACACACACACACGTCAAAACGACGACAGAACACACGGTAAAAAAAGGGAACATAACAGTGACCAATGAACACCTCATCAACAACCTGTCTGTGCACATGATGTCAGGGGACTGAACAGGAAACAAGGAGAAGAACAGTCCAACCAACACTGCGTACAACACGAGAGAGCAGCTCAGCTGAATGGTTGTGATGGTTGAGTCTTTTGCTGTCCTATGTATGATTAAAATCAGGCCTGATTGTAATGGTTCTGTAGTTTCCTCTCTCTCTCCCTTTGTCCTGCGCGCGCACGCACATGTGTGTGTGTGTGTGTGTATGTGTGTGATGTGAAACTCACATCAGGTTAAATGATCACTCCGAGAAATTTAAATTCACCGATGATCTCTACTTGCTTGTCTTTAATGACAAGTGGTAAGGGGTCAGATCTGGTCTTCCTGAAATTACTCAGGGAGTTCATCGAGCCGTGGGTTGTCGCGATGGTGTAGGAGGGCGGGGGGTCCACAACTTGCACCAACGTCCCCTCCTCTGTCGTCGGCCCGCGTAACCTAGCAGCTCGGTCTCCAAGTGGTGGATCCCGGAAACAACAGCCAAAAGCTGACCCAGCAAGGGTTAAAATAATGTGGCCTCCACACACAAAATCTGTTCTCCGTTCAACCACCCGTCTTCATTCGACCAAAAGGAAAACACACAAAACCATTAGCCGCTGGAAACCTGAAAAGAAAGATAACTGAAAAACAACAACTGGGGTTTGGAGGAGTAACCTCCCTGCACTGGAATTGCCACAACTGAAAAGAAAAGGGGAGATGACAAGCATTCTCACGGATACACACAACAACTTCCCCCGGCTGAAAAGGAAGCCGAACTTCCGCCCTGCACGGCATGGCTTGAAAGAAGCTGACTCTAATAAACACAAAAATGTTTAAATCAGAAGAAGCCAACGCTCGCCCACCAACTAGATATACATACACTATTCGTCAAGGAACAATAACAATCAAAATAGGATACCCTTCTGTCGCCCTGAGTACCTGTTACAGTCCTATATGGAAGCAAAACCGTTCTCAGAGATAATGATAAACTTGTGATAGATACCCGCACGTACCACTGGCATAAAGCATACTGTCAAAAGTTCTAACCACAAATGGGGATCATTAGAACACAAATTCAAGAAGTACTATCAATCATGTCATTGGCACATCACAATGAAACCGAGAAATGAAAACTAATTGCGAACAAAAAGGAAGAGGGGTGGGTGAGGGGGGTGTGTGTGTGAAAAAGGAATGGTTCCGAACCAATTGTAGTTGATTAAATAAATCCCAAGGAATGTTTTTTTTTTTATTAATCAAATCAAATCAAATCAAACACGAGATGTTGCCGAAAATACGGGAACGAACCCCACAAGACATTCTGATGCAGGAACCTCTCCACGCTGAGTGACAGGATGGCAGTGATCTATTGCTGTTTGCGGGTGTGTGAAGAAAACTCCATCCAGCTTCACTCACACATCAAGTATGCCCACCGTCCAATCAAAACCTTTGCTGCACACTCGTTGCACGTGCAATGCACAGCAAGATTAAAAGGGAAAAGAGAAATGTTGAACCTGACAACTGGTTGACTCTTTCACTGGGTAGCAGCTTGTTGGGTGTGATACAGGTATTGAAATAGACCTACTTCTTACTGTGACTGGATTCAGCTGGTTTGTTCTTTTGAACACAGAGGAAGTCTGTATCAGTTCGTGTGTGAGTGCACATTCATATTCAGGACGAAATATAGTGAAACTTTTATGCCTTTCAAAAAAAAAACAACAAAAAAACAACAACAAAAAATCTTCAAGTGAAGTGTTAGCTAGCCTGCTGACAGACTGGTTATCGTGAATTATGTGACAGCTTCAGTGGGTAGATGTGGCGTGTTTAGACTGATCAGTTGGGAGACTTGAATTCAGTTGAGAGTTCAGTTTGGAGAAAGGTTCAAAGCTGCACAAACGTCAACGTCATCTGAGGTGACAACATGGCGACTGGAGGGGAAGAAGACATTGACACTAAACTATGCTGTGCCATCTGCCTGGAACCGTATCGTCGGCCCAAAATGCTGCGGTGTTACCACAGTTTCTGTCAGAGCTGTCTTCAGGGTGTGGCTGGCTCCTCCCCCTCCTTCCCCTGCCCCTCGTGCCGTGAGATCATGCTGCTGCCCCCTGGGGGAGTTGGGGCATTGCAGGTCAGTTGGTGGAACTGTACATTTCTGTGTGTGCGTGTTTCTGTGTGTGTGTGTGTGTGTGTGTGTGTGTGGGGGGGGGGTTATGTGTGTGTGTATGTGTGTGTGTGTGTGTGTGTGTGTGTGTACCTGCATGTGTGTTTGTATGTTACTGTGAATATGTGTGTATTTCTCTGTGCGTGCGTGCGTGCGTGCGTGCGTGTGTGTGTGTGAGTGTGTGTGTGTGTGTGTGTGAGTGTGTGTGTGTGTGTGTGTGTGTGTGTGTGTGTGTGTGTGTGTGTGTGTGTAGAGAGTGTGTGTGTGCATATGTGTGCAGGTGTGTATATGAGGATGTGTATACATACATGTACACACACGCACGCACACACACGCACACACACACACACACACATGCATGTGCACTCAGGCCTAGGCTATAGACACATACAAATACACATATATTTACGTGTGCTCACACATACAGGTATGGGGAATGTGGACAGACACATGCACGTGTGTGTGCGCCCGTGCACACAGACACATATGCCCATGTTCCCTGCTGAGTTTTGTACAAAAACATGCACACACACACGCACGCACACACACACATGCACACACACACACATATGCCCATGTTCCCTCCTGAGATTAGTACAAAAGCATGCACACACACACACACACACACACACACACACACACACACACACACACACACACACACACATGTACCATATCCCTACTGACAAAGGCCTAAGCACACATAAGGTTATGACAGAATTCTTTATTGAATGCTGTGTTTTGTTCAGATTTGTTTGTGTGTGTCTGTTTTCCCCAGACCAACTTCTACGTAGTAGACAACCTGGCTGCCACTTCATCCTCACCTCCTCGACGACTGTGTGACGTGTGCACTGATGACAGGGAGGCCACTCATTCCTGTCTCCAGTGCCAGCAGAGGTATTGCCTCCCTTGCCGTAAAAACCATGATTCCTTCAGTGCCTGTCGTGGTCACACTGTTGTGTCCTTGACCCAGGAGGAAGAAGAGGGGTGTGGAAAGGGAATCCCACTGTCAGACAAACACAAAGTGGAGATGTGTACCAAGCATCTTAATCAACAACTTCTATTTCACTGCACCAAGTGTCAGGCTGACTTATGTCTGCAGTGCAAGTTGACCCAGCATGAAGGTCACCCCACGGAGGATCTGGCGGACACCCGATCCAAGGTCAAGGACAAGTTGAAGGACAGGTTGGGAACTTTGACACAGGACATACAGCAGGTTGATCACCTGGTCAGTGCCTTTGAAGATCGATGCACCAAGCTACAACAACAAAAGCAGACAACGGAACAAGATTTCCGGGCACGTGCTGACACGTTACATCAATGGGTGAACCAGTCACTGGACGAGGCCATCAGCAGCATTCAGTCGTCCAGTGAGCAGCTGGCAAAACCCTGGCAGGATCAAGCTGAGCAGCTGCGACACAAGAAACTGGCACTGGAAGCACAACAAGACCACATCCTGCAGGTCCTCAAGGACGGAAAAGAGGCTGACCTGGTGTCCTTGGAAGCTCAGCTGTCTTCCGGT
This sequence comes from Babylonia areolata, assembly GCF_041734735.1. NCBI lineage: Eukaryota > Metazoa > Mollusca > Gastropoda > Neogastropoda > Buccinidae > Babylonia > Babylonia areolata. Next base: position 7,133,579 of record NC_134908.1, read on the forward strand.
CCCATGGAAGGCGTGGACGTGGAAGAGCTGAGGAAAGAGCTGACCAAGGACATTCCCTCTTTCCGCGTGGAGCACAACACCACGGCAGTGAACCAGCCACAGTTACGTACCTTTATCGGCGTCCTAGAACCAGTACAGCAGACAGCAGGTGCTGAAGAGACTGTTCTTCCCAGTCAGCACAGCTGTGGCCTGGGAAAGGCGTCAGGTTCAGATTCAGTGAAGGGATCAGACGTGATGCACACAACACACAGTGCCCCTTCAGCCAGCAGTTGTGTGGGCGTGATGGGGAAGAAGCCACCAAGAGAGTTCATCTATTCCAGGAATCCTGAATCAGTGGTCTTTGCCATGTGTCCCATCAGTCACAACCGACTGTGGGTGTTGTACAGACCTGCAGGTGGTAGTGCTCAGTATCTGAAGCTGTTTGATGCTGAAGGTCAGGTGCTGACCACAGTGCAGTACCCAGGGTACTGTAATGGCCTCCTCACCATCACTGATGACGTCCTGCTGTGCTGGAAATATGGAGACAGCACTGTCCGGCTGATCACACCTGACGGCAGTCTGAGCACGTATGACATGGGGATGGAGGTTTGGGGCATGGTCTCTTCTGCCACAAATGACATTCACTACCTGGGAGATTGGCAACAGAATAGTCTTCATCGTGTGACATTCACGTCAGTAAACACTGATCAGACTGACAGTGGTCTGTCAGGTTCTGCACTGTGTCAGGCATCGTCCCCAGGTACACCCCACCAGAGAAACCAGCTGACACATTCAGTCAAGGAGGTGGTGTTTGAAAAATACCCAGAAGGAATCCTACGCCATGTGTCTGCAGGAGGACGTTACTTTGCTTTTCTTGATGATGACACAGTGATGGTCTACCGCAGAGCTGGTTCAGGAAGTTTTGCCATCCTCTGCTCCTACAATCCAACATCCCTGCCTTGTGATGCACGTTTTGTTCTGATTGATGATAATGAACTACTATTGGTCGTTGTCGAGGAAGAAAGCAAAGTACATATCATTGACCATGAAGATGGAGGGTGCTTTGTGCGCTGTTTAGACACAGGGCCCCTGGAGCTGGATGCACCAACTTGTCTGGCCACTGACTTTAACCAGCATGTGTGGATTGGGTGTTATGGAGGGAAGGTGGTGGTGGTTGACCTGTGACCTTAAAGGGGTCAGTGGGGGTGGCGATGACTGACCTGTGACCTGACACTTCTTGTGTGTTGTTCATGTTCATAGCGTGTTGTGATGAGTTATTCTGTCTGTGTGTGTGTGTGTGTGTGGGGGGGGGGGGGGGTTTGGGGGGGTTGGGGGGGTACATAATATGTGTTTGTATCTGTATATATATGTGTCTATACAACGTTTGTGTGTGTGCGTGTGTGTGTGTGTGTGTGTGTGTGTGTGTGTGTGTGTGTGTGTGCGCGCTCGAACCATGTGTACGGGCACTTGCCTTTCCATTGGGTCATCTCAGCGACGTGGAGAGGGGGGACCTACTGCATGGGTGACAGTCTGTCCTCCATGTCTACCTACCCAGTCTTTGTGCACAAGAGAGGACACCCTGGCTTCGCTATGCAGCGTCCAAAACACACACACACACACACACACACACACACACACACACACACACACACACACACACACACACACACACACACACACACACACACACATGTATATATATATGTATATGTATTATTTATATGTATATATATGTTGTTTCCTTCTATTTATTTAATTGTGTTTTCGTTTCATTCCTTATATTTGTAAAAGAAAGGTTTCAATGTGAAATATCCTGTGCATGTTTATCAAATAGTTTCGCTGACAAAGGTTTTCTCCTCTCTCTCTTTGGCTGTCCCTGGCTGTCTCTGCTTCTGTCTGTCTGTCTCTGTTTCTCTCTTTCTCTTTCTAGATTTCCGGGCTTTGGAAATGCAGTGCTTTAAATGTTTCTTCATGTATCCATGTTTGAAGGTGTACATATTGTTTTGATAAAGTGATACATCTTCTCTTTCTTTCTTTTCTTTCTTTTTGGGTGTTCTTTCATGAGTTTTGGTCTGTTTTCGAAGGTTGGATAAAACAAAAAAACTTTGTTTGTTATCCCCTTTTCCCAAATAAAATTAGTTTCAAGTCAATTCTGTCTCTCTGTCTCTGTCCCTGATCCTCTGTCTGTCTGTCTCTCTGTCTCTGTCCCTGATCCTCTGTCTGTCTGTCTGTCTGTCTCTGTCCCTGATTGTCTGTCTGCCTGTTTTTGTCTGTCTCTCTCTGTCTGTCTGTCTGTCTGTCTCTCTCTCTCAAGTTCCACACCGTTATTTGGCACAGTATTTGTACAAAGCTTTTCAGTAACCAGAGACGTTTGTGGCTTTTTGTAAGGACCTGTCGTGCTGGTTAGGTTTCTGTTTTTTGTTCACACTGTCCTGTTATTGCCCCTCTTAAAGTGTGGTTATTGCCCCTCTTAAAGTGTGGTTATTGCCCCTCTTAAATTGCTGTTATTGCCACTCTTAAGTGCGGTTATTGCCCCTCTTAAAGTGTGGTTATGGCCCCTCTTAAAGCGCGGTTATTTCCACTCTTAAAGCGCGGTTATTGCCCCTCTTAATAAAGTTGGTCTTAATAAGATAGGTAAATTATCCAAGTCTGGATCTTATAATTATTGGTAATTTCATTTTTTTCATAAGTTTGCTTCATAGTTACTTTTGTGGTTTGTGTTCATTGAATAACCCCCACCCTCCCCACCCTCTCTCTCTCTCTCTTGCTCTCTCTCTTTTAATCATTTATTTTTGTCTCTGTCTTCCTCTACCAACCCTCTCTTGCTTACTCCTATCAATGTTCTTATTTTCTGACACATGATTACCGTACAGTTGTGCAGTGCTTTGAGTATCTATTCATGTACTTTATGGTGAATATATATATCTTTTTTTGATATTGTAATGTATTTTCTCATTCGGTTTCTTCTTCTTCTTCCTTCTTCTCCTCCTCCTCCTTCTCCCCCTTCTCCTCCTCCTCCTCCTTCTCCTCCTCCCTCCTTCTCCTCCTCCTCCTTCTCCTCCTCCTCCTCCTCCTCTTTTTTTTCTTGATGTGTTTTTCGATGGTTGGTTGAAACAAAAGCTTTGTTTCCCCCCACTCCACCCTAAATATCATTTCGATTCCATCTCTCTCTCTCTCTCTCTCTCACTCTCTCTCTGTCTCTCTCTCTCTCTCTCTCTCTCTCTCTCACACACACTCTCTCTCTCTCTCTCTCTCTCACACACACACACACACACACACACACACACACACACACCTCCCCCTCCTCTCTTTTATTCTGATGATGATGGTATACTGATTGCCTTAGTGTTGTTGTTGTTTTGTTTTTTTTCACGCATGTGTGCATACACATCTATTTGTATACATATATTCCATTATAGCAACATGCATTATTAATCTCATAATAACGTCATCTCTGTCTTTGTCTCTCAATGTCCATGTCTCTGTCTCTTTGTCTCCCTGTCTTTCTCCCTACAACTTCTTTTTGCTCCTAGAACTCTTTCAATGGATTAGTTTTTATTATTGTTTTTTTGTGGGGGTTTTTTCGTAACATGTGCATGCTCATTTCGGATCAAAATTTGCATTGCTTGATCATTATCTTGACATATATATCATTTTCTTTTATGTTCAGGTCTTGTACTATCTCCCCCCCCCACCACCTCGTCACACACACACATACACACAAAAGCACACACACACACACACAAAAGCACACACACACACACACACACACAAAAGCACACATACACAAAAGCACACACACACACACACACAATCACACACACACACAATCACACCAGACAATATTGTTGTGTGTGTGTGTGTTTGGGTTTTTTTTTATTACTTGTTTGTTGTTGGGTTTTTGTTGTTGTTGTTGTTGTTGTTTTTTATTTGTTTTTTTTTTTTTAACTGTTTTCGCTGCGAGGGCTTGACGAAAAAAAAAAAAAAAAAAAAAAAAAAAAAAAAGTCTTGCTTACTGACGGGCGCAGTAGCCGAGTGGTTAAAGCGTTGGACTGTCAATCTGAGGGTCCCGGGGTTCGAATCTCGGTGACGGCGCCTGGTGGGTAAAGAATGACTAGCGTCCAGACCACCACTCAAGGTTTAGTGGAGGGGGAGAAAATATCGGCGGCTGAACCGTGATTCGAACCAGCGCACTCAGATCCTCTCTGGCTTCCAAGGCGGACGCGTTACCTCCAGGCCATCACTTCATATTCTCTTTCTCTCTTGGTCTTTCCTTGTCATTAGTTATTGTCTCTTTCTCCAGTTATCTGTTATCTTATTTATTTATTTATTTATTATTGTTATTATTATTATTATTATTATTATTATTACTACTACTACCTTTTTTTTTTTTACATTATAATTAAATTATTATTTATTTATTTATTTATTTGTGTAAGCTTATCTATTATTTATTCACCTTTTTAAAAAATTTTTCCTCAAGGCCTGACTAAGCGCGTTGGGTTACGCTGCTCCTCAGGCATCTGCTTGGGCGGCAGATGTGGTGTAGCGTATATGGATTTGTCCGAACGCAGTGACGCCTCCTTGAGCTACTGAAACTGAAACTGAAACTGATCTGTCTCCATCTGTCTGTTAGTCTGATGTCTGTTTTCTGTCAGACTGTCAGTCTGTTTGTCTGTTTCTTTCTGCCTCTTTCTGCCTCTCCATAACTGTCGGTCTCTGTCTCTGTCTCTCCCTGTTTATACTCTGCGGCGTACGCACATCAGAAGACTGTAGCCCTCACAACCACATCAGTGTTGGTTTCACTTTCAAGGTGTCAGTACATGTTGACTGATCCATGGATCAGAAGTTTATATCTGTCATAACCACATCAGTAATTTATAGTTTTCCTAACCACATTCCGAGGTTATCTCTCTCTCTCTCTCTCTCTCTCTCTCTCTCTCTCTCTCTCTATATATATATATATATATACTTTTGACGGGCGCAATAACCGAGTGGTTAAAGCGTTGGACTTTCACTCTCAGGGTCCTGGGTTCAAATCTCGGTGACAGCGCCTGGTGGGTAAAGGGTGGAGATTTTTTTCCGATCTCCCAGGTCAACATATGTGCAGACCTGCGTGTGCCTGAACCCCCTTCGTGTGTATACGCAAGAATAAGATCAAATGCGCACGCTAAAGATCCTGTAATCCTTGTCAGCGTTTGGTGGGTTAAGGAAACAAGAACATACCCAGCATGCACACCCCCAAAAACGGAATATGGCTGCCTACATGGCGGGGTAAAAACGATCATACACGTGAAAAGCCCACTCGTGTATGAGTGAACGTGGGAGTTGGAGCGAACGAACGAAGAAGAAGAAGAACAATCTATCCCTCTTAACAACAACATACGTTCATATCCTTCATTACCATATCACAAGTTTATATCCATCATAATCACATCAGAGGTTTCATATCCCAAATATCCACATCGAAAAGTTCTGTCGGGTGTTGCTGTCCATGGGACACAACCCAAGCAGTCTACAAATGACATGCTTGATGCAGTTACCTCCCGTACACCACCTCGCGACTGACAGACAGTCGCTGACAGACTTGCTGGTAACGCAACACCAACGAGCGGCCTACATCTAGGAAAATCGGAAATCCTCAGAAAAGTCAAAGAATACCAAAAAGAACAGGTACAAGGCCATCACACCATCGATCGCCTCAAAGAAATAGAAGCAGAGAGAGGGAGCGGCCGCAAATCTAACATGAAAGGTAGAGCACGATGCTTTGCAAATCAAACAAATATCGGCATCATTTCCAAACCAACATTGCGCAAATTTCTTCAAAACGGAACAGAGTCTCTGTGGGCCTTTCCAAACACAATAGACCGAGCAACACACTAGACGCCACGTTCTTGGCATCAGAGATCTTTTCCCATCCCTCTTGCGGCCAGTCAGTGGCGGCTGTGTGTGTTTGTGTGTATGTGTGCTTTTGAGTGCGTTTGTGAATGCGCGAGAGTGAAACTGTACACAAGTGTCAGGAGAGATATGTGTACGTGTGTGTGTGTGTGTGTGTGTGTGTGTGTGAGGGGAGGTGGGAGTGCGGGGGGAGGTGGGGTAGAGGATGAGGTATGTGAGTGTATGCATGCCTACACTGTGGGAGCAACAGGATATTGGAACGTGTATATATATATATATATATATATATATATATATATATATCTTTGTATGTACGTGTGTGGAGTTGGGGGTGGGAGATATGGGCGTATGTGTGTGTGCTTGTACAAGTAAGTGTTCATCTCTGTGAGTGTGTGTTTGTGTGTGTGTGTGTGTGCCGTGGAAGCTGCGATACGTAGACTAGAAATGAGTGTGTGGAGGAGGGGGTAGAGGAGGTGCAAGGTAATGTGTGTGTGTGTGTGTGTGTGTGTGTGTGTTGGAGCTCATGTACGTTTATATGTATTTGACTGTGCTTTCATATGTGCTTGTACAAGTAAGTGTTCATCTCTGTGAGTGTGTGTTTGTGTTTGTGTGTGTGTGTGTGTGCCGTGGAAGCTGCGATACTTAGACTAGAAATAAGTGTGTGGAGGAGGGGGGTAGAGGAGGTGCACGGTAATGCGTGTGTGTGTGTGTGTGTTGGAGCTCATGTACGTTTATATGTATTTGACTGTGCTTTCATATATGTGAAACTGCATGTCTGGTGCATTTCTGTTATGCATGTGTGGGTGTATGTGTGAATGTGTGTCTTCATTTTTTACATTTATTTGCTTATTTATCACCATTGTTGTCTTATTTATTTATTTATTTATGTTTTATTATTATCATTTTATTAGTATTACTAATATTATTACTACTACCTTTTTCTATATTATAATTATTATTTATTTATTTATTTATTTATGCAAGCTTATCTATTATTTATTCCCCCGTTTTTTTTTTTGTTTTTTTTTTTTTGTTTTTTTTTGTTGTTGTTTTTTTTTTTTTTTTTTTGTTTTGTGTGTGTGGTTGTGTGTTTTTTTTTTTTTTTTTTTTTTTTTTTTCCCAAGGCCTGACTAAGCGCGTTGGGTTACGCTGCTGGTCAGGCATCTGCTTGGCAGATGTGGTGTAGCGTATATGGTTTTGTCCGAACGCAGTGACGCCTCCTTGAGCTACTGAAACTGAAACTGAAACCTCGCGAGTCCCAGTCCTGAATCAATATCGTTCCTACGCTGGTTCAAGGCTGCCTTCAACACAGACAGGAAACCACAGTGTTTTGCTGAATGCTCACTGTGTGTGTCTGACAGTCCGTTAAGTCTCTCTTTTCTTCATCCTACACTTCAAGATGTGTGTCATGTGGTGGCAAGCAGATTAAACACGATGAGTGGTGTGGGACTATTTTACCTGGCGCGCGAAACTCAAGGAGTGTTGCAGGGCTTGGGAGCAGAGGTCAGGTTGTGGGGGGAGGTCCGTGTATTTATAGCTTGTCAGTGATGTCATCGTTGTTGCTGTTTGGGAGATAATGTAACAAGAAAATAAAGTGGGTGCTCTGTGGTGGGTGTTTCTGGTTGGAATTGTGTTTCAGTCACAGGGCAGGTTGTGCCTCAGAAGGTTTACACAGGCTGTACAGTGTTTTAGTCGCTGTTTCTAAAGCTATGGCCTGTAAACTGAAAGTAGTTACATCACTGGAAAAACCCGTACTAATTTTAGAACGACAGGGCGGATAGAGCACAGACGTCTTCACTGTATCATGAGCATAGCGCTTAACTGGGATTGAAACGGACCTACTTTTTCCAGTGACTAGACTGAACCAGTTTCATCAGATAAACTGCCACGTCGCAGTCTGCATGCATTTGTGTGCGAATTCGTATTTTGGACAATACTTCGTTGAAGCTGCAATGCAGTTTTGTTCTTCCAGTGAAGTGTTAGTGGCTGTACTGACAGATTAATTGTAGTGAATCATGTGACGAGTTTAGTTAGTAGGAGAAAGGTTCAAAGTCGCCCAAACGTCAACGTCATCTGAGGTGACAACATGGCGACTGGAGGGGAAGAAGACATTGACACTAAACTATGCTGTGCCATCTGCCTGGAACCGTATCGTCGGCCCAAAATGCTGCGGTGTTTCCACAGTTTCTGTCAGAGCTGTCTTCAGGGTGTGGCTGGCTCCTCCCCCTCCTTCCCCTGCCCCTCGTGCCGTGAGATCATGCTGCTGCCCCCTGGGGGAGTTGGGGCATTGCAGGTCAGTTGGGGGATTGTTTATGTATGTCTACGTGTGAGTGTTCGTTCGTTCTTCTGTCTAACGTCTATGCACAATTTATAGACAAAAATCTACCCACTCCCGCACCCAACCCTTGCCTCATGCCATTATTATTTTCCATATTTATCTGTCATTTTGCATTAATTTTCCATTCGTTCGTTCGTTCGTTCTACCCACGTTATATCCACAATTGATTTCAGACAAAAATCCACCTTCTCCCCCACCCAACCCATGCCTCACATCATCACTAATTTTCCTAGTCATCTGCCTGTTTGCATTAAAAAAATATATATCTCCCACGTTTGAAGCGAGCATTTCGTCAATTGAATGAAACGATGGTCCGTGGTCAGGAGAGCAGTACGCAACTGCCGAACTGAAAAAAGAACCACTCTGCTGGATACATACATACATACATACATATATATATATATATATATATATATATATATGTATATGTATATGCATGCACTCGAGGCTTGACTAGCGCATCGGGTAATGCTGCTTTCAGGCATCTGCCTAGCAGTTGTGATGCAGCCAAAATGGATTTGTCCCAACGCTGTGATGTCTCCTTGAGAAATTGAAATTGAAACTGTACACAAATGCAGACAAGTACATGCACACGCACTTACGTATATGAACGCGCCAACACACGCATAGCTGAGTAGTATAAGAGATGGGGGTTCTATATACAACTTTTTTGGGCGTATTAGCTTGTGTTAAGGCCCTCAAGCATAAAAAAAATTTAGTCAAAACCTGTGTATGTTGGAGTAATATGACCCTCAAGCATAAAAAAAAATATATAGTTAAAACAAGTTATATGTGTATGGAGAGCCAAATCACAAGATAAAAAAAAAAAATGATGGTTGGATATGTGTATGGGGGAGCGAAACGGTCATGGGGGTTCTATATACAACCGACCCCAGCCCAAAACCGCGCAATACCGCCCTCAAGCATAAAAACGAAAAAATCTAGTTAAAACCAGTTATAACCAGTTATGTGTATGGAGAGCGAAACGGTCACCCCGTTCCCCGTGTGTGCTAGCGACCGCACGGCGTGTGTAGTGGGAGTGGTCCCGCGCACAGCCTGCTTCCCGCGCGCGCGAAGATTGTGATCACCCTATTAGAGAAAAGATTATATTGTATATATAGAAAAAATAATGCCTTTTCCGCATAACATTTGTGAGTACCCCCAAGTTAAAACAAATAGAGTATGCGGTCGAGCTTGCATGGGGCTCTATTGTAAAGATCATATTAAATGTCATAGAAAAGGAATGTCACTTCCAGTACTTTGTATAAAATGCAACCTTTATGTACGTACGAAGTATGTTATTTGTTGTAAATGTAAGCATAAAAAAGAGAAGCCTCCTCCCATGGAGAAAAAGATTGATCCTATACCCGATTGTGGAGAACATTCAAGCGACTCTGAGGATGATAATGATGACGATGATGAAATTGACCCTTTTGAAACTTATTCAAGAGGGTATATTCCACCCTTTGGTGGAGTAATCATTGGATTCAGAGATTGATCAACTTGTAAAAAAAAATCCTATTAGAGAAAAAAATATAATAGTATATATAGAGAGAAAAATGGTGCAACGGTATTCTGAAAAATATTACCGTGATCTCGCTTCAAGAAAAGAGATTCCTAATCATGAATCTATGAATAAAACTGAGTTGATTAAAGCACTGGGGTTTGATGCTTTGGAGGGGGAGACCAATGCTACGCTTAAAGATATCGCACGAAAGCTCAAAATTCGTGGTCTTAGTAGAATGAAAAAAGATGAACTTATTAAAAATATACGTCAACTACAACATAAAGCTGAATCCACGGAGGAGTTTGGTAGTATTATTAAAAATTATAAACTTGCAGCTCTTCCAAATGAAATAGATCCGCTTTCGTTTATGATGAGTAAAGTGGACACTATTAACCAAAGAGCTATTCCACTGACCAAACAAAATATTGTTTTAACGGTGGAGTTTGGTCAAATTAAAAATGATGATACTACTGTAGCTGTATTTCGATCGGAATATCAAAGTATTATTGATGTTGTTGATGATCAAGATATTGAAAAACAAATAAAACAGATTTTGTTAAAAATAGAAAATTTTACAAATGAAGGTTCAGGATGGTTCATTAAAAGAATCTTTAGTTTATGGGTGAATAGAGTTTCTATTACATCTCCAGGATCCTTTATTGAATCACCACAGTGGTTAAAAAATAAAAGAGCTGTGATTAATATTAAAAATAAAGATGATCAATGTATAAGACATTGTTTACGTGCACACAAGTTTCCAGCAAAAGCGAATTCTAATTTAACTTATTCCTATCCTTCTGATGATGGGTTTAATTTTGAAAATATTGACTTTCCTACACCAATAAAGCAAATTACAAGGATCGAGACTCAAAATAATATTGCTATTAATGTATACTATTTAAAAAATAAAACGATTGAACGCGCAAGAATATCAAAACAACCCACCAACATGGAGCGTATTAAACTTCTTATTATAGAAAATGAAAATGGTGGACAACATTATACTTATATTAAGAATTTTAACAGACTGCTGAGTAATACAAACAAACACAAAGCAGCCATGTACTTTTGTGAGTATTGCTTGACAGGTACAACATCATCAGAACTTTTAGAAGAACATATTAAGCGATGCGCGCAGATCAACCACAAGAACTATTCTCGCGTTGAGATGCCATCAGAGAAGACAAAAATGATCAAATTTACCAATTTTCAAAAACAAATGCAAGTTAGTGATGTGATATATGCTGATTTTGAGGCGATTTGTAAAGAAATAAAAGACGATTCGAATAATACCATCAAAGAAAGCGAACACATCATCTCGTCATACGGGTTTGTGCATGTTAGGTCTGATGGAAGGGCATACAAACCGCAGCTATTTCGTGGTGAGAATGCGGTCAGTCATTTTCTCGAAAAACTTCAAAGAATATATTACCATACTGTCAAGGAATTGAAAAAACCAGTTCCAATAAAGATGACCAAAAAAGATAACGAATCGTTTGAAAACGAACGAGTTTGTTGGATATGTAGAGGGGAACTACTCGCAAATGATAAAGTAAGAGATCATGACCATATCACAGGGAACTATAGAGGTGCCGCGCATGCATCGTGTAATCTTAAATTGAGAATAAAACCCGACGAATTTGTGTTGCCGATATTATTTCACAACCTCAAAGGTTACGACTCTCACGCGATCATTTCGGAGCTCGCGAACAAAGGTGGTGGTAGAATTACGTGTATCGCGAATAATAAAGAGAAGTACATCACATTCAGTTGGGGAAGGTTGAAGTTTTTAGATAGTTTCGCATTCCTGAGTTCGAGTCTCGACCAGCTTGCGAAGAACCTTCCGGATGATAAGAAGTTTTTAACGCGCAAACATTTCACAGATGAGGAGTTCAAGCTCGTTACGAGAAAAGGAGTCTTTCCGTACGAATATATTACCGATTGGAGTAAATACGAAGATACGAAACTACCAAAGAAAAGTCATTTCTTTAGTAAACTTAACAACACGGATATATCAGAAAGTGACCACGAGCATGCCAAGAATGTGTGGAAGAAGTTTAAATGTAAGAATCTAGGTGATTATAACGATCTGTACTTAGTCACTGATGTGTTGTTACTTGCCGATGTGTTCCAGAATTTTAGAAATACGTGTTTGCGAACTCATAATCTCGATCCTGTTCATTATTACACGCTTCCCGGAATGTCTTGGGATGCTTTACTCAAGAGTACGGGAATAGAACTCGAACTGTTGACGGATATCGAACAATATAACATGATAGAGGCGGGAATACGCGGTGGAATCAGTATGACTGTAAGAAGATACGCGGAGGCTAATAACAAGTATATGAAAGATTACAGACCTGAAAAAACGGATTCGTATATCATGTATCTCGACGCGAACAACTTGTATGGTTGGGCGATGTTACAAGCTTTACCCACGGGTGGATTTATCTGGGATAACGATGCTAATCTCGAAAAGATTCTAAATCACCCTGACGATGATGAGACGGGATATATTGTGGAGTGTGATATCGAGTACCCTGAGGAATTACACGACGAACATAACGATTATCCCCTAGCTCCTGAGAAAATAGAAATAAAACTCGAAAACCTCTCACCCTATCAACGACGCCTTCGTGAAAAACTTGAGATGCGTGGAAAGGAAACGAGAAAATTAGTTCCGAATCTATGGAATAAGGTTGGTTATGTCGTTCACTATAGAAATCTCAAGCTATACACGCAACTTGGCATGAAAGTAACTAAAATCACAAAAGTGTTAAAGTTTAATCAAAGTCCCTGGATGGCGCCCTATATATTGATGAACACCAAACTGAGACAAGCCGCTACTAACGATGCTGATAAAGATCTGTATAAATTAATGAACAACTCGGTATTTGGTAAAACTATGGAAAATATCAGAATGAGAACGAATATCAAATTATTCAAGTTAGATGAAGAGGACAAGGCACGCAAACTAATAAACAAACCGGCTTATGTCGATCATATGATCATCAACGAGAAACTTCTAGCGATTCACTACAAAAAAAATAAGCTTGTGCTCAATAAACCTATCTATATCGGGATGGCCATTCTCGACCTATCAAAGTATCTCATGTATGATTTGTATTACAACCACTACAAGAAAAAATATGGATGCAGGTTGTTATATACTGATACCGATTCATTCATTCTCCACGTAGAATGCGAGGATTTTATCGCTGGTATGGATGATAATGTACATGACCGCAGTAATTTTCCAAAAGATCATCCATTGTATGATAAATCGATAGAGAAAGTGCCAGGATACATGAAAAGTGAGCTCGGATGTAAACCGATCCGACAATTCTGCGGCTTGCGCTCAAAGATGTATTCGGTTGTAGCGGATGATGGATCAGTTATCAAGAAAGCCAAGGGCATAAAAAAATGTGTGGTGAAAGATGACATTGAACCCGATATGTATAAGGAGTGTATTGATCGATCTGTTCAATTTACTAATAGTATGAGAACGTTCAGATCGTATAAGCACAAGATGTACACGATCAAGCAAATGAAGACATCACTCTCACCGTACGATTCCAAACGCTATTGGCTAGATGATGGTATTACATCTTACGCCTACGGGCACTATGGTATTTCTGTATCGTGAGGAACAACCATAAGCTCTTCGTGTACAAACCCTCTGGATGGGCCATTTTGTAAATAATAAAGAATAGGATCGCCGGGCATCATACGCTTAATATTATAAACTTTAAGAGACCAAACGGGATCCGTTGCTCGTTTGCGAGCTCCACCCTCGAGCTCACCGGGCTCATACAAGTACCGAACTTGCGCATCAGGCGGTAACTCTCCTTTATCATCTTTAGTCGGTGCAGAGGATTCGGCTTCTACCGATTTGGCCTTTATTGCGACCGACGGTTTCTTACCAATAAGTCTCGTCACCTCATTATTCAATGCAGCCACAACAGCCGGTAATCTAGTGACCCATTCTGTTGATCGATTCGGCGATTTCATTTCAGCCACATATTGATGACTAAACAATCGTTCTGCCAGCGTACGATTAAATCTTTCTACAATAGCCTGGCTTCTGTGTGCCTTTCCACGCCTTACTTTTTTTAAAATTTTGTTCACAGCACCCATAAACTCTCGGCCAGGATCTACCTGAAGAAGTTTGGGCAACTTCAAAGGGCTACGGTCATAAATACGTAAAAAAGCGGCCGCCACTTCGACGCTGTCTTCCGTTGTTAGGGGTTCGGCTTCTTTATATCGACTCGCAACATCAACGACAGTCAGCGCATACTTATACGTCTTACGCCTGATTCTGTCATAGGGTAAAAATAAAAGGTCAGCCTGATGAACCTCATTTGGGATAGTAATATCAAATTTTGCTCTCGGAATATACTTTGGAGGGGGTAGATAAATTTGCCATATAGCTTGTTTTTGTAACCATTTTCTAGCCTCATCCTCAGACACCTTGGCTGCTTTCGCGAGTTTTTTAATCGCCGAATAACCCTTCCAATAACCGCTTGGGCTGTAATAGATCTTTTCCATTTTATTTAAGAAAGTAAATGTTTAATATTTTGAAATCGCAACGCCAAAAATGACCATGGTCATGATAATAAATACGTATTCTCGATCTTTTTGTCCCTCTGAGGGTGTATAAAAATCTGAAAGTTGGGGTTTTTGAGAAAGAGGGGGTAGTGGCTCCCCCATCACTTTATAATATTCTTGCATCGCCATATCCACATCCTTAAACGTGTTCACAGCATGTTGTTGCTGTCTTAGTTTTTCATTGATATAATCTAAACGTTGAATCCTCTCTTTCTGCCATTCTGCGGTCGCTGCCTGAAGTTGTTCTTGCGCTTTGTTGTGTCGTTTCTGTTCGTCTAACGCGTCTGAAGACCCCAGTTTACTAAATAAAAAATTACTTCCGGTAAATGCTAAAGCGTTTACTACTGCCCCACCAACGAGTAACGCTACTGATGCCATACTATAATGATGATATTATTATTACTTCAAAATATCATGTGGGAGAATACCTTGTTTTTCCAACATATCCTTCGTAGCCATAGCGAGGGCTATATCCAAAGTGACCATCCCGATATCTTCGAGGTTGAAAGCCAGTCTAGGTGTCGGGGCTTTCGTAAATATTAATTTTGTCAATCTCGAGTAACCAGCGGCCAATGCACTGACCACAACCGCGTGGTATACAGTGTTTGCAATTTCTTTACCGTTTATATTTGGTGTTGCCATTGTTGTTTATAAATAGTGTTTAAATTAATGTTCAAAACATGATAAATGGGTTGGGTTTTGTTACCACAGGTGGTGGTGGTTTTTTCGACCGATTAAAATATATGTAAACACCACAACCTATTATCAGCGTAGCAGCAGCAGCAATGTACAAGGGATTGATAAAAACGTGATCTGGTCTCCTCGATGATGATGGTTCTTCTTCTTGTTCATCTTTCGCTTTTCGAAGTTTTTCGAGAAGTTCTTCATGTTTTGCTTTTCTAGCAGCAGCACCTTTTCGACCCGCTTCAACTTTCTTCTGATTCTTCGGTTTCGTTACTTCCTCCATTATATTTATTAAATTGACAATGTTTAACAGAAGTTACAGCTGTGGTGAACGGAGCTAAGAACATGCCAAATCTGTGATATAGTTCGCAAGTAAAACTGTTAAGCGCATGTCCCAGGAATGGATCTTGCTCGAGATCACTATTTAATTTTGTTTGGTCATCAATTGGGAGATACATACAAACTGCTCTGGTATACAGTTGTATAATTGTATTACCGAGTGATTTTGTAATCATCGATCCTAAACTCGCTTCGTATCTCGTATAAAGCTTGTCTATATCCACATCTTTCATCGCTTCGATTTTATCAACACTAAACTCTTTCCCTAAATATTCTTTTGCTCCACCGGCTGAGACCACCGCCATAAGCCTGTCGCGTTTGGGATCCTCGGATAGTAATTGGTCCATCTTCTTCTTATATTCTATATATCTCCTTTTAAGTTTAAAATAATAAAAAACTACAAATCCAACGACTAAAAGTGTTAAGAAATTGCTAACCAGTGCTAAGGAACTGTTAAGCAGTGTTAAGAAATTGTTAAGCATTGTTATTACTAGCAAATTTTATATGCAACTGGTTGATCAGTTTTTAATATCAACTTGGAGTGTTTGGTATTTGCCAATGATTTCCTAACCTCTTTACGTTCATTTTGTGTTGGAATGACATCGTTTTCTCTTAAACACTCATCAAACGAGTCCCTATCCTTACAGTGAAATAAAGCCACCCATTTTGTTTGTTCGCGAAGGTCAGTAAGAACCGAGTTGTATTTCTGAGTCAACACCCACACAGACTGTTTCGCGTGTCTTCCAGAAAATGCGAGTTTACTCAACATTTGCTTCTTTTGAGTAAGAGCCTTTAAGTCACTACAGTCATCGATGATGTACAACGTTGGCTCCCCGGCAAATATTTCAAAAAACAGCCCAAGCCATTCGTGAAGTTTATCACCGGGATTAACGGTGTATACCCCGCGGTCCTTTCTTACCCACACTCGGGATCGATAGGCTTTATTATATTCGAGAGTAGGGCATAGAATTACAATATTCTCGAACACACCACGATATGTCGTTTGTAATAAATCTAAAATAAATTCGGTCTTACCGCACCCAGTTTGCCCGCAAATAATTGCGGAATGTGCTTCTTTAGTAAACAGCCTCGACAAATCTTCCATCTTCTATATTTAATTGTCCATCCATAATTACAAATACATACGCATTTAGCGGTTCTGCCGTTTCAGCTTTTTTCTGAATCTGAATCGTAACGCCTTCAGACGCATTTTCGATACGACGTCCACTCCCGTGAAGAGAATTATCATCTGTGGTGCGCATATCCAACCAAAGAGCATAATTATTCGTGAAATATTCGCCGACTGTGACATCCGCTAGTTCTAAATCTTTTACCACTTTGTCTACTTCGGGGTCGCGTTTTTGCGTTCCGAAAAACTTTCTGATTTCATCCCATTGTTGATAGGAACGCATACCTTGACTAAACAGTTGATTGGGCACACCTTCGATCGTCACTTCAACCTTATCGATCTTAGGATTGTAATACTCATCAAACAACAGCAGTACCCCCTTCATACTTTTTGCCGGCACGTTGAGATTAATATTCCAGAGTGTGTCAGATTTGTCCAGAGGAATTTTACGATGTCGTAGTATTCTATCAAATAAAATAGCGAGCCTACCTGAATAATAACCGGCTATCTGTCTCGCAAGTTCGGGTTGTGTGACTTTCTCAAACTCGAGACTAATCCCTTCTATCGTATAGGATGCATCCGGGTCTGTGCTGCGGATAACCTTGTTATAAGCGTTAAAGGTAAGTTCATACTCCAGGCGATCGCCGAGAGCACTCTGATAAAATGGTGCATGAGATTCTAGCAATTCGAAATCAAGTGGAATACAAAATCGATTACCATAAGCCTCCGCAATGGCGGCATCTCTAGCGATAGTGTCATCTCCATTATCCGCGTTAATACGCAATCGTGTCACATTACGGTTTGTAGTTAAGTCAATACCTTGATAAACGGCGTTTCTTCGTTCTTGTCGAGTTCGCCAAAGATCTCCATAAGTATAAAATACATCACTATCTTCAACGCTCATGATTTCATTACCGGAAATGCGAATGGTTGTTTTACGTACTATGGCTCTACCAATATTATCAACGAGTGTTCTGTTTGCATCTGTTGTAGAAGTCAAAGAAATTTTGAATGCTAGTCGAACGCTCCCCGGAACGATCACATCGTCAACACCTAAATTAGG
The DNA here is from genome assembly GCF_041734735.1 of Babylonia areolata. Lineage (NCBI taxonomy): Eukaryota > Metazoa > Mollusca > Gastropoda > Neogastropoda > Buccinidae > Babylonia > Babylonia areolata. The sequence continues at coordinate 7,151,124 of NC_134908.1, forward strand.
AAAGCGTACAAGAAGTTGTTGATTCTGATCGATAGTTGACGGATTGTTAGTAATCACGACAGTCTGCCGCACGCCCTTTATCCCCCGCGGCTCCCGCAAACTTCTCATTGGATTAAGCTTTCTTCCACTCATTTTTTTTGGTTTTATATAGATATAATGATATAACTTTATATTATAAGTTTAATATGGCGGAAGGTGGTGAGATGGCGGAAGGGTTCGCAGAAGGTGGTATAATAGAATCTGGTTTCTTGCAAACAGAATTATTAAAGAGCGCGGTTGATGATTACTATGATGCATTTGGACAAGAGCCCGATGTTGGGCGAAATTATACCAATTTTGAACTTGATAGTAGAGGTACACTACGATTAAAAAATAATCCAGATTTTAATATCATTAACGTCCGCACGAAACAACCCCTAGCACTTTCAACACTAGCGGGAAAACCTGGTGGAGCAAATATTATTCGCGAGAAACTTGGTTTTGTAGACTGGAGGAGGAAACCCCAAACGGTCGCGGCTCTCCAAAAGGTTGAAACCAAACTGGGTGAAGAAATTGAGATGGATGATTTCTCGCCAAATACAATTGATGAAGTACTTAAAACTATAGATGATCCTCCCCTGGATGGCACCGATGAACTGGGTGGTTATATTCGTGAACTCAAAGGTTTAGACAAAGCCATGCAAAGACAGCGTGGTAATCTTTCTGACAACCTCTCAAAACTCTCTCACCTGGATGAAGAAATGTCAACTTTAAAAATAAGAATTCAGTCTGCGGAACTAGCTGATAAAGATGAAAGCGAAATCAAACCCTTGCGTTTACAATTAGACGATCTAAACATCGAGCGTGCTGCACGACTAGAAGCGATATCAACACACAAAGAAGCGCTGCGATCTCAAATCAGCAGAATGCGTGAAACGATACACAGAATTCTTGAGGAGGACACAACACTAGCGGAACGTATTCGAACGCTTTTTAGAGAACAAGGCATTACTATCGTTTCCATTCTTACTGCCTTTGGTATGATTATCAGCACTATCGTTTTGACCGTCACGGGTGGAGGGGGCACTCCGGGTAAAAAAGATGACAACTGGATAAGAAAAAGACTTAAAGATTTGGGAGAATTACTTAAAAAATTAGGTTTAAAGGCGATTGATGCCCTCCCAGGAGCCATTGGGGCTATTGTTTCGTGGTTATTAAGCACGTTGGGTAAAGCGGTTGGGTGGTTAGCCAACAACCTGTGGGCACTCGTGCTCGGTGCTGGCCTCCTCCTGTTTGATTATTTAAAGAAGAGAAAGTAAATACCACCTATCAATCCTAAAGTAAGAGCGACTTTATAGTCTTTGTGAGTTGTTGGCTCTTCTTCGTACGATACTTTCGCTGGTTTGAGTTTAAATTTGTTATCCGAAGAACCTACACCATACAGAAAGGGTCTATTACCAGCACCGGTAGCTATTGCAAATCCTGGTCGAGATGTTTGTATTAATTTTTTATTTCTATAGGTAAGAGTGAACCACCCGCGAATGCCTAACAAAACTCTCGTTTCACCCGCTCCTGTCCTCGGTGTTGTCAAAGGCTTGTGTGATTTATAATCGAGCACCGTATTACTCGCATCAAGCATTGCCAAGTCTGCATCAGAAGGTGGTACAAGAGCCCAGTGACCTCTAGACCATTGAAGAGCTTTTCCTGATGGGGCAACAAAATAGTATGCAGGAACACTTTGGGTAGGTGGAACACTCTGGGTAGGTGGAACACTTTGATGGGGTGAAACACTCTGGGTAGGTGGTACAATGTGTGGTAGTTCGTTTAATCCATCATTAACACCAATATTCTGTTCTTCTGTCGCAATGACAATTTTATTATTATAATTAATGTGTGTACCAACCCTCAATGCCATATCAGATGGGGCCATATAAAGGCCAACACCAAATGCAAAGTTTACTTCGGATCTCGCGTACTGGAGAACGTCCTGGTATTTTTTTATCGCCGTTTGTAGGTTTTCGGGGGCATTAATCGCATCTTCAACATTGGCTAAAAATTGTTTTTGCGCATCAAATCCAGTTCCTTTTGTTGTTATACTCGTGCGCGTTTGCGCTTGTGACCCTATTAGAGCCCACACATAAGTGCGAATGCTATCGTTGAGACGAACTATCCCCGCATGTGTAAAACCCAACCCCTTATCAGGAATAAATGTTGTCCAAGCCCGGGTGATGTCCACCGTATGTCTGATTTTATCGTGGGGGCTAAAGAACACAGGTCCCTCTCCTCTGTTTCTCATTGCCTGTCGTGCAGCCCCACCGGGGGTCTCAGCCTGAATAAATTCTCCCAAACCAAAGCCATGCTTTTCTATTTTCTGTCTCCAATCCCTCTGCCCAAATTCGGCACACAAACGCTGATAAACTGTTTTATCAAACGGATTATTATACATGTTAAATGCTTGGTCGGTGGGTAGCGGGATTTTTAACTCGTCCAATAACCTCCGAATCTGATAGTAAAAATGAAACCTATACATGGCTCGAATAAACGGATCAGAAGCTTGAAAATGTTCTTCCGTTACTCCACACCCGGCGGTCGCGCACCATACCACAAAATTGATTTGATTCTGCCACCACACTATCGGGTTGTTTCTCCACGCAAGCCAGGCTGCATTCATCTCCCCAGTCATAGTGGGGTTCGCATAAGACTGAAAAACATCGGGAAACTTGGCGGTAAAAGAATATTCGCTGTTCACGTAGATCACTCGCGTACAACTTATTCTTTTTTCTTTATACCCGGTTGTATAGGACGCGTCCTTATTGAAGCTGAAAATTTTCTTATTCATAGCTATGTATATAATAACAACCGATATTCAAAAAGACGAATTACCGCGGTGCATATCTAATCAAAGTGGAAGACTAGAAATCGCGCTGCGTGAAATAACTTATTATCCCAACTGGAAAAATATCAGTGATGAGCTCGGAAACAATTTCTTTACTACTACCGATCGTAAGATAATAATCCCAGATGGTTATTATAATGTGTGTGAATTGAATAAAGAAGTGTTCACCCCCCACGGTGCAGAGTTAGACTTGCACGCTCCGAGTGGCTATCTGAGAATAAAGAGCACCAAATCGATTGAACTTTCTGAGCGTCTTGCACATACTCTGGGGTTCCCCAAAAAACTCATCGCGCCGGGAATAATGGTGATAGGAAACAGGCATCCGCGGCTCGCGATACATAAAGCACTTTACATTCACCTCTTTCAAATTAATACCACCGATAATTTCTATAACGGATTGCCTTCTACGTTGTTACAATCAATCCCAGTAGAAAATGAAAGATGCGGGGGTGGTCGAACAACCACGTTGACATCACCCCAGTACAAAAGACTTTCTCACGGAGATTTACCACGTTTAACACTTTCTATAGTAGATGAAAATCATAATCCCGTTTCTATTGATTATTTAAATATTACATTACATATAAGATATGGTTGAACCCTGCACTACGCTCAGTTTAGTTGATCTCGGAGATACAGAGGGATTTGATGTGCCGGGAAAAGAAAATAAGTTGTACGCATTCCAGCTTTCTGAAGGAACGTACAAAAGAAAAGAAGTAAAAATTGGTGATATCGTGAGTGAGGATGATGTTGTCAATGATGAGCCCTATCAACTTGTTCGTTTAAACGGTACATGGCAGCTAAAACCCCTCGACAACTGGATAATGGATTTTAAAATTGAATCACCTTACATTACCAAAGAAGAAGAAAATAATAATTATAGAATAAAAAACAGTGGTTGGATGTTCGCTGATTTAAGAGCGTTTGATGTAGATTTAGTAATATACCAGGGGAGGTGTTATGTGCTTAAGAAACCTTCGAAGGTTGAATCTATATTTCAAATAAATTTTTATGATCTACCTGCTTTGTGGGCCTTCCGTCTCCGTATTATTTATGATGTAATTCTCGGTGAAGAGCCTGATGATTTTGTAGAAGTTTTTCAAGGGTTTTACATTAAATGGCCCAAAAATCGTGCAAATCAACCCCTGAGAATCACCATTGAAAAACAAGATGATGGTATGCCCTATGATATTATACCACAGGGTAGTCATATAGAATTCTCGCTTGAAGGTATTGCCACAAAACAGAAAACAATGAGTTTTTGGATCCACCTCCGTCTTCCTCAAAATATTTCCTTAAGAAGACTACGTTGCATCAATTTGAATATTTAGAATATACTATAAATATTAGAAAATGGTTGATCCCGGAGGGCCAGGAACACATAATATCAAACCCTGCACTACGCTCGGTTTGGTTGATCTCGGAGATACAGACGGATTTGATGCGTCGGGAATAGAAAATCAGTTGTACGCCTTCCAACTTTCTGAAGGAACGTACAAAAGAAAAGAAATAACGAGTAATGGTGGTGGTGTCAACAAATTCAGCGAACTTGCAGACGTGAACGTTGACGGTGTTGTTGTGAACAAACCACATCATCTTGTTCTTTCCGACGATGATACATGGGTACCTTATCCGGTGGATAACTGGGATTTAGATTTTGAAATAAAACAACCCTATGTTAGTATTGGAAGAAATCACGCTCTACAAAAAATACAAAATAGTGGTAAACTGTTGGCTTCCTATCATACGCGTAAAGATCTAATCGTCGTTAACAGCGACGACTTCGGATATGTTATTGGTATGAAAGGTAAAAAGACTGGTACACTGCGGTTAATTAAAGAGTTTGATTTTAAGCTGCCTATTCAGGGGTCAACTATCGTTTTAGATATACTCCTTAGTGGGGTGCCAGATGATTTTGTAGAAGTTTTAAAAGGGTTGCAGAAAAAAATGATTACTATAGAATAATGGAGTTTCGCCTACGAGAGATATCGAATATAAAAAACAACCTCGAAAAAGAGCGTGATGAAAGAACTTTATTTTATAAAAAATATAAACGCGGTGTAAATATCGCTACAGCCGCGGATACAACGCTGACGACTCTTAGTATCGCCCTTGGGGCATCGGGTGTTGGATTACTGTTGAGTGTCGCCGCTGCTCCCGTAGCTATTGGAATAGAAGTGGGAGCTGGTCTCCTTGGTGTGGTTGGTTTAACTTGTAAATTTATTCATAAAAAATTAATGTCACAAGCTATGAAGCACAACGAGATTCGCGTGTTGGCCGAGTCAAAACTGAACACTATAAATGATCTTATTTCAAAAGCATTAGAAGATGATAAAATAAGCGATGAAGAATTTAGTCTCATTCTGGCTGAAGTTGAAAAATTCAATGCAATGAAAACAGACATAAAATCGAAACACAAAACTCAGTTGTTAAAGAAAAATCTATTTGATATTCAAGATGGTAAACCATCCAAAAAGCTAACTAGGTCAAACGTTCATATGTGAACGGTTGACTCAACCTCCTCTCTTTAAGGACCATTTGGCTCTCCATACACATATTTAATCCGGTTTTTCGTTTTTATGCTTCAGGGCGGTATTACGCGGTTTTGGGCTGGGGTCGGTTGTATATAGAACCCCCATGACCGTTTCGCTCCCCCATACACATATCCAACCATCATTTTTTTTTTTTATCTTGTGATTTGGCTCTCCATACACATATAACTTGTTTTAACTATATATTTTTTTTTATGCTTGAGGGTCATATTACTCCAACATACACAGGTTTTGACTAAATTTTTTTTATGCTTGAGGGCCTTAACACAAGCTAATACGCCCAAAAAAGTTGTATATAGAACCCCCATCTCTTATACTACTAGCTGTCTTGACAAGTTTGTTTTATTTCATTTATTTGGGGTGTGCGTCTAACGAACAAGAAGAGAAGGAAAAGAAGAAGATTTCGTTTATTTTCTTAGACGTGCATGGACGTGCCCACATCCTTATACACGTACGTGTGTGAGTGTGTGTATGAGTTAGAATGTTGTTCTCTCTGTCTCTCTCAGTGTATGTCACTCTGCCCGCCTCTATGTCAAGTAATGATCCAGTCTTTACGAGGTGGGAGTTGTGTGCAAAGTGCACTGATTTCCCTGACAGTGGATCAATGCAGCCTTTTCAGCCAGCGATGTCCCTCCACCCCCACACCTCGTCAGTTCTTTAAGAAGGGCGCACCTAGAAACACCTGCCTCACGTATGCATGGGCCCCCTTTGTCGACGTTTGAAAGCTGTGTTCTGAATGTGTTGCACAAAAGCCTCCAACGGTCATGGCGTGTGAAAAGAAAGAAGTGAAAGGAGACCTACGTTTCTCCGATCGTCAAGTTCAAAGACATGGAAATCGTAGATTCATTGCACCGAATCTTCTTACAGAACTGAAGACGAAGGAGTCATTGTCGCATTGGGCAATACTGGCACAGAAATAACTTGAATCAGAGAAAGAAAACGTTCTTTGTGTCACATTGGTCGACACTGCAGGGGTTTGCCGTCAGTGCATACATTGACAGCGGAGAGCAAAGGAACTCTCTGTGGCAGAAATATGAATTTTGAAGCCGCCTCACGTGGAAAGAAACTGACAGAGAACTAACGATTCACCCTAAACTGATCAGCTGATACAGAAAGTCAGGGTTCAGATTGACAAAGACAAAGGCTGTGTGAGCATGGTCTCCTCCATTTGAATCAGAAAAGATGCATCAATAATGCGAAGATAAGGAGTCCACCTTGTCCACACTCGTTCTTGCTAAGCTGTCCACAGATGTTGCTTTCTTCTTTACAACTTGGTAACCTAATTTTATTGGTCTCCTTCTCTTTGGTGATTATCACCTAATTAACATACCCCCCCCCAACCCACACACAAAAACACCGTCTCTCTCTCTCTCTCCCTCTCTCTCTCTCTCTCTCTCGGACACACACACACACACACAGACACAGACACACACACACACACACACACACACACACACGTATGCATGTAACTATATTTCCAGTAGTTTTGTGTATTTTTTCCTATATATCTCCCCACTTTTTCTTTTTCTTTTATTCTTCCATTTCTTTTCAGATGGCTTCATGTAAAGAAACAGTCGTTGCTTATTTAATTACCATCTTGAAATGAAAATGTTGACTTGACTTCACACACACACACACACACACACACACACACACACACACACACACACACACACACACACACACACACACACCTTACACGATAAAATAATTATCCTGTCACTGTTTTTCCCCAGACCAACTTCTACTTAGTAGACAACCTGGCTGCCACTTCATCCTCACCTCCTCGACGACTGTGTGACGTGTGCACTGATGACAGGGAGGCCACTCATTCCTGTCTCCAGTGCCAGCAGAGGTATTGCCTCCCTTGCCGTAAATACCATGATTGCTTTTCACTGAGTCGTGGTCACACTGTTGTGTCCTTGACCCAGGAGGAAGAAGAGGGGTGTGGAAAGGGAATCCCACTGTCAGACAAACACAAAGTGGAGATGTGTACCAAGCATCTTAATCAACAACTTCTATTTCACTGCACCAAGTGTCAGGCTGACTTATGTCTGCAGTGCAACTCGACCCAGCATGAAGGTCACCCTATGGAGGATCTGGCGGACACCCGATCCAAGGTCAAGGACAAGTTGAAGGACAGGTTGGGAACTTTGACACAGGGCATACAGCAGATCGATCACCTGGTCAGTGCCTTTGAAGATCGATGCACCAAGCTCCAACAACAAAAGCAGACAACGGAACAAGATTTCCGGGCACGTGCTGACACGTTACATCAATGGGTGAGCCAGTCACTGGACGAGGCCATCAGCAGCATTCAGTCGTCCAGTAAGCAGCTGGCAAAACCCTGGCAGGATCAAGCTGAGCAGCTGCGACACAAGAAACTGGCACTGGAAGCACAACACGACCACATCCTGCAGGTCCTCAAGGACGGAAAAGAGGCTGACCTGGTGTCCTTGGAAGCTCAGCTGTCTTCCAGCCCCATGGAAGACGTGGACGTGGAAGAGCTGAGGAAAGAGCTGACCAAGGACATTCCCTCTTTCCGTGTGGAGCACAACACCACGGCAGTGAACCAGCCACAGTTACGTACCTTTATCGGCGTCCTAGAACCAGTACAGCAGACAGCAGGTGCTGAAGAGACTGTTCTTCCCAGTCAGCACAGCTATGGCCTGGGAAAGGCGTCAGGTTCAGATTCAGTGAAGGGATCAGACGTGATGCACACAACACACAGTGCCCCTTCAGCCAGCAGTTGTGTGGGCGTGATGGGGAAGAAGCCACCAAGAGAGTTCATCTATTCCATGAATCCTAAATCAGTGGTCATTCACATGTGTCCCATCAGTCACAACCGACTGTGGGTGTTGCACAAACCTGCACGTAGTAGTCCTCAGTGTCTGAAGCTGTTTGATGCTGAAGGTCAGGAGCTGACCACAGTGCAGGACCCAGGGAACTGTACTGGCCTCCTCACCATCATTGATGACGTCCTGCTGTGCTGGACAGATGGAGACAGCACTGTCCGGCTGATCACACCTGACGGCAGTCTGAGCACGTATGACATGGGGAGGAAGATTTTGTGGATGGTCTCTTCTGCCAAAAATGACATTCACTACCTGGGAGATTCGGAAGAGAAGAGTCTTCATCGTGTGACATTCACGTCAGTAAACACTGATCAGACTGACAGTGGTCTGTCAGGTTCTGCACTGTGTCAGGCATCGTCCCCAGGTACACCCCACCACACAAACCAGCTGACACATTCATTCAAGGAGGTGGTGTTTGAAAACCCCCCAAAACGAAACCTACGCCATGTGTCTGCAGGAGGACGTTACTTTGCCTTTCTTTGTGATGGCACAGTGAAGGTCCACAGCAGAGCTGGTTCAGGAAGTTCTGCCATCCTCTGCTCCTACAAACCAACATCCCTGCCTCATGATGCACGTTTTGTTCTGATTGATGATAATGAACGACTATTGGTCGTTGTCCACAAAGAAAGCAAAGTACATATCATTGACCATGAAGATGGAGGGTGCTTTGTGCGCTGTTTGGACACAGGGCCCCTGGAGCTGGATAGACCAAATCGTCTGGCCACTGACTTTGACCAGCATGTGTGGATTGGGTGTAGGGGAGGAAAGGTGGTGGTGGTTGATCTGTGACCTTAAAGCGGTCAGTGGGGTGATGATGAATGACCTGTGACCTGACACTTCTTGTGTGTTGTTCATGTTTATAGCGTGTTGAGATGAGTTATTGTGTGTGTGTGTGAGGGGGGGTGGGGGTGGGTTGGGAGGGGGGTGCTGTGGGGGGAGGGGG
>NC_134908.1:7162848-7171020 GCF_041734735.1 Babylonia areolata
TTTTACGATCTTCCAGGTCAACATATGTGCAGACCTGCTTAGTGCCTGAACCCCCTTCGTGTGTATATGCAAGCAGAAGATCAAATACGCACGTTAAAGATCCTGTAATCCATGTCAGCGTTCGGTGGGTTATGGAAACAAGAAAATACCCAGCATGCACACCCCCGAAAACGGAGTATGACTGCCTACATGGCGGGGTAAAAACGGTCATACACGTAAAAGCCCACTCGTGTGCATACGAGTGAACGCAGAAGAAGTCTTGTTTACTCTTTTACCATCAGAAAATAAAATTTTCTGATTCCAATTCGATTCTCTCTCTCTCTCTCTCTCTCTCTCTCTGCCTTTTCTCTTTCCCTCTCCCCCCCCCCCCCTCTCTCTCGTTCATGTCATATTCTAACTTGCATTGTAACTGGCCAGATATCTTTACAGTTAAACTGTTCTGAGTTCCTCTGCTACACACACACACACAGACACACAGAGGCACACGCACACGCACAAACACACACACACGCACACGCACACACACACACACACACACGCACACGCACACAACCTTGCCTCTCCCTTCTATCTTTCTCTGTCTCTCAGATGCGTCATTCTGTTGTTGGTTTTTTTGGGTTTTTTTATAATCCATTCCCTTGAAGTGATACTTTCTGCAGTGGTGTGCTATTAGCGTAACGCTTATTCATGTTAATCAGAATCTTCAATTAAGAAAAACAATCTTTCTGCAGTGGTGTGCTATTAGCGTAACGCTTATTCATGTTAATCAGAATCTTCAATTAAGAGAAACAATCTTTCTGCAGTGGTGTGCTATTAGCGTAACGCTTATTCATGTTAATCAGAATCTTCATTTAAGAAAAACAATCTTTCTGCAGTGGTGTGCTATTAGCGTAACGCTTATTCATGTTAATCAGAATCTTCAATTAAGAGAAACAATCTTTCTGCAGTGGTGTGCTATTAGCGTAACGCTTATTCATGTTAATCAGAATCTTCATTTAAGAAAAACAATCTTTCTGCAGTGGTGTGCTATTAGCGTAACGCTTATTCATGTTAATCAGAATCTTCAATTAAGAGAAACAATCTTTCTGCAGTGGTGTGCTATTAGCGTAACGCTTATTCATGTTAATCAGAATCTTCATTTAAGAAAAACAATCTTTCTGCAGTGGTGTGCTATTAGCGTAACGTTTATTCATGTTAATCAGAATCTTCAAGTAAGAAAAACAATCTTTCTGCAGTGGTGTGCTATTAGCGTAACGCTTATTCATGTTAATCAGAATCTTCATTTAAGAAAAACAATCTTTCTGCAGTGGTGTGCTATTAGCGTAACGTTTATTCATGTTAATCAGAATCTTCAAGTAAGAAAAACAATCTTTCTGCAGTGGTGTGCTATTAGCGTAACGCTTATTCATGTTAATCAGAATCTTCAAGTAAGAAAAACAATCTTTCTGCAGTGGTGTGCTATTAGCGTAACGCTTATTCATGTTAATCAGAATCTTCAAGTAAGAAAAACAATCTTTCTGCAGTGGTGTGCTATTAGCGTAACGCTTATTCATGTTAATCAGAATCTTCAATTAAGAAAAACAATCTTTCTGCAGTGGTGTGCTATTAGCGTAACGCTTATTCATGTTAATCAGAATCTTCAAGTAAGAAAAACAATCTTTCTGCAGTGGTGTGCTATTAGCGTAACGCTTATTCATGTTAATCAGAATCTTCAAGTAAGAAAAACAATCTTTCTGCAGTGGTGTGCTATTAGCGTAACGCTTATTCATGTTAATCAGAATCTTCAAGTAAGAAAAACAATCTTTCTGCAGTGGTGTGCTATTAGCGTAACGCTTATTCATGTTAATCAGAATCTTCATTTAAGAAAAACAATCTTTCTGCAGTGGTGTGCTATTAGCGTAACGTTTATTCATGTTAATCAGAATCTTCAAGTAAGAAAAACAATCTTTCTGCAGTGGTGTGCTATTAGCGTAACGCTTATTCATGTTAATCAGAATCTTCATTTAAGAAAAACAATCTTTCTGCAGTGGTGTGCTATTAGCGTAACGTTTATTCATGTTAATCAGAATCTTCAAGTAAGAAAAACAATCTTTCTGCAGTGGTGTGCTATTAGCGTAACGCTTATTCATGTTAATCAGAATCTTCAAGTAAGAAAAACAATCTTTCTGCAGTGGTGTGCTATTAGCGTAACGCTTATTCATGTTAATCAGAATCTTCAAGTAAGAAAAACAATCTTTCTGCAGTGGTGTGCTATTAGCGTAACGCTTATTCATGTTAATCAGAATCTTCAATTAAGAAAAACAATCTTTCTGCAGTGGTGTGCTATTAGCGTAACGCTTATTCATGTTAATCAGAATCTTCAAGTAAGAAAAACAATCTTTCTGCAGTGGTGTGCTATTAGCGTAACGCTTATTCATGTTAATCAGAATCTTCAAGTAAGAAAAACAATCTTTCTGCAGTGGTGTGCTATTAGCGTAACGCTTATTCATGTTAATCAGAATCTTCAAGTAAGAAAAACAATCTTTCTGCAGTGGTGTGCTATTAGCGTAACGTTTATCCATGTTAATCAGAATCTTCAAGTAAGAAAAACAATCTTTCTGCAGTGGTGTGCTATTAGCGTAACGCTTATTCATGTTAATCAGAATCTTCAATTAAGAAAAACAATCTTTCTGCAGTGGTGTGCTATTAGCGTAACGTTTATTCATGTTAATCAGAATCTTCAATTAAGAAAAACAATCTTTCTGCAGTGGTGTGCTATTAGCGTAACGTTTATTCATGTTAATCAGAATCTTCAATTAAGAAAAACAATCTTTCTGCAGTGGTGTGCTATTAGCGTAACGCTTATTCATGTTAATCAGAATCTTCAATTAAGAAAAGCAATCTTTCTGCAGTGGTGTGCTATTAGCTTAATGTTTATTCATGTTAATCAGAATCTTCAATTAAGAAAAACAATCTTTCTGCAGTGGTGTGCTATTAGCGTAACGTTTATTCGTGTTACTCAGAATCTTCATTAAAGAAATAACATTGACTGATTTGATATTTGTTAATTGTTGAAAGAAACTGTCAATGGTGTGTGTGTGTGTGTGTGTGTGTGTGTGTGTGTGTGTGTGTGTGTTGTGTGTGTGTGTGTTGTGTGTGTTGTGTGTGTGTGTGTGTGTGTGTGTGTGTGTGTGTGTGTGTGTGTGTGTGTGTGTGTGTGTGTGTGTGTGTGTGTGTGTGTGTTGACACACTATTGCGTGCACTTTCATGTATACAATATTATGTCTGTCTTTTCTCTCTGTGTCCCTCTGTCTCTCTCGGTCGATAAATAACTGTCACACTCACGCGCACACACACACACACACACACACACACACACACGGAGAAAACAAGGGAGGCAAGGCCTTCAAGACTCACGTGTGATAAACACGTCATGGTTAAAAATTAAAAACAACAACCCAACATTGCCAATCAGATCATGTGAGAAAAAAGGCATACATTTTTTTTCATGATAAGCCATGTTGCGACCTTGACCTTTGACCTTGTCCATTGACAGGGATTTTGTTCTCACCCTGACCAATCAGTGTACCAAATACGATGAAAGTCATGTACAGGACCTTCTCCCTTTGCACGTTGAAACTTTACCAGTCAGTATCATGTGTCATTTCGTGACAAAGACCTTTCACCTTTGTTTTAGAGTTCTGAGTAGAGTTTCTTTAGGGATCATGTCGTACTCATGAACAATCATAGTACGAAGTGTGGTAAACACTGGAAGCAAGATATGGTCTTCATGAAGCTGTTTTATCATTTTATAAAATCATTTAATGACCTTGGCCTTTGACTCTTATCCTGCTTCCCACATCATCATAAACGGGTAACATTTTTCAGGTATCATTCATACCTACCACCCTGCTGGGTATGGCTCCTCTGCCACCATCAGTAGCCTAGAAAGTACCAACGTTTACGTTTACCTCGGACACACACAGACTGCACCGTGTCATGAGACAGACTCGCTTTGTTTACACACACACACACACACACACACACACACACGTCAAGACGGCGACAGAACACACAGTGAAAAAAGGGAACATAACAGTGACCAATGAACACCTCATCAACAACCTGTCTGTGCACATGATGTCAGGGGACTGAACAGGAAACAAAGGAGAAGAAAAGGAACAGTCCAACCAACACTGCGTACAACACGAGAGAGCAGCTCAGCTGAATGGTTGTGATGGTTGAGTCTTTTGCGGTCCTATGTATGATTAAAATCAGGCCTGATTGTAATGGTTCTGTAGTTTCCTCACTCTCTCCCTTTGTCCTGCGCGCGCACGCGCATGTGTGTGTGTGTGTGTGTGTATGTGTGTGATGTGAAACTCACATCAGGTTAAATGATCACTCCGAGAAATTTAAATTCACCGATGATCTCTACTTGCTTGTCTTTAATGACAAGTGGTAAGGGGTCAGATCTGGTCTTCCTGAAATTACTCAGGGAGTTCATCGAGCCGTGGGTTGTCGCGATGGTGTAGGAGGGCGGGGGGTCCACAACTTGCACCAACGTCCCCTCCTCTGTCGTCGGCCCGCGTGACCCAGCAGCTCGCTCTCCAAGTGGTGGATCCCGGAAACAAAAGCCAAAAGCTGACCCAGCAAGGGTTAAAATAATGTGGCCTCCACACACGAAATCTGTTCTCCGTTCAACCACCCGTCTTCATTCGATCAAAAGGAAAACACACAAAACCATTAGCCGCTGGAAACCTGAAAAGAAAGATAACTGAAAAACAACAACTGGGGTTTGGAGGAGTAACCTCCCTGCACTAGAATTGCCACAACTGAAAAGAAAAGGGGAGATGACAAGCATTCTCACGCATACACACAACAACTTCCCCCGGCTGAAAAGGAAGCCGAACTTCCGCCCTGCACGGCATGGCTTGAAAGAAGCTGACTCTAATAAACACAAAAGTGTTTAAATCAGAAGAAGCCAACGCTCGCCCACCAACTAGATATACATACACTATTCGTCAAGGAACAATAACAATCAAATTAGGATACCCTTCTGTCACCCCGAGTAAATGTTACAGTCCTATATGGAAGCAAAACCGTTCTCACAGATAATGATAAACTTGTGATAGATACCCGCACGTACCACTGGCATAAAGCATACTGTCAAAAGTTCTAACCACAAATGGGGATCATTAGAACACAAATTCAAGAAGTACTATCAATCATGTCATTGGCACATCACAATGAAACCGAGAAATGAAAACTAATTGCGAACAAAAAGGAAGAGGGGTGGGTGAGGGGGGTGTGTGTGTGAAAAAGGAATGGTTCCGAACCAATTGTAGTTGATTAAATAAATCCCAAGGAATGTTTTTTTTTTATTAATCAAATCAAATCAAATCAAACACGAGATGTTGCCGAAAATACGGGAACGAACCCTACAAGACATTCTGATGCAGGAACCTCTCCACGCTGAGTGACAGGATGGCAGTGATCTATTGCTGTTTGCGGGTGTGTGAAGAAAACTCCATCCAGCTTCACTCACACATCAAGTATGCCCACCGTCCAATCAAAACCTTTGCTGCGCACTCGTTGCACGTGCAGTGCACAGCAAGATTAAAAGGGAAAAGAGAAATGTTGAACCTGACAACTGGTTGACTCTTTCACTGGGTAGCAGCTTGTCGGGTGTGATACAGGGATTGAAATAGACCTACTTCTTACTGTGACTGGATTCAGCTGGTTTGTTCTTTTGAACACAGAGGAAGTCTGTATCAGTTCGTGTGTGAGTGCACATTCATATTCAGGACGAAATATAGTGAAACTTTTATGCCTTTCAAAAAAAAAACAACAAAAAAACAACAACAAAAAATCTTCAAGTGAAGTGTTAGCTAGCCTGCTGACAGACTGGTTATCGTGAATTATGTGACAGCTTCAGTGGGTAGATGTGGCGTGTTTAGACTGATCAGTTGGGAGACTTGAATTCAGTTGAGAGTTCAGTTTGGAGAAAGGTTCAAAGCTGCACAAACGTCAACGTCATCTGAGGTGACAACATGGCGACTGGAGGGGAAGAAGACATTGACACTAAACTATGCTGTGCCATCTGCCTGGAACCGTATCGTCGGCCCAAAATGCTGCGGTGTTACCACAGTTTCTGTCAGAGCTGTCTTCAGGGTGTGGCTGGCTCCTCCCCCTCCTTCCCCTGCCCCTCGTGCCGTGAGATCATGCTGCTGCCCCCTGGGGGAGTTGGGGCATTGCAGGTCAGTTGGTGGAACTGTACATTTCTGTGTGTGCGTGTTTCTGTGTGTGTGTGTGTGTGTGTGTGTGTGTGGGGGGGGGGTTATGTGTGTGTGTATGTGTGTGTGTGTGTGTGTGTGTGTGTGTACCTGCATGTGTGTTTGTATGTTACTGTGAATATGTGTGTATTTCTCTGTGCGTGCGTGCGTGCGTGCGTGCGTGTGTGTGTGTGAGTGTGTGTGTGTGTGTGTGTGAGTGTGTGTGTGTGTGTGTGTGTGTGTGTGTGTGTGTGTGTGTGTGTGTGTGTAGAGAGTGTGTGTGTGCATATGTGTGCAGGTGTGTATATGAGGATGTGTATACATACATGTACACACACGCACGCACACACACGCACACACACACACACACACATGCATGTGCACTCAGGCCTAGGCTATAGACACATACAAATACACATATATTTACGTGTGCTCACACATACAGGTATGGGGAATGTGGACAGACACATGCACGTGTGTGTGCGCCCGTGCACACAGACACATATGCCCATGTTCCCTGCTGAGTTTTGTACAAAAACATGCACACACACACGCACGCACACACACACATGCACACACACACACATATGCCCATGTTCCCTCCTGAGATTAGTACAAAAGCATGCACACACACACACACACACACACACACACACACACACACACACACACACACACACACACATGTACCATATCCCTACTGACAAAGGCCTAAGCACACATAAGGTTATGACAGAATTCTTTATTGAATGCTGTGTTTTGTTCAGATTTGTTTGTGTGTGTCTGTTTTCCCCAGACCAACTTCTACGTAGTAGACAACCTGGCTGCCACTTCATCCTCACCTCCTCGACGACTGTGTGACGTGTGCACTGATGACAGGGAGGCCACTCATTCCTGTCTCCAGTGCCAGCAGAGGTATTGCCTCCCTTGCCGTAAAAACCATGATTCCTTCAGTGCCTGTCGTGGTCACACTGTTGTGTCCTTGACCCAGGAGGAAGAAGAGGGGTGTGGAAAGGGAATCCCACTGTCAGACAAACACAAAGTGGAGATGTGTACCAAGCATCTTAATCAACAACTTCTATTTCACTGCACCAAGTGTCAGGCTGACTTATGTCTGCAGTGCAAGTTGACCCAGCATGAAGGTCACCCCACGGAGGATCTGGCGGACACCCGATCCAAGGTCAAGGACAAGTTGAAGGACAGGTTGGGAACTTTGACACAGGACATACAGCAGGTTGATCACCTGGTCAGTGCCTTTGAAGATCGATGCACCAAGCTACAACAACAAAAGCAGACAACGGAACAAGATTTCCGGGCACGTGCTGACACGTTACATCAATGGGTGAACCAGTCACTGGACGAGGCCATCAGCAGCATTCAGTCGTCCAGTGAGCAGCTGGCAAAACCCTGGCAGGATCAAGCTGAGCAGCTGCGACACAAGAAACTGGCACTGGAAGCACAACAAGACCACATCCTGCAGGTCCTCAAGGACGGAAAAGAGGCTGACCTGGTGTCCTTGGAAGCTCAGCTGTCTTCCGGTCCCATGGAAGGCGTGGACGTGGAAGAGCTGAGGAAAGAGCTGACCAAGGACATTCCCTCTTTCCGCGTGGAGCACAACACCACGGCAGTGAACCAGCCACAGTTACGTACCTTTATCGGCGTCCTAGAACCAGTACAGCAGACAGCAGGTGCTGAAGAGACTGTTCTTCCCAGTCAGCACAGCTGTGGCCTGGGAAAGGCGTCAGGTTCAGATTCAGTGAAGGGATCAGACGTGATGCACACAACACACAGTGCCCCTTCAGCCAGCAGTTGTGTGGGCGTGATGGGGAAGAAGCCACCAAGAGAGTTCATCTATTCCAGGAATCCTGAATCAGTGGTCTTTGCCATGTGTCCCATCAGTCACAACCGACTGTGGGTGTTG
>NC_134908.1:7171120-7183620 GCF_041734735.1 Babylonia areolata
CGACTTTGAACCTTTCTCCTGCTAACTAAACTCGTCACATGATTCACTACAATTAATCTGTCAGTACAGCCACTGACACTTCACTGGAAGAACAAAACTGCATTGCAGCTTCAACAAAGTATTGTCTAAAATACGAATTCGCACACAAATGCATGCAGACTGCGACGTGGCAGTTTATCTGATGAAACTGGTTCAGTCTAGTCACTGGAAAAAGTAGGTCCGTTTCAATCCCAGTTAAGCGCTATGCTCATGATACAGTGAAGACGTCTGTGCTCTATCCGCCCTGTCGTTCTAAAATTAGTACGGGTTTTTCCAGTGATGTAACTACTTTCAGTTTACGGGCCATAGCTTTAGAAATAGCGCCTGAAACACTGTACAGCCCGTGTAAACCTTCTGAGGCACAACCTGCCCTTTGACTGAAACACAATTCCAACCAGAAACACCCACCACAGAGCACCCACTTTATTTTCTTGTGACATTATCTCCCAAACAGCAACAACGATGACATCACTGACAAGCTATAAATACACGGACCTCCCCACACAACCTGACCTCTGCTCCCAAGCCCTGCAACACTCCTTGAGTTTCGCGCGCCAGGTAAAATAGTCCCACACCACTCATCGTGTTTAATCTGCTTGCCACCACATGACACACATCTTGAAGTGTAGGATGAAGAAAAGAGAGAGTTAACGGACTGTCAGACACACACAGTGAGCATTCAGCAAAACACTGTGGTTTCCTGTCTGTGTTGAAGGCAGCCTTGAACCAGCGTAGGAACGATATTGATTCAGGACTGGGACTCGCGAGGTGGTGTACGGGAGGTAACTGCATCAAGCATGTCATTTGTAGACTGCTTGGGTTGTGTCCCATGGACAGCAACACCCGACAGAACTTTTCGATGTGGATATTTGGGATATGAAACCTCTGATGTGATTATGATGGATATAAACTTGTGATATGGTAATGAAGGATATGAACGTATGTTGTTGTTAAGAGGGATAGATTGTTCTTCTTCTTCGTTCGTTCGCTCCAACTCCCACGTTCACTCATACACGAGTGGACTTTTCACGTGTATGATCGTTTTTACCCCGCCATGTAGGCAGCCATATTCCGTTTTGGGGGTTGTGCATGCTGGGTATGTTCTTGTTTCCTTAACCCACCAAACGCTGACAAGGATTACAGGATCTTTAGCGTGCACATTTGATCTTATTCTTGCGTATACACACGAAGGGGGTTCAGGCACACGCAGGTCTGCACATATGTTGACCTGGGAGATCGGAAAAAAAATCTCCACCCTTTACCCACCAGGCGCTGTCACCGAGATTTGAACCCAGGACCCTGAGAGTGAAAGTCCAACGTTTTAACCACTCGGTTATTGCGCCCGTCAAAAGTATATATATATATATATATATATATATATATATATATATATATATATATATAACCTCGGAATGTGGTTAGGAAAACTATAAATTACTGATGTGGTTATGACAGATATAAACTTCTGATCCATGGATCAGTCAACATGTACTGACACCTTGAAAGTGAAACCAACACTGATGTGGTTGTGAGGGCTACAGTCTTCTGATGTGCGTACGCCGCAGAGTATAAACAGGGAGAGAGAGAGACAGATAGACAAAGTTATTGAGAGACAGAAAGAAAAAGACAGACAGACAGACTGACAGTGAGACAGACAGATGGAGACAGAGGCAAGGACTCAGTAACGACAAGGAAAGATTGAGAGAGAAAGAGAATGAAAATGACAACTGGCCGAATGAATTAGGAAAAATACACAATGAAGAGGATGCCGAAAAATACACAAAATGTACAACAAGAAAAAAATATATATATAAAAAAAAGATTCTCTCATTGAATAGAGGGGAACCAGGGAGCAAGAGAGAGAGAGGGAGAGAGAGAGGGAGAAAGAGAATGGGAGGGAGAGAGAGAAAGATGGGGAGAGAGAAAGTGATAGGCCGGGAGAGAGGGAGAGAGAGAAAGAGGGAGAGAGAGAGAATGGGAGGGAGAGAGAGAAAGAGGGAGAGAGAGAAAGAGGGAGAGAGAAAGTGAGAGGGAGAGAGATGGAGACAGAGAGGGAGTGAGAGAGAGAGAAAGAGGGAGAGAGAGAGAGAATAGGAGAGAGAGAATGGGAGAGAGAGAGAAAGAGAGGGAGAGAGAAAGTGAGAAAGATGAAGAGAGAGAAAGGGAGGGATAGAGAAAGTGAGAGGGAGGGAGAGAGAGAAAGTGAGAGGGACACACACACACACACACACACACACACACACACACACACACACACACACACACACACCATTGACAATTTCTTTTTTTCATGTATTAACAAATAACAAATCAATCAACATATTCTCTTTTTTTTAACTTTATTGAAGATTCTGATTAACATGAATCAGCGTTAACACAAATAGCACACCACTGCAGGAAGTACTGTTTTATGGGAATGGATGTAAAGAAAAACTGAACAGAAAGACAGAATTGAGAGACAGAGAGAGAAGGAAGAGGCAAGGCTGTGTGTGTGTGTGTGTGTGTGTGTGTGTGTGTGTGTGTGTGTGTGTGTGTGTGTGTGTGTGTGTGTGTGTGTGTGTGTGTGTGTGTGTGTGTGTGTGTGTGTGTGCGTGTGTGAGTGTTTGTGTGTGTGAGTGTTTGTGTGTGTGTGTGAGTGTGTGTGTGTGTGTGTGTGTGAGTGTGTGTGAGTGTGTGTGAGTGTGAGTGTGAGTGTGAGTGTGTGTGTGTGTGTGAGTGTGTGAGTGTGTGAGTGTGTGAGTGTGTGTGAGTGTGTGAGTGTGTGAGTGTATGAGTGTGTGTGTGTGTAAGGGGGGGCGGAGTTGGGGTGGACGGGGGGAAGGAGGGGGGGTTATACCTGTGTGTGAAGCAGAGGAATTCTGAACTGAGAATAGTTTGATTGCAAGGCCTCTGGCCCACTACAATGGGAGTGGAAATATGCTGTGAAGCAGAGAGAATGAGGGGGCGGGTGTGAGAGAGAAGACAGAGAGAGAGAGAAAGTGTGAGAGAGAGGGAGGAAAGGGAGAAGATAGGAAGAGAAGATAGATAGATAGAGAGAAGACAGAAAGAGAAAGTGAGAGAGAGACAGAAATACAGAGAGAGGGAGAGAGAGAGAGAGAGATGCATGGAATCGAATAGATTTTCGTGGGAGATGGTTGGGGGTGGGGTAGGGGGGTGGGGGGGGGGGGGGGGGGGGTTAGGGGTAACAGTTCTAAAAAAAAGCAAAGCCTTTGTTTCAACCAGTCCTAGAATACAAGCAAAAAACAAATAACAAAAAAACACACAAAAAACAATAAAAACAAAAAATCATCGAAAAAGAAAATGAATGAGAAATTGCATCACTGTATCAAAGCAATATGTACATCATAAGTTATGGATGTATCGTACACGAATAGATATTCAAAGCACTGCATAGCTCAAGGAAAATGAGAGAGACAGAATTAAAGAGAGTGAATGAGAGAGAGAGAGAGAGAGAGACACACACACACACACACACACACACACACACACACACACACACACACACAGAGAGAGAGACAGACAGACAGACAGACAGACAGACAGACAGACAGACAGAGTTCATTCTGTTTCAATCAACCTTCGAAAACAATTTAACATAAAAACATCACGAAAGAAATCAAATGTGAAAATACATCACTATATAAAAAAAAAATATATACACCATAAATCATGGATACATCCTACATGAATAGACATTCAAAGCAGTGCATAGATGCAAGGCATACGTAGATCAAATAGTTCTAACATAGATGCAAGGCATACGTAGATCAAATAGTTCTAACATAGATGCAAGGCATACGTAGATCAAATAGTTCTAACATTGATGGGAGTAAGAAAGAGAGGGGGTAGGTAGAGGAAGAGAGAAAGAGAGGGAAATGAGTTAGAGAGAAGAGAGGGAAATGAGAGTTAGAGAAAGAGGGGGAAATGAGTTAGAGAAAGAGAGGGAAATGAGTTAGAGAAAGAGAGGGAAATGAGAGTTAGAGAGAGTTTCAGTTTCAGTAGCTCAAGGAGGCGTCACTGCGTTCGGACAAATCCATATACGCTAAGCCACATTTGAGAAAGAGGGGGAAATTAGTTAGAGAGAAAGAGAGGGGAATGAGAGAGAGTTGGGGAGAAAGAGAGGGAAAGGAGAGAGAGAGTTAGGGAGAAAGAGAGGGGAATGAGAGAGAGTTGGGGAGAAAGAGAGGGAAAGGAGAGAGAGTTAGAAGAAAGGATAGAGAGTTAGAGAGAAAGAGGGGGAAAGGAGAGTTAGAGAGAAAGAGAGGGAAAGGAGAGAGAGATAGGGAGAAAGAGAGGGAAAGGAGAGAGAGATAGGGAGAAAGAGAGGGAAAGGAGAGAGAGATAGGGAGAAAGATAGGGAAAGGAGAGAGAGTTAGGGAGAAAGATAGGGGAATGAGAGAGAGTTAGGGAGAAAGAGAGGGGAATGAGAGAGAGTTAGGGAGAAAGAGAGGGAAAGGAGAGAGAGGGAGAAAGAGAAGGAAAGGAGAGAGAGTTAGGGAGAAAGAGAGGGAAAGGAGAGAGAGGAAGAGAGAGGAAAGGAGAGAGAGTTAGGGAGAAAGAGAGGGAAAGGAGAGAGAGTTAGGGAGAAAGAGAGGGAAAGGAGAGAGAGTTAGGGAGAAAGAGAGGGAAAGGAGAGAGAGTTAGGGAGAAAGAGAGGGAAAGGAGAGAGAGTTAGGGAGAAAGAGAGGGAAAGGAGAGAGAGTTAGGGAGAAAGAGAGGGAAAGGAGAGAGGGAGAAAGAGGGAAAGAAGTTAGGGAGAAAGAGAGGGAAAGGAGAGAGAGGAAGAGAGAGGAAAGGAGAGAGAGTTAGGGAGAAAGAGGGAAAGGAGAGAGAGTTAGGGAGAAAGAGAGGGAAATGAGAGAGAGTTAGGGAGAAAGAGAGGGAAAGGAGAGAGAGTTAGGGAGAAAGAGAGGGAAAGGAGAGAGAGTTAGGGAGAAAGAGAGGGAATGAGAGAGAGTTAGAGCGAAAGAGGGATAGAAAGTGGAGAGAATGAGAGAGACGAGATAGATATAGAGATAGAGAAATCTTATTCACATGAACATAAACTGACAAAATGTATATAAGGCATACAAACAGTAGAATGAAATTACCATTAACTCTCTCCATACGAACGGCGAAAGAGACGACGTTAACAGCGTTTCACCCCAATTACTATCATCAAAATATTGCAAGCGGAAGGCTCTTACACTGAAGAGGTGAATGTTGACAAAGAATACCACAATTCTGACGACGGAAGCTAAAGGTTGGGTCATTCAGACACCCACTGGACATCCGAGGGGTCTGTGTAGAGGAGAAGAGAGGATTGGCCGTACTGAGTGAGTTAAAAGATTCAGACTTATCTTAAGAGGGGCAATAACCGCATTAAGAGGGGCAATAACCGCACTTTAAGAGGGGCAATAACAGGACAGTGTGAACAAAAAAACTGAAACCTAACCAGCACGACAGGTCCTTACAAAAAGCCACAAACGTCTCTGGTTACTGAAAAGCTTTGTACAAATACTGTGCCAAATAACGATGTGGAACGTGAGAGATAGACAGACAGACAGACAGACAGGCAGACAGAGAATCAGGGACAGAAACAGAGACAGAGGCAGAGACAGAGACAGACAGACAGCGAATCAGGGACAGAGACAGAGAGACAGAATTGACTTGAAATTAATATTATTTGGGAAAACGGGATAACAAAGTTTTTTTTGTTTCATCCAACCTTCGAAAACAGAACAAAACTCATGAAAGAACACCCAAAAAGGAAGAAAGAAAAGAAAGAGAAGATGTATCACTTTATCAAAACAATATGTACACCTTCAAACATGGATACATGAAGAAACATTTAAAGCACTCCATTTCCAAAGCCCGGAAATCTAGAAAGAGAGAGAGAAAGAGACAGACAGACAGAGAGACAGACAGACAGACAGAAGCAGAGAGAGCTAGAGACAGCCAAAGAGAGAGGAGAAAACCTTTGTCAGCGAAACTATTTGATAAACATGCACAGGATATTTCACATTGAAACCTTTCTTTTACAAATATAAGGAATGAAACGAAAACACAATTAAATAAATAGAAGGAAACAACATATATATACATATACATAATATATATACATATATATATATATATATGTGTGTGTGTGTGTGTGTGTGTGTGTGTGTGTGTGTGTGTGTGTGTGTGTGTGTGTGTGTGTGTGTTGGACGCTGCATAGCGAAGCCAGGGTGTCCTCTCTTGTGCACAAAGACTGGGTAGGTAGAAATGGAGGACAGACTGTCACCCATGCAGTAGGTCCCCCCTCTCCACGTCGCTGAGATGACCCAATGGAAAGGCAAGTGCCCGTACACATGGTTCGAGCGCGCGCGCACACACGCACACACACACACGCACACAAACGTTGTATAGACACACATATATATATATATACAGATACAAACACACATGTTATGTGCCCCCCCCCCCATAGCCTCCCCACCCCCCCACAGCACCCCCCTCCCAACCTCCCCCCCCTCACACACACACACAATAACTCATCTCAACACGATATGAACATGAACAACACACAAGAAGTGTCAGGTCACACGTCAGTCATCACCACCCCACTGACCCCTTTAAGGTCACAGGTCAACGACCACCACCTTCCCTCCATCACACCCAATCCACACATGCTGGTCAAAGTCAGTGGCCAGACGTTTTGCTCTATCCAGCTTCAGGGGCCCTGTGTCTAAATAGCGCACAAAGCACCCTCCATCTTCATGGTCAATGATATGTACTTTGCTTTCTTTGTGGACAACGACCAATAGTCGTTCATTATCATCAATCAGAACAAAACGTGCATCATAAGGCAGGGATGTTGGTTTGTAGGAGCAGAGGATGGCAATACTTCTTGAACCAGCTCTGCGGTAGACCTCCACTCTGTCACCATCAAGAAAAGCAAAGTAAAATCCTCCTGCAGACGCATGGCGTAGGATTCCTTCTGGGTATTTTTCAGACACCACCTCCTTGAATGAATGTGTCAGCTGGTTTCTCTGGTGGGGTGTACCTGGGGACGATGCCTGACACAGTGCAGAACCTGACAGAACACTGTCAGTCTGATCAGTGTTTACTGACGTGAATGCCACACGACGAAGAAACTTATCTTGCCAATCTCCCAGGTAGTGAATGTCATTTGTGGCAGAAGAGACCATCTCCCAATTTGCCCCCGCCCTCGTTTCGTACGGGCTCAGGCTGCCGTCAGGTGTGATCAACCAGGCATCACTGTTTCCACAGCACAGCAGGACGTCATCAGTGATGGCGAGGAGGGCATCACAGTCACTTCGATGCTGCACTGTGGTCAGCACCTGACCTTCAGCATCAAACAGCTTCAGATACTGAGGACTATCACCTGCAGGACTGTAAAACACCCACAGTCGGTTGTGACTGATGGTACACATGGCAAGGACCACTGATTCAGGATTCGTGGAATAGATGAACTCTCTTGGTGGCTTCTTCCCCATCACGCCCACACAACTGCTGGCTGAAGGGGCACTGTGTGTTGTGTGCATCACGTCTGATCCCTGGGGGAAAATAGTTACAGAATGATTATTTCATTTAGTGCAGTACATGCTTGGATTGTGCACGGTAATGTGTCGCAAATTGTGTGTATGTGTGTGTGTGTGTGTGTGTGTGCGTGCGTGTGCGTGTGTGTGTGTGTGAGTGTGTGCTTGTGGTTCGGTGTGTGCCTGTGTGAGCATGTGTGTGTGTGATTGTGGGGGGGTGGGGGAGGAGGAGGGATGCCTGCGTGTATGTACATAACACACGTACCCCACTCCCACCCCCCACCCTCGCCCCTCCCCCCCTCCCCCCCACACACAAACCTAAACAAATCTTAACAAAACACAGCATTCAATAAGGAATTCTGTCATAACCTTATGTGTGCTTTGGCCTTTGTCAGCAGGGATATGGTACATGTGTGTGTATGTGCACGCTTTTGTACTAATCTAAGGAGGGAACGTGGGCATATGTGCGTGTGTGTGTGTATGCATGTGTGTGTGTGTGTGTGTGTGTGTGTGTGTGTGTGTATGCTTTTGTATAAATCTCAGGAGGGAACATGGGCATATGTATGTGTATGTATGTGTGTGCCTCGGTCTTTTCCCAATGTGTCTCACATCTTCTCCCCACAATCACTAATATTGTCAACTCATCCCTTCTCACTGGAACGTTTCCATCCACTTTCAAAACTGCAATCGTCCGGCCTCTTCTGAAGAAACCCAACCTTGACGAAAAACTATAGACCAGTTTCTAATCTTCCATTCATGTCCAAACTCCTTGAAAAAGCTGTCCTCAAGCAGCTTAACAACCACCTTTGTTTCAACAATCTCATCCACCCATTTCAGTCTGCCTATCGCGCTGACCATAGCACCGAAACCACTCTCCTCCACATTCTGAACAATCTGCTGATAGCGTCCGACTCAGGAAAAATTTCCGTTCTCACTCTTCTCGACTTGTCAGCCGCCTTTGATACGATAGACCATTCAATCCTTCTTTCCCGTCTTCATTTTACATTTTGTATCAACGGCACTGTTCTAAACTGGTTCAAATCTTATCTCACTGATCGATTCCAGTCTATCATTGTTGATCATTTCCAATCTGAACCCGTTAAAATCGAACATGGAGTCCCACAGGGATCTGTTTTAGGCCCAGTGCTCTTCACACTGTACACTGCTCCTCTCGCTGAAATTATCAACCGTCATAATATCAGTCATCATTCTTATGCTGATGACACTCAACTCCAGAAGAGTGATACCCCTGAAAAATTGTTGTCGCTCTTGCAAGAAACATCCAACTGCTTCCTGGACATTCAAAACTGGATGACTCAAAATAAGTTACAATTGAACGCGGACAAAACTGAAGCAATGATCATAGGAACTAAACAAAAACTGTCTTCCATCACAATTGACACAATCAAACTTGGCAGTACATCCATCCTTCTTTCCACGTCAGTCAGGAACCTCTGTGTTGTCCTTGACAATACACTGTCCATGCAAAAATTTATCAGTCAGACATGTCAGTCCTGCTACTGTCAACTGCGACGCATCAGTGCCGTCCGGAAATATCTGTCCACTGACGCAACATCTAGACTTGTCGTTTCTCTCATTCTCTCTCGCCTTGACTACTGTAACTCTCTATTGTCTGGTATGCCTGCTTCATCCATTCAGTCCCTTCAGCGCATACAAAACTCTGCTGCCCGACTCGTTCTCAGAAAGAAAAGATCTGAGCACATCACTCCTTTTTTGCAACATCTCCACTGGCTCCCTGTCTCACACCGAATAAAGTACAAGATCAGCACTCTATGTTATAGATGCATTCACAAAACTGCCCCTTCCTATCTCTGCGGCTGCCTTCA
Source organism: Babylonia areolata (assembly GCF_041734735.1). Taxonomy (NCBI): domain Eukaryota; kingdom Metazoa; phylum Mollusca; class Gastropoda; order Neogastropoda; family Buccinidae; genus Babylonia; species Babylonia areolata. Next base: position 7,180,530 of record NC_134908.1, read on the forward strand.
CCTCTACACTCCATCTCGCTCACTACGATCGGCCTCGGATCCACTCTGTTTACGCATACCCAGATTCAAACACTCAACCGTTGGCCGCCGTTCTTTCTCTGTTTCTGGACCTTGCGATTGGAATGAACTTCCTTTTTCGCTTCGTCAAGTCTCCACACTCAGCTCTTTCAAGTCTGGCCTTAAAACCCACCTCTTCCCAAAATAGCCTCCCTTGCCTGCCCTTCCTTGTCTTTAGTTTCTACAGTATTAGAGTTATGCATGCCTGTGAATGACTGGTGCGAAAGCGCTTTGATTTGTCTCTGCACAAGATCCAGCGCTATATAAATACCAGTATTATTATTATTATTATTATGTGCATGCGTGTGTGTGCGTGCACATGTATCTATATACATGCTCATATACACACCTGCACACATACATACTCGCGTGCACACGAGTGGTGAGAGTGCCGGTTTAGTCGCCGGCAATCCGACCCTGAACAGGTTGTACTGGATTTCAGGTTACCAGTAGCAGATCTAATGACCTGACCTGACAATGACACACACATATACACAGGTACACACACACACACACACACACACACACACACACACACACACACGCAACTATGCACACAGAAATGTACAGTTCCACCAACTGACCTGCAATGCCCCAACTCCCCCAGGGGGCAGCAGCATGATCTCACGGCACGAGGGGCAGGGGAAGGAGGGGGAGGAGCCAGCCACACCCTGAAGACAGCTCTGACAGAAACTGTGGTAACACCGCAGCATTTTGGGCCGACGATACGGTTCCAGGCAGATGGCACAGCATAGTTTAGTGTCAATGTCTTCTTCCCCTCCAGTCGCCATGTTGTCACCTCAGATGACGTTGACGTTTGTGCAGCTTTGAACCTTTCTCCAAACTGAACTCTCAACTGAATTCAAGTCTCCCAACTGATCAGTCTAAACACGCCACATCTACTCACTGAAGCTGTCACATAATTCACGATAACCAGTCTGTCAGCAGGCTAGCTAACACTTCACTTGAAGATTTTTTGTTGTTATTTTTTTGTTTGTTTTTTTGAAAGGCATAAAAGTTTCACTATATTTCGTCCTGAATATGAATGTGCACTCACACACGAACTGATACAGACTTCCTCTGTGTTCAAAATGACAAACCAGCTGAATCCAGTCACAGTAAGAAGTAGGTCTATTTCAATCCCTGTATCACACCCAACAAGCTGCTACCCACTGAAAGAGTCAACCAGTTGTCAGGTTCAACATTTCTCTTTTCCCTTTTAATCTTGCTGTGCATTGCACGTGCAACGAGTGCGCAGCAAAGGTTTTGATTGGACGGTGGGCATACTTGATGTGTGAGTGAAGCTGGATGGAGTTTTCTTCACACACCCGCAAACAGCAATAGATCACTGCCATCCTGTCACTCAGCGTGGAGAGGTTCCTGCATCAGAATCTCTTGTAGGGTTCGTTCCCGTATTTTCGGCAATATCTCGTTTTTTATTTTATTTTATTTTATTTTAAAAAATACATTCCTTGGGATTTATTTAATCAACTACAATTGTTTCGGAACCATTCCTTTTTCACACACACACCCCCCTCACCCACCCCTCTTCCTTTTTGTTCGCAATTAGTTTTCATTTCTCGGTTTCATTGTGATGTGCCAATGACATGATTGATAGTACTTCTTGAATTTGTGTTCTAATGATCCCCATTTGTGGTTAGAACTTTTGACAGTATGCTTTATGCCAGTGGTACGTGCGGGTATCTATCACAAGTTTATCATTATCTGTGAGAACGGTTTTGCTTCCATATAGGACTGTAACATTTACTCGGGGTGACAGAAGGGTATCCTAATTTGATTGTTATTGTTCCTTGACGAATAGTGTATGTATATCTAGTTGGTGGGCGAGCGTTGGCTTCTTCTGATTTAAACACTTTTGTGTTTATTAGAGTCAGCTTCTTTCAAGCCATGCCGTGCAGGGGGGATGTTCGGCTTCCTTTTCAGCCGGGGGAAGTTGTTGTGTGTATGCGTGAGAATGCTTGTCATCTCCCCTTTTCTTTTCAGTTGTGGCAATTCTAGTGCAGGGAGGTTACTCCTCCAAACCCCAGTTGTTGTTTTTCAGTTATCTTTCTTTTCAGGTTTCCAGCGGCTAATGGTTTTGTGTGTTTTCCTTTTGATCGAATGAAGACGGGTGGTTGAACGGAGAACAGATTTCGTGTGTGGAGGCCACATTATTTTAACCCTTGCTGGGTCAGCTTTTGGCTTTTGTTTCCGGGATCCACCACTTGGAGAGCGAGCTGCTGGGTCACGCGGGCCGACGACAGAGGAGGGGACGTTGGTGCAAGTTGTGGACCCCCCGCCCTCCTACACCATCGCGACAACCCACGGCTCGATGAACTCCCTGAGTAATTTCAGGAAGACCAGATCTGACCCCTTACCACTTGTCATTAAAGACAAGCAAGTAGAGATCATCGGTGAATTTAAATTTCTCGGACTGATCATTTATCCTCATGTGAGTTTCACATCACACACACACACACACACACACACACACACACATGCGCGTGCGCGCGCAGGACAAAGGGAGAGAGTGAGGAAACTACAGAACCATTACAATCAGGCCTGATTTTAATCATACATAGGACCGCAAAAGACTCAACCATCACAACCATTCAGCTGAGCTGCTCTCTCGTGTTGTACGCAGTGTTGGTTGGACTGTTCCTTTTCTTCTCCTTTGTTTCCTGTTCAGTCCCCTGACATCATGTGCACAGACAGGTTGTTGATGAGGTGTTCATTGGTCACTGTTATGTTCCCTTTTTTCACTGTGTGTTCTGTCGCCGTCTTGACGTGTGTGTGTGTGTGTGTGTGTGTGTGTGTGTAAACAAAGCGAGTCTGTCTCATGACACGGTGCAGTCTGTGTGTGTCCGAGGTAAACGTAAACGTTGGTACTTTCTAGGCTACTGATGGTGGCAGAGGAGCCATACCCAGCAGGGTGGTAGGTATGAATGATACCTGTAAAATGTTACCCGTTTATGATGATGTGGGAAGCAGGATAAGAGTCAAAGGCCAAGGTCATTAAATGATTTTATAAAAT
>NC_134908.1:7191120-7201120 GCF_041734735.1 Babylonia areolata
ACACTTGGTGCAGTGAAGCTAGAAGTTGTTGATTAAGATGCTTGGTACACATCTCCACTTTGTGTTTGTCTGACAGTGGGATTCCCTTTCCACACCCCTCTTCTTCCTCCTGGGTCAAGGACACAACAGTGTGACCACGACTCAGTGAAAAGCAATCATGGTTTTTACGGCAAGGGAGGCAATACCTCTGCTGGCACTGGAGACAGGAATGAGTGGCCTCCCTGTCATCAGTGCACACGTCACACAGTCGTCGTGGAGGTGAGGATGAAGTGGCAGCCAGGTTGTCTACTACGTAGAAGTTGGTCTGGGTGAAAACAGTTACAGAATGATTATTTCATTTAGTGCAGTGCATGCTTGGATAGTGCACGGTAAAGTGTTGCACGTGTGTGTGTGTGTGTGTGTGTGTGCTGTGTGTGTGTGTGTCTGTGTCTGTGTCTGTTTCTGTGTGTCTGTGTCAGTGTGTGTGTGCATGTGTGTCTGTGTCTGTATGTCTGTGTCTGTGTGTGCATATGGTTCTGTGTGTGCCTGTGTGTGATTATGTGATTGTGGGGTGGGGGGATGTACGTGTGAGTTTCTCTGTGTAAGTGTGTGTGTGTGTGTGTATAAACAACCCCCCACCCCCCACAATCACACACACACATGCTCACACAGGCACACACAGAACCACACGCACACACACACACACACACACACACACACACACACACACACACACACACACACACGTACCCCACTCCCACGCCCCATCCACCAATCCCCCTCACGCCCCTCCCCCCACACCTCCCCTCCCCCACCCCACCGACCTAACACACACACACAAACCCAAACAAATCTTAACAAAACATAGCTTTCCATAAAGAATTCTGTCATAACCTTACGAGTTCTTTGGCCTTTGACAGCAGGGATATGGTACATGTGTTTGCGTGCATGTGTGTGTTTGTGTGTGCGTGTGTGTGTGTGTGTGTGTGTGTGTGTGTGTGTGTGTGTATGTGCATACTTTTGTACTAATTTAAGGAGGGAACACGGGCATATGTATGTTAGTGTGTATGTGTCTATAGCCTAGGCCTGAGTGCACATGCATGTGTGTGTGTGTGTGTGTGTGCGTGTGTTTGTGTGTGTGTGCGTGCGTGTCTGTACATTTATGTATACACCTGCACACATACACAGGTGCACACATACACACTCGCACAAACACATGCTCTACACACACACCACACACACACACACACACACACTCGCACACACACATGCTCTACACACATACACACACACCACACACGCTCACACACTCACACAAACACACACAAACATACACACACACATACACAGAAACAGATACAAACATACACACACACACACACACATACACAGAAACACACACCACACACACACACACACACACACACACACACATATATATATATATATATATATAATATATATTATATAAACACACACCACACACACACACACACACACACACACACACACACACACACATAAACACAGGGAGAGAGAGAGAGAGAGAGAAACACGCACACACAGAAATGTACAGTTCCACCAACTGACCTGCAATGCCCCAACTCCCCCAGGGGGCAGCAGCATGATCTCACGGCACGAGGGGCAGGGGAAGGAGGGGGAGGAGCCAGCCACACCCTGAAGACAGCTCTGACAGAAACCTGTGGTAACACCGCAGCATTTTGGGCCGACGATACGGTTCCAGGCAGATGGCACAGCATAGTTTAGTGTCAATGTCTTCTTCCCCTCCAGTCGCCATGTTGTCACCTCAGATGACGTTGACGTTTGGGCGACTTTCAACCTTTCTCCTACTAACTAAACTCGTCACATGATTCACTACAATTAATCTGTCAGAACAGCCACTAACACTTCACTGGAAGAACAAAACTGCATTACAGCTTCAACGAAGTATTGTCCAAAATACGAATTCGCACACAAATGCATGCAGACTGCGACGTGGCAGTTTCTCTCACGAAACCAGTTCAGTCTAGTCACTGGAAAAAGTAGGTCCGTTTCAATCCCAGTTAAGCGCTATGCTCATGATACAGTGAAGACGTCTGTGCTCTATCCGCCCTGTCGTTCTAAAATTAGTACGGGTTTTTCCAGTGATGTAACTACTTTCAGTTTACAGGCCATAGCTTTAGAAACAGCGACTAAAACACTGTACAGCCCGTGTAAACCTTCTGAGGCACAACCTGCCCTGTGACTGAAACACAATTCCAACCAGAAAACCCCACCACAGAGCACCCACTTTATTTTCTTGTCACATTATCTCCCAAACAGCAACAACGATGACATCACTGACAAGCTATAAATACACGGACCTCCCCCCACAACCTGACCCTCTGCTCCCAAGCCCTGCAACACTCCTTGAGTTTCGCGCGCCAGGTAAAATAGTCCACACCACTCATCGTGTTTAATCTGCTTGCCACCACATGACACACATCTTGAAGTGTAGGATGAAGAAAAGAGAGAGTTAACGGACTGTCAGACACACACAGTGAGCATTCAGCAAAACGCTGTGGTTTCCTGTCTGTGTTGAAGGCAGCCTTGAACCAGCGTAGGAATGATATTGATTCAGGACTGGGACTCGCGAGGTGGTGTACGGGAGGTAACTGCATCAAGCATGTCATTTGTAGACTGCTTGGGTTGTGTCCCATGGACAGCAACACCCAACAGAACTTTTCGATGTGGATATTTGGGATATGAAACCTCTGATGTGATTATGATGGATATAAACTTGTGATATGGTAATGAAGGATATGAACGTATGTTGCTGTTAAGAGAGGATAGATTGTTCTTCTTCTTCTTCGTTCGTTCGCTCCAACTCCCACGTTCACTCATACACGAGTGGGCTTTTCACGTGTATGATCGTTTTTACCCCGCCATGTAGGCAGCCATATTCCGTTTTCGGGGTTGTGCATGCTGGGTATGTTCTTGTTTCCATAACCCACCAAACGCTGACAAGGATTACAGGAATCTTTAACGTGCGCATTTGATCTTATTCTTGCGTATACACACGAAGGGGGTTCAGGCACAAGCAGGTCTGCACATATGTTGACCTGGGAGATTGGAAAAAAAAAAAAAAAAATCTCCCCCCTTTACCCACCAGGCGCTGTCACCGAGATTTGAACCCAGGACCCTGAGAGTGAAAGTCCAACGTTTTAACCACTCGGTTATTGCGCCCGTCAAAAGTATATATATATATATATATATATATATATATATATATATATAACCTCGGAATGTGGTTTGGAAAACTATAAATTACTGATGTGGTTATGACAGATATAAACTTCTGATCCATGGATCAGTCAACATGTACTGATACCTTGAAAGTGAAACTAACACTGATGTGGTTGTGAGGGCTACAGTCTTCTGATGTGCGTACGCAGAGTATAAACAGGGAGAGAGAGACAGATAGACAAAGTTATTGAGAGACAGAAAGAAAAAGACAGACAGACAGACTGACAGTGAGACAGACAGATGGAGACAGAGGCAAGGACTCAGTAACGACAAGGAAAGATTGAGAGAGAAAGAGAATGAAAATGACAACTGGCCGAATGAATTAGGAAAATACACAATGAAGAGGATGCCGAAAAATACACAAAATGTACAACAAGAAAAAAATATAAATATAAAAAAAAGATTCTCTCATTGAATAGAGGGGAACCAGGGAGCAAGAGAGAGAGAGGGAGAGAGAGAGGGAGAAAGAGAATGGGAGGGAGAGAGAGAAAGATGGGGAGAGAGAAAGTGATAGGCCGGGAGAGAGGGAGAGAGAGAAAGAGGGAGAGAGAGAGAATGGGAGGGAGAGAGAGAAAGAGGGAGAGAGAGAAAGAGGGAGAGAGAAAGTGAGAGGGAGAGAGATGGAGACAGAGAGGGAGTGAGAGAGAGAGAAAGAGGGAGAGAGAGAGAGAATAGGAGAGAGAGAATGGGAGAGAGAGAGAAAGAGAGGGAGAGAGAAAGTGAGAAAGATGAAGAGAGAGAAAGGGAGGGATAGAGAAAGTGAGAGGGAGGGAGAGAGAGAAAGTGAGAGGGACACACCACACACACACACACACACACACACACACAACACACATACACACAACACACCATTGACAATTTCTTTTTTTTTTTCATGTATTAACAAATAACAAATCAATCAACATATTCTCTTTTTTTTAACTTTATTGAAGATTCTGATTAACATGAATCAGCGTTAACACAAATAGCACACAACCGCAGGAAGTACTGTTTTATGGGAATGGATGTAAAGAAAAACTGAACAGAAAGACAGAATTGAGAGACAGAGAGAGAAGGGAGAGGCAAGGTTGTGTGTGTGTGTGTGTGTGTGTGTGTGTGTGTGTGAGTGTGAGTGTATGTGTGTGTGTGTGTGTGAGTGTGTGTGTGAGTGTGTGTGTATATATATATATGTGTGTGTGTGTGTGTGTGTGTGTGTGAGGGGGGGGGGGGGTTGGGTGGACGGGGGGGAGGAGGAGGGGGGTTATACTTGTGTGTGAAGCAGAGGAACTCTGAACTGAGAATAGTTTGATTGCAAGGCCTCTGGCCCACTACAATGGGAGTGGAAATATGCTGTGAAGCAGAGAGAATGAGGGGGCGGGTGAGAGAGAGAAGATAGAGAGAGAGAAAGTGTGAGAGAGAGGGAGAAAAGGGAGAAGATAGGGAGAGAAGATAGAAAGAGAGAGAAAGTGTGAGAGAGAGGGAGAAAAGGGAGAAGATAGAGAGAGAAGATAGAGAGAGAGAAAGTGTGAGAAAGAAGATAGAGAGAAGGTGTGAGAAAGAAGATAGAGAGAGGGAGAAAAGGGAGAATATAGAGAGAGAAGATAGAAAGAGAAAGTGAAAGAGACAGACAGACACAGAGAGAGAGAGAGAGGGAGAGAGAGAGAGATGCATGGAATCGAATAGATTTTAGGGGGATGTGGGGTGGGGTGATCAGTTACAGTTATTAAAACAAAAAAACAAAAAAACCTTTGTTTCAAACCAGTCCAAGAATAGAAGCAAAAGCAAATACAAAAACAAAAAACCCCAACAAAAACAAAAAATCATCGAAAAAGAAAATGAATGACAAATTGCATCACTGTATCAAAGCAATATGTACATCATAAGTTATGGATGCACCGTACACGAATAGATATTCAAAGCACTGCATAGCTCAAGGAAAATGAGACAGACGGAATTAAAGAGAGTGAATGTCAGACAGACAGACAGACAGACAGACAGACAGACAGAGTTCCTTTTGTTTCAACCAACCTTCGAAAACAATTTAACATAAAAACATCACGAAAAAAATCAAATGTGAAAATACATCGCTATATCAAAAAATATATATACACCATAAATCATGGATACATCCTACATGAATAGACATTCAAAGCAGTGCATAGATGCAAGGCATACGTAGATCAAATAGTTCTAACATAGATGCAAGGCATACGTAGATCAAATAGTTCTAACATAGATGCAAGGCATACGTAGATCAAATAGTTCTAACATAGATGCAAGGCATACGTAGATCAAATAGTTCTAACATTGATGGGAGTAAGAAAGAGAGGGGGTAGGTAGAGGAAGAGAGAAAGAGAGGGAAATGAGTTAGAGAAAGAGAGGGAAATGAGTTAGAGAAAGAGGGGGAAATGAGAGTTAGAGAGAAAGAGGGGGAAATGAGTTAGAGAAAGAGAGGGAAATGAGTTAGAGAAAGAGAGGGAAATGAGTTAGAGAAAGAGGGGGAAATTAGAGTTAGAGAGAAAGAGAGGGAAATTAGAGATAGAGAGAAAGAGAGGGGAATGAGAGAGAGTTAGGGAGAAAGAGAGGGGAATGAGAGAGAGTTAGGGAGAAAGAGAGGGAAAGGAGAGAGAGTTATGAGAAAGAGAGGGGAATGAGAGATAGAGTTAGAAAGAGAGGGAAAGGAGAGAGAGTTAGGGAGAAAGAGAGGGAAAGGAGAGATAGAGAGAAAGAGAGGGAAAGGAGAGAGAGTTATGAGAAAGAGAGGGGAATGAGAGAGTTAGAGAGAAAGAGAGGGAAAGGAGAGAGAGTTAGGGAGAAAGAGAGGGAAAGGAGAGAGTTGGGGAGAAAGAGAGGGAAATGAGAAAGGGAGAAAGAGAGGGAAAGGAGAAAGGGAGTTAGGGAGAAAGAGAGGGAAAGGAGAGAGTTGGGGAGAAAGAGAGGGAAATGAGAAAGGGAGAAAGAGAGGGAAAGGAGAGAGAGTTAGGGAGAAAGAGAGGGAAAGGAGAGAGAGTTAGTGAGAAAGAGAGGGAAAGGAGAGAGACTTAGAAGAAAGGAGAGAGAGTTAGGGAGAAAGAGAGGGAAATGAAAGAGTTAGGGAGAAAGAGAGGGAAAGGAGAGAGAGTTAGGGAGAAAGAGAGGGAAATGAAAGAGTTAGGGAGAAAGAGAGGGAAAGGAGAGAGAGTTAGTGAGAAAGAGAGGGAAAGGAGAGAGAGTTAGTGAGAAAGAGAGGGAAAGGAGAGAGAGTTAGTGAGAAAGAGAGGGAAAGGAGAGAGACTTAGAAGAAAGGAGAGAGAGTTAGAGAGAAAGAGAGGGAAAGGAGAGAGAGTTAGGGAGAAAGAGAGGGAAATGAAAGAGTTAGGGAGAAAGAGAGGGAAAGGAGAGAGAGTTAGGGGAGAAAGAGAGGGAAAGGAGAGAGAGTTAGGGGAGAAAGAGAGGGAAAGGAGAGAGAGTTAGGGAGAAAGAGAGGGAAAGGAGAGAGAGTTAGGGAGAAAGAGAGGGAAAGGAGAGAGAGTTAGGGAGAAAGAGAGAGAATGAGAGAGTTAGGGAGAAAGAGGGGTAGAAAGTGAAGAGAGAGAGAGACACACACAAGAGAAAATATCTTTTTAACGAGAGAGATACAGAGATAGAGAAATGTGTCAATCTTATTCACATGAACATAAACTGCAAACATGATTATAAGGCATACGAACAGTAGAATGAAATTACCATTAAAAGATTCAGACTCGGATAGTTTACTTCTCTTAAGAGGGGCAATAACCGCACTTTAAGAGGGGCAATAACCACACTTTAAGAGTGGCAATAACAGTAACTTAAGAGGGGCAATAACCACACTTTAAGAGGGGCAATAACCGCACTTTAAGAGGGGCAATAACAGGACAGTGTGAACAAAAAACAGAAACCTAACCAGCACGACAGGTCCTTACAAAAAGCCACAAACGTCTCTGGTTACTGAAAAGCTTTGTACAAATACTGTGCCAAATAACGGTGTGGAACTTGAGAGACAGACAGACAGACAGACAGACAGAGAGACAGAGACAGACAGAAACAGACAGACAGACAATCAGTGACAGAGACAGAGAGAGACAGACAGACAGACAGAGGATCAGGGACAGAGACAGAGAGACAGAATTGACTTGAAACTAATTTTTTTGGGGAAAAGGGGATAACAAACAAAGTTTCTTTGTTTCATCCAACCTTCGAAAACAGACCAAAACTCATGAAAGAACACCCAGAAAGAAAGAAAGAAATAAAAGAAAGAGAAGATGTATCACTTTATCAAAACAATATGTACACCTTCAAACATGGATACATGAAGAAACATCTAAAGCACTGCATTTCCAAAGCCCGGAAAACTAGAAAGAGAAAGAGAGAGACAGAGACAGACAGACAGACAGAACCAAAGAGAGCCAGGGATAGCCAAAGAGAGAGAGGAGAAATCCTTTGTCATGGAAACTATTTGATAAACATGCATATTTTACATTCAAACCTTTCTTTTACAAATATAAGGAATAAATCGAAAAACACAATCAAATAAATAGAAAGAAACAACACATATATACATATACATAATATGCAGTGTCTGTGTGTGTGTGTGTGTGTGTGTGTGTGTGTGTTGGACGCTGCATAGCGAAGCCAGGGTGTCCTCTCTTGTGCACAAAGACTGGGTAGGTAGACATGGAGGACAGACTGTCACCCATGCAGTAGGTCCCCCCTCTCCACGTCGCTGAGATGACCCAATGGAAAGGCAAGTGCCCATACACATGGTTCCAGCGCCGTCGCAGGAGTTGCCAGGACGTTGCTGAATACAGCCTCGAACTGCCTTCGGGACTCCGACTCCGGATTTTTCCTCAGGGTTGTCTCCCGAAGCCTTTCCCATCAGTGGGTATTGCCGCAAGGTAGCGGAGGTTTTCAATCAGTGTTTTCCTTCACTTAGACGAGCTACCGGCCAAGGTTGACGAGCCCCGTCTGCCCGAAGCAAGTGGTTCTAAGGTGCCAGTGACCCGCCTTTCGCCCCTTCTCCTGTCAGGGGAAACAGCTCCACCGGGCTTAGAGGCTGAGCCACACGTGAAGGCAGGAGATGGACTTTGCTGTCAGAGGCTGAGACGTACACCCTGGGAGCATTTACAGAGCAGTGAGAGCTTATCCTCACTGCCCACTCCCGACATCAGAGCTTTTGGAACCATGTACAATTACAGCTATGTACATATGTGTACAATACAAGCCATACTCTCTAAACTCCCACCACCCCTACCAACCCTCCCCCCCCTCCCCCATCGCCCCATTCAGCACAGGAAGAGAAAGTGCATGAAGGTAAAACAAGGGGGGACCCTGTGTTTAGTGAACCAACTTAGAGCAGTCATCATGTCCAGCAGTATAGCGTTTCATCATTCATAATTTACATTACATCACTCATCCACCCCCTCCCCTTGCCCCTTCTCTCCCCCTGCCCCCTCTCCCCTCCCACTCCCTCAGTCCCTACACACACAGACACAGAATCTACACGATGTGCATATATGCTAAACCAAACAACACACACACAAAGAGAACAGAAGAGAGTTTACACAGCCATGTGACAAAGCATCAAGTGGCATGGTACACGTGAATCAAGGAATATGACCAAGAGTGAAACCAAAACTATGTACAATAACAATGATAATAGACAGACAGATAGATAGATAGATAGATAGATAGATAGATAAGGGTACAAACTGGGTACTATACTTCTTGACTATGTTTTTTACTTCTTTTAAATCTGATATTTCAGTTCTCAACAACACCTTCCTCTGGGAAATACAGACACACAACACCCTCATAATTCTGTCTTACTATCTAACATGTGTTCCAGACAAAAGGTCCCAATAAAAGACCTGTTGCATCCCAACACTTATCTATGGTATTATTTCATGAATGATTTTCATTGACTTGGGGGGGCTGAGTTGGGACTAACAAAGTTAAGGATGTTGCCAGCAGCAAACGAATCCTTCAGTTTGTTTCAAGGCAGCAACAACAAACATAGGGAAGCGGGGACAGGGGAGAGTGAGGTGGAGGGTGAGGGTGATGGGGTGGGGGAGAAGGGAGGGGAATCAGCACACCAACAGGCACCAGCACTTATTTAGCACGCACACACACACACACACACACACACACACACACAGACAAAGAGAGACAGACAGACAGAGAGAGAGAGAGAGAGATACACATGCTTACAAGAGAGATACACGTATGCACACATACACACACACACACACACACACACACACACATACACACACATATATATACACACATTCTTCACACACACACACACATATTCTGCACACACACACACACACACACACACACACACACACACACACACACACACACACACACACACACACACACACACACACACACACACTTCACACACACACATTCTCCACACACACACACACACACACACACACACACACACACACACACACACACAATTGTCACAACACGCTGTTAACATGAACAACACACAAGAAGAGTCAGGTCACAGGTCATTCATCATCACCCCACTGACCCCTTTAAGGTCACAGGTCAACCACCACCACCTTCCCTCCACAACACCCAATCCACACATGCTGGTCAAAGTCAGTGGCCAGACGATTTGGTCTATCCAGCTCCAGGGGCCCTGTGTCCAAACAGCGCACAAAGCACCCTCCATCTTCATGGTCAATGATATGTACTTTGCTTTCTTTCTCGACAACGACCAATAGTCGTTCATTATCAT
>NC_134908.1:7206120-7211120 GCF_041734735.1 Babylonia areolata
AAAGAGAATGAAAATGACAACTGGCCGAATGAATTATGAAAAATACACAATGAAGAGGATGCCGAAAAATACACAAAATGTACAACAATAAAAAAAATTTAAAAAAATAAAGAAAAAAAAGATTCTCTCATTGAATAGAGGGGAACCAGGGAGCAAGAGAGAGAGAGAGAGGGAGAGGGGGAAGACAGAAAGAGAGATAATGGGAGAGAGAGAGAAAGAGGGAGAGAGAAAGTGATAGGCCGGGAGAGAGAGAGAGGGAGAGAGAGAGAGAGGGAGAAAGAGGGAGAGAGAGAGAATGGGAGGGAGAGAGAGAAAGAGGGAGAGAGAAAGTGAGAGGGAGAGAGACGGAGACAGAGAGGGAGAGAGAGAGAGAGAAAGAGGGAGAGAGAGAGAGAATAGGAGAGAGAGAATGGGAGAGAGAGAGAGAAAGAGAGGGAGAGAAAGAGAGAGAGAGAGAGAGAGAGAAAGTGAGAGGGACACACACACACACACGCACACACACGCACACACACACACACACACACGCACACACACACACACACACACACACACACACACACACACACACACACACACACACACACACACTTGACAATTTCTTTTTTTTATCATGTATTAACAAATAACAAATCAATCAACGTGTTCTTTTTTTAAAACTTTATTGAAGATTCTGATTAATATGAATCAGCGTTAACACAAATAGCACACAACCGCAGGAAGTACTGTTTTATGGGAATGGATGTAAAGAAAAACTGAACAGAAAGACAGAATTGAGAGACAGAGAGAGAAGGGAGAGGCAAGGTTGTGTGTGTGTGTGTGTGTGTGTGTGTGTGTGGGTGTGTGTGTGTGGGTGTGTGTGTATGTGTGTGTGTGTTTGTGTGTGTGTGTGTGTGTGTGTGTTTATCTTCAGTTTAACGTCTATTCACTATAAGTGTTTTTAGACGGAAAGGAGTTAAAAAAAAAAAGTGGATAAAGGAAAGGGAATGCATGTGAATATTAGTGTAAAAAAGTATTCATGTTATGTATCAGAGGAAAAGTATATTATAAGAAAAAGGTCTAAAGAGATTGTGGTGTGTATTGAATGAGGTGTCATGGGAAGGAGAATATGTATATGCATATCAACAAGTATTAATCTATAACAATGTAAATATAAATAACAACATTAATTATAACACATCAAAGGAGGATACCAACTGGACTGGAGTTTAAAATTTCCGAAAACATTCTAAGCAATGAATAATCATTCAAAATCTTTTCAGTGGCTAATGAAATGTTGGAAGAAAAGTCATCAACTACATCTTTAGGAATTAACTGTCTTATGCTCGGACAATGAATGAGTAGATGACTTAGTTATTTGCTTACTGCATATACATTTTATATTTTTAGAAAATTTGGTACGAAAGGCATTAAAACGAATTCTGTGTGTGTGTGTGGGCGGGGGGGGGGGGGCGGGGGGGGGCGTGGGGGGGGGCTTAGACTTGTGTGTGAAGCAGAGGAACTCTGAACTGAGAATAGTTTGATTGCAAGGCCTCTGGCCCACTACAATGGGAGTGGAAATATGCTGTGAAGCAGAGAGAATGAGGGGGCGGGTGAGAGAGAGAAGATAGAGAGAGAGAGAAAGTGTGAGAGAGAGGGAGAAAAGGGAGAAGATAGGGAGAGAAGATAGAGAGAGAGAAAGTGTGAGAAAGAAGATAGAGAGAAGGTGTGAGAAAGAAGATAGAGAGAGGGAGAAAAGGGAGAATATAGAGAGAGAAGATAGAAAGAGAAAGTGAAAGAGACAGACAGACACAGAGAGAGAGAGAGAGAGAGAGAGAGAGAGAGAGAGGGAGAGAGAGAGAGATGCATGGAATCGAATAGATTTTAGGGGGATGTGGGGTGGGGTGATCAGTTACAGTTATTAAAAACAAAAAAACAAAAAAACCTTTGTTTCAACCAGTCCAAGAATAGAAGCAAAAAGCAAATAACAAAAAAAAAAACCCAACAAAAACAAAAAATCATCGAAAAAGAAAATGAATGACAAATTGCATCACTGTATCAAAGCAATATGTACATCATAAGTTATGGATGCGCCGTACACGAATAGATATTCAAAGCACTGCATAGCTCAAGGAAAATGAGACAGACGGAATTAAAGAAAGTGAATGTGAGACAGACAGACAGACAGAGAGACAGACAGACAGAGTTCCTTTAGTTTCAACCAACCCTGGAAAACAATTTAACATAAAAACATACGAAAGAAATCAAATGTGAAAATACATCACTATATAAAAAAAAAATATATACACCATAAATCATGGATACATCCTACATGAATAGACATTCAAAGCAGTGCATAGATGCAAGGCATACGTAGATCAAATAGTTCTAACATAGATGCAAGGCATACGTAGATCAAATAGTTCTGACATAGATGCAAGGCATACGTAGATCAAATAGTTCTAACATTGATGGGAGTAAGAAAGAGAGGGGGTAGGAAGAGGAAGAGAGAAAGAGAGGGAAATGAGTTAGAGAAAGAGAGGGAAATGAGTTAGAGAAAGAGAGGGGAATGAGTTAGAGAGAAAGAGAGGGGAATGAGTTAGAGAGAAAGAGAGGGGAATGAGTTAGAGAGAAAGAGAGGGAAATGAGTTAGAGAAAGAGAGGGAAATGAGAGTTAGAGAGAGTTTCAGTTTCAGTAGCTCAAGGAGGCGTCACTGCGTTCGGACAAATCCATATACGCTAAGCCACATTTGAGAAAGAGGGGGAAATTAGTTAGAGAGAAAGAGAGGGGAATGAGAGAGAGTTGGGGAGAAAGAGAGGGAAAGGAGAGAGAGAGTTAGGGAGAAAGAGAGGGGAATGAGAGAGAGTTGGGGAGAAAGAGAGGGGAATGAGAGAGAGTTGGGGAGAAAGAGAGGGAAAGGAGAGAGAGTTAGAAGAAAGGATAGAGAGTTAGAGAGAAAGAGGGGGAAAGGAGAGTTAGAGAGAAAGAGAGGGAAAGGAGAGAGAGTTAGAGAGAAAGAGAGGGAAAGGAGAGTTAGAGAGAAAGAGAGGGAAAGGAGAGAGTTAGAGAGAAAGAGAGGGAAAGGAGAGAGAGTTAGAAGAAAGGATAGAGTTAGAGAGAAAGAGAGGGAAAGGAGAGTTAGAGAGAAAGAGAGGGAAAGGAGAGAGAGTTAGGGAGAAAGAGAGGGAAAGGAGAGAGAGTTAGGGAGAAAGAGAGGGAAAGGAGAGTTAGAGAGAAAGAGAGGGAAAGGAGAGAGAGTTAGGGAGAAAGAGAGGGGAATGAGAGAGTTAGGTAGAAAGAGAGGGAAAGGAGAGAGAGTTAGGGAGAAAGAGAGGGAAAGAAAAAAGAGTTGGGGAGAAAGAGAGGGAAAGGAGAGAGAGTTAGGGAGAAAGAGAGGGAAAGGAGAGAGAGTTAGGGAGAAAGAGAGGGAAAGGAGAGAGATGAAGAGAGAGGAAAGGAGGGAGAGTTAGGGAGAAAGAGAGGGAAATGAGAAAGGGAGAAAGAGGGAAAGGAGAGAGAGTTAGGGAGAAAGAGAGGGAAATGAGAGAGTCAGGGAGAAAGAGAGAGGGAAATGAGAGTTAGGGAGAAAGATAGGGAAATGAGAGAGAGTTAGGGAGAAAGAGAGGGAAAGGCTAGAGAGGAAAAGGAGAGAGAGGAAGAGAGAGGAAAGGAGGGAGTGTTAGGGAGAAAGAGAGGGAAAGGAGAGAGAGTTAGGGAGAAAGAGGGAAATGAGACAGAGAGAGTTAGGGAGAAAGAGAGGGAATGAGATAGAGTTAGAGAGAAAGATAGGGAAATGATAGAGGGAGAAAGAGAGGGAAAGGAGAGAGAGTTAGAGAAAAAGAGATGGAAAGGAGAGAGTTATAGAGAAAGAGAGGGAATGAGAGAGAATTAGGGAGAAAGAGAGGGAAAGAAGAGAGAGGAAGAGAGAGAAAAGGAGGGAGAGTTAGGGAGAAAGAGAGGGAAAGGAGAGTGAGTTAGGGGAAAAGAGATGAAAAGGAGAGAGAGGAAGAGAGAGGAAAGGAGAATGAGTTAGGGAGAAAGAGAAGGGGAAAGAGAGAGTTAGGGAGAAAGAGGGAAAGGAGAGAGAGTTAGGGAGAAAGAGGGAAAGGAGAGAGAGTTAGGGGGAAAGAGAGGGAAAGGAGAGAGAGTTAGGGAGAAAGAGGGAAAGGAGAGAGAGTTAGGGGGAAAGAGAGGGAAAGGAGAGAGAGTTAGGGAGAAAGAGGGAAAGGAGAGAGAGTTAGGGAGAAAGAGAGGGAAAGGAGAGAGAGTTAGGGGGAAAGAGAGGGAAAGGAGAGAGAGTTAGGGAGAAAGAGGGAAAGGAGAGAGAGTTAGGGGGAAAGAGAGGGAAAGGAGAGAGAGTTAGGGGGAAAGAGAGGGAAAGGAGAGAGAGTTAGGGAGAAAGAGGGAAAGGAGAGAGAGTTAGGGAGAAAGAGGGAAAGGAGAGAGAGTTAGGGGGAAAGAGAGGGAAAGGAGACAGAGGAAGAGGGAGGAAAGGAGAGTGAGTTAGGGAGAAAGAGAAGGGGACAGAGAGAGTTAGGGAGAAAGAGGGAAAGGAGAGAGAGTTAGAGAGAAAGAGAGGGAATGAGAAAGAGTTAGGGAGAAAGAGAGGGAAAGAAAAGAGAGTTGGGGAGAAAGAGAGGGAAGGGAGAGAGAGTTAGGGAGAAAAAGGGAAAGGAGAGAGAGTTAGGGAGAAAGAGGGAAAGGAGAGAGAGTTAGGGGGAAAGAGAGGGAAAGGAGACAGAGGAAGAGGGAGGAAAGGAGAGTGAGTTAGGGAGAAAGAGAAGGGGACAGAGAGAGTTAGGGAGAAAGAGGGAAAGGAGAGAGAGTTAGAGAGAAAGAGAGGGAATGAGAAAGAGTTCGGGAGAAAGAGAGGGAAAGAAAAGAGAGTTAGAGAGAAAGAGAGGGAATGAGAAAGAGTTAGAGAGAAAGAGAGGGAAAGGAGAGATAGGGAGAAAGAGAGGGAAAGGAGAGAGAGTTAGGGAGAAAGAGAGGGAAAGGAGAGAGAGTTAGAAAAAAGGAGAGA
>NC_134908.1:7221120-7238620 GCF_041734735.1 Babylonia areolata
AACGTCGTCTCTTTCGCCGTTCGTATGGAGAGAGTTAAAAATCTGATTCTCTCACTGTATAGAGGGGAGACAGGGAGAGAGAGAGGGGGGCGGGGGGGGGGGAGAATATGACACTGAGATAGAGTGAGAGAGAGAGAGAGAGAGAGTGAGAGAGAGAGAAAGAAAGAAGAGGAGAGAGAGAGTGAGAGAGAGAGAAAGAAAGAAGAGGAGAGAGAGAGTGAGAGAGAGAAAGAAGAGAGAAAGAGAGAGTGAGAGAGAGAAAGAAAGAAGAGGAGAGAGAGAGAGAGAGAGAGAGAGAGAGAGAGAATATGACACTGAGATAGAGTGAGAGAGAGGGGGGGGTGGGGGAGAATATGACACTGAGATAGAGTGAGAGAGAGAGAGAGAGAGAGATAGTGAGAGAGAGAGAAAGAAAGAAGAGAGAGAGAGAGAGTGAGAGAGAGAGAAAGAAAGAAGAGGAGAGAGAGAGTGAGAGAGAGAAAGAAGAGAGAAAGAGAGAGTGAGAGAGAGAGAAAGAAGAGGAGAGGGAGAGAGAGAGAGAGAGAAAGAAAGAAGAGGAGAGAGAGAGAGAGAGAGAGAGAGAGAGAATATGACACTGAGATAGAGTGAGAGAGAGGGGGGGGGGAGAGAATATGACACTGAGATAGAGTGAGAGAGAGAGAGAGAGAGAGAGAGATAGTGAGAGAGAGAGAAAGAAAGAAGAGGAGAGAGAGAGTGAGAGAGAGAGAAAGAAAGAAGAGGAGAGAGAGAGTGAGAGAGAGAAAGAAGAGAGAAAGAGAGAGTGAGAGAGAGAGAAAGAAGAGGAGAGGGAGAGAGAGAGAGAGAAAGAAAGAAGAGGAGAGAGAGAGAGAGAGAGAGAGAGAGAGAATATGACACTGAGATAGAGTGAGAGAGAGGGGGGGGGGAGAGAATATGACACTGAGATAGAGTGAGAGAGAGAGAGAGTGAGAGAGAGAGAGAGAGAATATGACACTGAGATAGAGTGAGAGAGAGAGAGAATATGACACTGAGATAGAGAGAGAGAGAGAGAGAGAGAATATGACACTGAGATAGAGTGGGAGAGAGAGGGAGAGAGAATATGACACTGATACAGAGTGAGAGAGAGAGAGAGAGAGAATATGACACTGAGACACAGAGAGAGAGGGGGGGGAGAGAATATGACACTGATATAGAGTGAGAGAGAGAGAGAGAGAGAGAGAGAGAGAGAGAGAGAGAGAGAATATGACACTGAGATAGAGTGAGAGAGAGAGAGAGAGAGACAGAGAGAGAGAGAGAGAGAGAGAATATGACACTGAGAGAGAGAGGGGGGGGAGAGAATATGACACTGATATAGAGTGAGAGAGAGAGAGAATATGACACTGAGAGAGAGAGGGGGGGAACAGAATATGACACTGATATAGAGTGAGAGAGAGAGAGAGAGAGAATATGACACTGAGATACAGAGACAGGGGGGGAAAGAGAATATGACACTGATACAGAGTGAGAGAGAGAGAGAGAGCGAATATGACACTGAGACACAGAGAGAGAGGGGGGGGGGAGAATATGACACTGATATAGAGTGAGAGAGAGAGAGAGAGAGAGAATATGACACTGAGAGAGAGAGGGGGGGAAAGAGAATATGACACTGATACAGAGTGAGAGAGAGAGAGAGAGCGAATATGACACTGAGACACAGAGAGAGAGGGGGGGAGAGAATATGACACTGATATAGAGTGAGAGAGAGAGAGAGAGAGAGAATATGACACTGAGAGAGAGAGGGGGGGGAAGAGAATATGACACTGATACAGAGTGAGAAAGAGAGAGAGAGAATATGACACTGAGACACAGAGAGAGAGGGGGGGGAGAGAATATGACACTGATATAGAGTGAGAGAGAGAGAGAGAGAGAATATGACACTGAGAGAGAGAGGGGGGGAAAGAGAATATGACACTGATACAGAGTGAGAGAGAGAGAGAGAGCGAATATGACACTGAGACACAGAGAGAGAGGGGGGGGAGAGAATATGACACTGATATAGAGTGAGAGAGAGAGAGAGAATATGACACTGATACAGAGTGAGAGAGAGAGAGAGAGAATATGACACTGAGACACAGAGAGAGAGGGGGGGGCAGAATATGACACTGATATAGAGTGAGAGAGAGAGAGAGAGAGAGAGAGAGAGAGAGAATATGACACTGAGAGAGAGAGGGGGGGAAAGAGAATATGACACTGATACAGAGTGAGAGAGAGAGAGAGAGCGAATATGACACTGAGACACAGAGAGAGAGGGGGGGGGGAGAGAATATGACACTGATATAGAGTGAGAGAGAGAGAGAGAGAGAATATGACACTGAGATAGAGTGGGAGAGAGAGAGAGAGAGAGAGAGAGAGAGAGAGAGAGAGAATATGACACTGAGAGAGAGAGGGGGGGGAACAGAATATGACACTGATATAGAGTGAGAGAGAGAGAGAATATGACACTGAGACACAGAGAGAGAGGGGGGGGGAGAGAATATGACACTGATATAGAGTGAGAGAGAGAGAGAGAGAATATGACACTGAGATAGAGTGGGAGAGAGAGAGAGAGAATATGACACTGAGATACAGAGAGAGAGGGGGGGGAGAGAATATGACACTGATATAGAGTGAGAGAGAGAGAGAGAATATGACACTGAGATAGAGTGGGAGAGAGAGAGAGAGAGAATATGACACTGAGAGAGAGGGGGGGGGGGAGAATATGACACTGAGATAGAGTGGGAGAGAGAGAGAGAGAGAGAATATGACACTGAGAGAGAGAGGGGGGGAACAGAATATGACACTGATATAGAGTGAGAGAGAGAGAGAATATGACACTGAGACACAGAGAGAGAGGGGGGGGAGAGAATATGACACTGATATAGAGTGAGAGAGAGAGAGAATATGACACTGAGATAGAGTGGGAGAGAGAGAGAGAGAATATGACACTGAGATACAGAGAGAGAGAGAGAGAGAGAGAGAATATGACACTGAGATAGAGTGAGAGAGAGAGAGAGAGAGAATATGACACTGAGATAGAGTGGAAGAGAGAGGGAGAGAGAATATGACACTGAGAGAGAGAGGGGGGGGAAGAGAATATGACACTGATACAGAGTGAGAGAGAGAGAGAGAGAATATGACACTGAGACACAGAGAGAGAGGGGGGGGAGAGAATATGACACTGAGATAGAGTGAGAGAGAGAGAGAGAGAGAGAGAGAGAGAGAATATGACACTGAGAGAGAGAGGGGGGGAAAGAGAATATGACACTGATACAGAGTGAGAGAGAGAGAGAGAGAGCGAATATGACACTGAGACACAGAGAGAGAGGGGGGGGAGAGAATATGACACTGATATAGAGTGAGAGAGAGAGAGAGAGAGAATATGACACTGAGAGAGAGAGGGGGGGGAAAGAGAATATGACACTGATACAGAGTGAGAGAGAGAGAGAGAGAATATGACACTGAGATAGAGTGAGAGAGAGAGAGAGAGAATATGACACTGAGATAGAGTGGGAGAGAGAGAGAGAGAGAGAGAGAGAATATGACACTGAGAGAGAGAGGGGGGGAACAGAATATGACACTGATATAGAGTGAGAGAGAGAGAGAATATGACACTGAGACACAGAGAGAGAGGGGGAGGGAGAGAATATGACACTGAGATATAGAGAGAGGGGGAGGGAGAGAATATGACACTGAGATATAGAGAGAGGGGGGGGAGAGAATATGACACTGACATATAGAGAGAGGGGGGGGAGAGAATATGACACCGAGATAGAGGGGGGGGGGAGAATATGACACTGACATATAGAGAGAGGGGGGGAGAGAATATGACACTGAGATAGAGAGAGGGGGAGGGAGAGAATATGACACTGAGATAGAGAGAGGGGGAGGGAGAGAATATGACACTGAGATATAGAGAGAGGGGGAGGGAGAGAATATGACACTGAGATATAGAGAGAGGGGGGGGGAGAATATGACACTGAGATATAGAGAGAGGGGGAGGGAGAGAATATGACACTGAGATAGAGAGAGAGAGAGGGAGGGAGAGAATATGACACTGATATAGAGAGAGAGAGGGGGAGGGAGAGAATATGACACTGAGATAGAGAGAGAGGGGGGGAGAGAATATGACACTGAGATAGAGAGAGAGAGAGAGACTGATATAGAGAGAGAGGGGGAGGGAGAGAATATGACACTGATATAGAGAGAGAGGGGGTGGGAGAGAATATGACACTGAGATAGATAGATAGAGAGAGAGAGAGAGAGAGAGAGAGAGAGGAAGAGAATATGACACTGATATAGAGTGGGAGAGAGAGAGAGAGTATGATACTGGGATAGACACTTGACACTTTGACACTTTGACACTTTATTGTCATTACCTGCAAGGGTCTATTGACAAGGGGGGGACGGGTTATTTTTGTTTAACACAAGAATAGCAGAACACATTCTGCTCTATCCAGTAGTACCTCTCACATACCCTCTCACATTCTTTTTCAAAGTTCCTCTAATTTAAACAAATGAAATAAACAGAAAATAAAAAGAAAAAAGGAATAATATAACCAAACTCAGCCACCCATTCTGTTGTGTTGTTATGTAATTTATCGATATTTGCTTATCATCAGAACACACACAAGACTAGATACTACACATGATTATTTCCCTCGTTATTACCGTTATTGTTAACGTTAATAAGGTTATGTCTTAATGTTCTGCAATAAATTTCGCTATCGACTTTATTATAACTTCATCATCAGACGATAAAGCAGCAACGAGATCATGTCTTTTAGCAATATCTAACTCAAAGAATGCACATTTTTTTCTCAGTTCATCATATGACTTACACTGAAACAGGAAATGTATTTCATCATCAACTCTGAATGCACACAAAGGGCATGGCGATTCTGTGGGTGTGTCTGCTTGAAACCATCTTTTGTTTGCTTTGAAACCACACGTTCTCAGGCGAAATTATGCCAAATTTAGTCTGTGCCATTTATTTGTTATAACTATGAGATATTTTTCCATCTGGAATATGCTTTTAAATGTGAAAAAACAACTATATTTGTCATTACTTTCCATATCTGAGTGCCAGTTCTGTTTAAAAGAACAAATTAGTCTGTCTTTAAATTCTGCTATAAATTGCTGTTCATTTCCTACATCCTGACACATCCACACAATTCCAAAACCATGTTCACATAAAACCTTTTTAACACTAAAAGCCCAGTTTTCTTTATCTAATTCCAATTGTAACAGCATCATATCGTAAGCCTGTCTACATAAACGTGATTGTGGAAGCTTCAGTAATTTAAGCCAATATTTAATGCATTTCACAAATGTTTTTATGTACAAAGGGTATCTGCCTGTTTCACCATATAACATTGGATACTGGGATAGAGTGAGAGAGAGAGGGGGGAAAGAATATGACACTGAGATAGAGTGAGAGAGAGGGGGGGGGGAGAGAATATGACACTGAGATAGAGTGAGAGAGAGAGGGGGGGAGAGAATATGACACTGAGATAGAGTGAGAGAGAGGGGGGGGAGAGAATATGACACTGAGAGTGAGAGAGAGAGAGAGAGAGAGAGAGAGAGAGAGAGAGAGAATATGTCTGTACAGGGAGGGGGTGTGGGGGCAGTGTTTGGAGGATGTGCTTACTGCTCTAAAAATAGGTGGATAGCGCATGCCTCTCTTTGAGCCCCTTTACTGACTAAAACCAGCGGAAGTGTTCAATTAGCCATTTTGCTTCTCGTGTCAGTATAGCGCGAAGCGGTGACTTCATATGTGTAGCCAAGCGCTCAGCTGGCGTCACTGCGTTCGGTCAAATCCACATACGCTACACCACATCTGCCAAGCAGATGCCTGACCAGCAACGTAACCCAACGCGCTTAGTCAGGCCTTGAGAACAAAAATAAAGAAATGATAATAATAAAAATAAAATGAAATGAAACAAATGTTTTTTAATAATATTTTTTTTTAAAATATATTAAATAAATAAATAAAAAGAAATTAAATACATAAATAAAAAAGATTTATAATAATCACAGTAAATGAAAATAAAACAAAATGACAATAATGATGATGAATAAGCAAATAAATGTAAAACATGCAGACACACATTCACACATGCACACACACACACACACACACACACACACACACACACACACACATGCATAACAGATATGTAACAAACATACAAACATGCAGTTTCACAGATATGAAAACACACACACACACACACACACACACACACACACACATATATATATATATATATATATATATATGCACACCCCCGCGTTCCAATATTCCGTTGCTCCCACAGTACAGACATGTATACACACATACCTCATTCTCCACACACACACACACACACACACACACACACACACACACACACACAAAGTGGAGTGATGGCCTAGAGGTAACGCGTCCGCCTAGGAAGCGAGAGAATCTGAGCGCATTGGTTCGAATCACAGCTCAGCGCCGATATTTTCCCCCCCTCCATTAGACCTTGAGTGGTGGTCTGGACGCTAGTCATTCGGATGAGACGATAAACCGAGGTCCAGTGTGCTAGCATGCACTTAGCGCACGTAAAAGAACCCACGGCAACAAATTCTGTAGAAAAATCCACTTCGATAGGAAAAACAAATAACACTGCACGCAGGAAAAAAAAATACCCAAAAAATGGGTGGCGCTGTAGTGTAGCGACGCGCTCTCCCTGGGGAGAGCAGCCCGAATTTCACACAGAGAAATCTGTTGTGATAAAAAGAACTACAAATACACACACACACACACACACACACACACACACACACACACACACACACAGAGAGAGAGAGAGAGAGAGAGAGAGAGAGAGAGAGAGAGCAAGGAAGAACAGAGAAATGAGCAGAAATCAGGCTGAAACCATTGTCACATGGAATGGGAGAAGAAAGTCTAGAATGGGAAGAAGGTGGGTGAGGGGGAGAGGTTCTGGATGATAATTAATTATCATAATTATTCTTGTGATAAGTCCTGTTCTGATGAACATGGGAGCACTCCCTGATAACGAGTTGTAATTTCTGAAAAGGGGGGGGGGGGAGACACGATTCTACATTTACCTATGGGTTTCAGTTTCAGTTTCAGTAGCTCAAGGAGGCGTCACTGCGTTCGGACAAATCCATATACGCTACACCACAGCTGCCAAGCAGATGCCTGACCAGCAGCGTAACCCAACGCGCTTAGTCAGGCCTTGAGAGGAAAAAAAAGATGAATGAATAATAGATAAGCGTACATAATAAGTAAATAAATAAATAATTAATTACAATATAAAAGAAACTATGGGAGTGTGATCATGTCCAACTTTTTTGGACAGACTTTGTTGGACATTTAATGAGTGTGTGGAGGAGGGGGGTAGAGGAGGTGCAGGGTAATGTGTGTGTGTGTGTGTGTGTGTGTGTTGGAGCTCATGTACGTTTGTGTGTATTTGATTGTGCTTTCCTATTTGTGAAACTGCATGTTTGGTGCATATCTGTTATGCATATAATGGGGTGTATGTGTGAATGTGTGTCTCCATGTTTTACATTTATTTGCTTATTTATCATCATTGTTGTCTTTTTTTTTATTACTTTTTTATATTATAATTATTATCTATTTAGTTAGTTATGTACGCTTATAGTTGACTTCACCAAGTTTTTGCGCCTTATACATATCATTAGTAGTGGTAGTAGGTTTTTTTTATGTATTATGTATTATTTATTAACAAACCCCCCACCCCCCACCCCCTTTTTTTCTTTTTTCTTTTTTCTTTTTTTTTCTTTTCTTTTTTTCTTTTTTTTTCTTTTTTTTTTCTCAAGGCCTGACTAAGCCCGTTGGGTTACGCTGCTGGTCAGGCATCTGCTTGGCAGATGTGGTGTAGCGTATATGGATTTGTCCGAACGCAGTGACGCCTCCTTGAGCTACTGAAACTGAAACAGTCAGACATTTAAAAGAAAAGTGTTCACATCAGTAAGGTTATGTAGTACTGGTGCTTTTCTGCCACAACCAAATGAAAACTGATGAATGTTTCTCACATATTTTATTGATAGCTGAATTATACGTGTACAAATATAGAACGCATAGAGTAAATCCAACATTTCAAATGTTCTCAAAAGATCTCAAACAGGCATATGTAGTGGATAAGTATGTATTTAACATAACTATGGAACATAACAAATCAGTACAACAATAGAATCAATAGAGTAAATCCAACATTGCAAATGTTCTTGAAAAATCTCGCTAACAGGTACATGTAGTGGACAAACATTACTATGGAACATAAGGAATTTCTGCAAAAGTGGGCACTGTATACATGTTGAGTACAAGAATGTGCTGTACAATAATTATGTCACCATGATTTCAATACGTCCTTGAATGTGTATTGTTCTGCCAATATTGTGTTGTTGCGGGATTGTCAATATTTAGAACATCATGTCTTTACTTGGTAACGTATATATATATATATATATATATATATATATATATATATATATATATATATATATAGCCAAGCGCTCAGCAGGCTACAATGACTGTTTCACACATCAGCTGTTCAGCAGACGACATTTTGCACTTGACCAACTGAGCATAACTGGCACTCGAAAACCAGAGCAAGGCTGTTCAAATTTTAAATAAAGCCCGTTAGACAAATGCTCCAAATATTTATAAAACCAAATCTATATATAATTCACTGGCAGATTATTGTCTGCTGTGCTTACACACACACTTAAATCAGTGATCTGTTGGGCTTACACACACACACTTGAATCAGTTGTGACCATATTTGGTTTCATTTCTAGTCATGTCAGGACAGGAATTTCAACTAACGCTAAGTTTACGTCATTTTGTCTTTTCGTCACATATAATGCTAAAGTTTACAATTCTTTTTGTGACTGCTTTTTGGAAACTGAAACCACACTATTATAGCGTTTGGATGAGAACAGATCAGGGACTTAAGAAATAAAAGCAGATTTTCATTGTCAACACTTGAAGACAACAACGACAGGACCAGTGTTGCTCACTGGCTGGGCCGAGTTGAAGACACACGGTATTTAATCAAATATCTCTTTCATCTGAACAGTAAACAACAAGTATTGTATACTGAGTGCTTGAGGAGACTACTACACATCTCCTACAAGGAGCACAAGTCCAGTGACTATGACTATGTGTGGAACCTGGTCAGCAACCTTGATGGGCCCCAAGAACCACTGCTGGCGACTGTCAAACGACGGAAGATGGCATGGTTTGGTCACGTCATACGACATAACACCCTCTCCAAAACCATCCTGCAAGGGACTGTAGAGGGAGGGCGCAGACGGGGGCGGCAGAGAAAGAGCTGGTCCGACAACGTCAAGGAATGGACTAAAATGACGATGCCAGATCTCCTCACGACAGCTGCCAACAGAACGGTGTGGCGAGCTATGACATCTTCCTCATGTCCCCCCCCCCCCCCCCCCCCAACGTCCCCAGCGGTCGAGGGAGTGAGTGAGTGAGTGAGTGATTGTATACTGGCAGAATAGTCGCAATTCCTTCTTTAAATCTGTTCCATTTGTGTTTGCCTACGTTAGACTGATTTAACACTGTAATTTTTCAGCGATGTACTCGTTAGTGGTGTCACTAAAACTCGAAAAGACACGAAAAGACACGAAAAGACGCGAAAAGAGCGAAAAGAGCGAAAAGACACGAAAAGACACGAAAAGACGCGAAAAGACACGAAAAGACGCGAAAAGACACGAAAAGACATGTGAAAAAAATGTGAAAACGCGAAGACTATTACAGCGTTTGGATAAGAATAGATCAGGGACTTAAGAAATACAAAGCAGATTTTCATTGTCAACACTTGAAGACAACAACGACAGGACCAGTGTTGCTCACTGGCTGGGCCGAGTTGAAGACACACGGTATTTAATCAAATATCTCTTTCATCTGAACAGTAAACAACAAGTATTGTATACTGAGTGCTTGAGGAGACTACTACACATCTCCTACAAGGAGCACAAGTCCAGTGACTATGACTATGTGTGGAACCTGGTCAGCAACCTTGATGGGCCCCAAGAACCACTGCTGGCAACTGTCAAACGACGGAAGATGGCATGGTTTGGTCACGTCATACGACATAACACCCTCTCCAAAACCATCCTGCAAGGGACTGTAGAGGGAGGGCGCAGACGGGGGCGGCAGAGAAAGAGCTGGTCCGACAACGTCAAGGAATGGACCAAAATGACGATGCCAGATCTCCTCACAACAGCTGCCAACAGAACGGCGTGGCGAGCTATGACATCTTCCTCATGTCCCCCCCCCCCCCAACGTCCCCAGCGGTCGAGGGAGTGAGTGAGTGAGTGAGTGATTGTATACTGGCAGAATAGTCGCAATTCCTTCTTTAAATCTGTTCCATTTGTGTTTGCCTACGTTAGACTGATTTAACACTGTAATTTTTCAGCGATGTACTCGTTAGTGGTGTCACTAAAACTCGAAAAGACACGAAAAGACACGAAAAGACGCGAAAAGACACGAAAAGACGCGAAAAGACACGAAAAGACATGTGAAAAAAATGTGAAAACGCGAAGACATCCGAAAAGAATGTGAAAACGCGAAAAGACACGAAAAGACACGAAAAGTGTCTTTTAACGCCGCATTTAAGCCTAACATCACACCTACACTTCTAAGTACCGGTACTCATCATGTTTGCTTGCAGGCACCAGCTTTGGTCAAGAATCAAGTGCTACGTGTTGTGACCACGTGCCGTTGTGACCACGTGCCGTTGTGACCACGTGACCACGTGCCGTTGTGACCACGTGCCGTTCCTGTGAACATTTGGATCAAGGTCATGACCAGTGGTCATTTTGGTCAAATTTCACGCGTTCACAGTCAACAATGTGGTAGAAGTTGTTCCATGACTTTTCATGTCTTTTCACATGTTTTTTTCAGATGTGTTTTCGTATCTTTTCGCGTCTTTTCGTGTCTTACTTAAAAGACCACTGCTGGTCGCGTCTTTTCGTGTCTTTTCGAAGTGTCTTTTCGTGTCTTTTCGCGTCTTTTCGTGTCTTTTCGCGTCTTTTCGCATTTTAGTATGACCCCTCGTTAGAACTGATCAGTTCCAGGTGACCCAAATCAAGATAATGAATTCATCTTAAATAATCAACCTTTTATTTTATACTCATTAGAAATGTGGTGTTGAGCTCTTTGCTTTGCGACCAATCCAACGTAAATTGGTTCAGGGATCATTTAGAAATCTATCACTGAACACCTGACAACAAACACAGATTATTTAAATATTCAGCCCAACAGACTGGATTTGCTTACAGCCATTAAGTGCGAGCATTGCACGTCGCATAACTTGCATAAATAGGTGATGACGGGCGCAATAGCCGAGTGGTTAAAGCGTTGGACTGTCAATCTGAGGGTCCCGAGTTCGAATCACGGTGACGGCGCCTGGTGGGTAAATGGTGGAGATTTTTACGATCTTATTCTGCTTTCAGTGGAGGAGATTTAAATGCTGAACACAGGCCATGTTTACTGTGTTGATGTTTGACACAACTGGACAATTTGAATATGGTAATATAATTTGGTATCCCAGACTAATAAGACAGTCTAAAGCAGTTGAACAGGTGCAAAAGAGAGCAACTAAAATGGTACCAGAGTTAAGAGATTTGGACTACCAAAACCGTTTGAGACAACTAAACTTGCATTCACAAAAATACATAAGATATAGAGGAGACATGATACAAGTATTCAATATAATTAATAAAATGGTTGACACTGACCCCTGCACCTTCTTTTCTACTAACAAACTCCATGTTACCAGAGGTTCAAATACTAACCTTTTCACAAAATTTTGCAGAACAAATATTCGTAAGTTTTCTTTTAGCTTTTAAGCAGTTAAATGATGGAATGCACTGAATAATTCAACAAAAACAGCTATAACTATTGACCAGTTCTTCTAGACAATGACTCTAAATCATTAATAAAACCATTCAATTTTGATGAATGAACATTTTAAAAATTTCATACGCATGTACGCAACCCAAAACTATTAAGAAGGGGCGTTGAAAAGCCAAAAAGGCTTAAAAAAAAAAAGTCCCAAATTCTGTACCTGTACCTGTACCTATGTGCTAGCTGAAGCCACTTGGTTAAACCATGATAGTTCTTCCAATCATTGTATTGAGCACTGACTACTATTTGGTTTGTCAGTTTGCCAGTAATATTACAGCCACTTATTCTGTTACCTTGTTTATTATTCATGTATTATTCAACATGCTGATATCAGTTGTACCACTATAGTGTGTTCACTTTCACTTTCACTGCATTGACGGCCACTATCATCAGTTTGATTTTTACACCGTTTTGTTGGGTTGCAATGAAAGAAAAACAAACTACAGAAAGCGACAGACCTATTAGTGAGGATGAAAACCTAGTCCTACTCTAAGTGGGTTCTCCGGCAGGCTACTATCACTTCACTTTTCGCCCTTCCGAGCTAGCCGGTCCCTTGCTGATCTAAGACAGCAGGGCCCCAAAAATAAATTTAAAAAAAACAAAAGTATTGGGGTAAGAGAGGGGGTGGGGAGGAGGGGGGAGGGTAAGGGACCTGTTATCTAATTAACTACTGACTGGGGGGCACCCTAGACTTAAAGGTGTCCAAGGTGTCTACTGCCATAGCTGTTTCAGGCAGGTTACACAGTTACACTGACTCTCAGTACTATCAGTCAGTTACAGTGTACTTAGTTCTTTATGTGTGTGTAGTATTCTGTTGCGGTGATTTCAAGATAATGTTGGATTAATGTCAGTTACTGGTTAAAACCATCTGATATGTATCGCAGTCTGGTAATTGCAATTCATTTGAGTCACTTTGACACAGTATGAGCTTTACTTAAATCTATACTGTCACGTAATCAGTTTAGCTTTAACCACTTTATCAACACTGTTTAAATGCCTTAGACATGTCATTTGCTGTCAGTGTTTGGTCTTCACACATATACATTATTTATGTTATGTTGTTGCCTAACCCAAACCAAGTGGTAGTCTTTCCGTAGTAATGCTACATGTATACATGTGCTTACTATTTACTTGTATCTGACATGTTTGTACTCATGACATTTGTTGTTTGTGTCTTTTACAGGCACTGTCTTCTCACCTTCTTATCTTCTTTCTTATCTCCTACTTATAACTGTTATAAAATAAAACAATAGAAAACCCTTTTTGTGACTGGCCTCAATTTTGCCCCTGGCCTGTGTGAGGAGCTTCCCGTCCAGTCACTCTTTTTATCCTGTCTAATTCAGTAATTCAATGATTCTTTTGCCAGCCCTTTATAATATACCACTCAGGTTAACACTATATATATATAAATATGTGTGTGTGTGTGTGTGTGTGTGTGTGTGTGTGTGTGTGTGTGTGTGTGTGTGTGTGCGTTCATCTGTAAACCTTTTTCTGAATGAAAATTTTGAAAGAAAAAAAATATAGTGGGTTGGGTGGAAAACAAAACTGGGAATGATCCACCTTGCAAGTGCAACATAAAAATCTATCCAACTATGTCTACTTTTTTTTCTTTTGTTTTCTTTTTTCTTTTCTTTTTTTTCTTTTTTTTTCCTCTTCTTTTTTTAAGCTTTTTTTTCGTATCGCCTCCACTGTCGGTTAGAATATATCTCACATTTAAATAATTAATTTCTCTGACACACACAAACTACATCACTCGAGTATTTGAACTGAATTATTACTTTTGTAACCTCTAGTGAAAGCACGATACGTATCTGGACCAAGTATTACATTTAACGTAGAAAATAACGAACCTCTGTTGGATAAGAAGAGCAGGAATGCATTCGTGTTATTACACTTAGCAAATAACGAACAAATTTGAAATAGATTAATTTAACAATGATCATCTAAAACGAGAACATCAGACAAATCTGTCAGGGAAAAAAAATAACGGGGTATAGGAGAAAAATGTTGTTTATTCTGATTGCATTATTCATTTGTTGAAATAGAAATTATAATAATCATATTCTAATGGACCAAATACTTCGTATTATTCTGGATAGTTCTATCTATTTGTGTATCGGTCGATCAATAGATAGATAGATAGATAGATAGATAGATAGATAGATAGATAGATGGAACGAAATTTTATTTTACGAGGGTAAAGGAGTCAACATAAAGTGCTCGTAATTCTTGATGAAAAAGGAGAGAGAGAAACAAAAGAGGAAAAACGTGAGAGTCAAATTCACAACAGCAACATAAAAATTGCGTAAGCATGTACAAACACAAGTATAGGTATTCATGTACAATACAATAACGCTAGATAGATAACAATAGCTAGATAGATAGATAGATAGGAGGCATGCATGTACACGAACAATAATTTTCACCTTGATATTCTGTGTTCATTTCCCCCCTTGGTAAAAGAGAGCTTAATCTCACCTTTGCAAGACTTTCATTCTTATTGGTATGCAAAATCAGTAAGGTAATATGTATATATATATATATATATATATATATATATATATATATATATATATATATATATATATATATATGTATGTATGTATTGTATTGTATTTCTCTTTTTGTCACAACAGATTTCTCTGTGTGAAATTCGGGCTGCTCTCCCCAGGGAGAGCGCGTCGCAACACTGACAGCGCCACCCTTTTCTTTTTCTTTTTCTTTTTTCCTTTTTTTTTTTTTTTTTCCTGCATGCAGTTTTATTTGTTTTTCCTCTCAAAGGGGATTTTTCTACAGAATTTTGCCAGGAACAACACTTTTGTTGCCGTGGGTTCTTTTACGTGCGCTGAGTGCATGCTGCACAAGAGGCCTCGGTTTATCGTCTCATCCGAATGACTAGCGTCCAGACCACCACTCAAGGTCTAGTGGAGGGGGCGAAAATATCGGCGGCTGAGCCGTGATTCGAACCAGCGCGCTCAGATTCTCTCGCTTTCCTAGGCGTACGCGTTACCTCTAGGCCATCACTCACTTCGTCATTTAATGTGTTGTCAGCGGCGTCATTGACAATGATGATAATCAGAAGGCGTTGACGTCACTGGACTCTATCTCTGCGTTTGTGACGCCGCTGGACATCTCTATATCTACACTGACGTCACTGGACATCTCAATCTCTACAAACTATACAATCAACAGGGGGCGGGCGTTGATGACGTCACCGGACATATCTCTATCTCGACGTTGACGTCATTGGACATCTCTATCTCTCTCTCCGTTGACGTTACTGGACATGTCTAATTCTACGTTGACGTCACTGGACATCTCTATCTCTCTCTACATTAACGTTACTGGACATGTCTAATTCTACGCTGACGTCACTGGACATCTCTATCTCTTTCTACGTTAACGTTACTGGACATGTCTAATTCTACGTTGACGTCACTGGACATCTCTATCTCTCTCTACGTTAACGTTACTGGACATGTCTAATTCTACGTTGACGTCACTGGACATCTCTATCTCTCTCTACATTAACGTTACTGGACATGTCTATCTC
This sequence comes from Babylonia areolata, assembly GCF_041734735.1. Classification (NCBI taxonomy): domain Eukaryota; kingdom Metazoa; phylum Mollusca; class Gastropoda; order Neogastropoda; family Buccinidae; genus Babylonia; species Babylonia areolata. The sequence goes on from NC_134908.1 coordinate 7,236,615, forward strand.
TCTACGTTGACGTCACTGGACATCTCTATCTCTCTCTACGTTGACGTCACTGGACATCTCTATCTCTCTCTACATTAACGTTACTGGACATGTCTAATTCTACGTTGACGTCACTGGACATGTCTAATCCAACGTTGACGTCACTGGACAGCTCTATCTCTCTACGTTGACGTCAATGGACATGTCTAATCCTACGTTGACGTCACTGGACATCTCTATCTCTCTCTACGTTAACGTTACTGGACATGTCTAATTCTACGTTGACGTCACTGGACATCTCTCTCTCTCTCTCTCTCTCTCTCTCTCTCTCTCTCTCTCTCTCTCTCTCTCTCTCTCTACGTTAACTTTACTGGACATGTCTATTTCAACGCTGACGTCACTGGACATCTCTATCTCTCTCTACGTTAACGTTACTGTACCTGTCTGATTCTACGTTGACGTCACTGGACATCTCTATCTCTATCTACATTAACGTTACTGGACATGTCTAATTCTACGTTGACGTCACTGGACATCTCTCCACGTTAACGTAATTGGACATCTATCTCTCTTTCTACGTTGACGTCATTTCTATCTCTCTCTACGTTGACGTCACTGGACATCTCTCTCTCTCTCTCTCTCTCTCTCTCTCTCTCTCTCTCTCTCTCTCTCTCTCTCTCTCTCTCTCTGTGGACATGTCTAATTCTACGTTGACGTCACTGGACATGTCTAATTCTACGTTGACATCATTGGACATCTCTCTCTCTCTCTCTCTCTCTCTCTCTGGACATGTCTAATTCTACGTTGACGTCACTGGACATGTCTAATTCTACGTTGACGTCACTGGACATCTCTCTCTCTCTCTCTCTCTCTCTCTCTCTGTGTGTGTGTGTGTGTGTGTGTGTGTGTGTGTGTGTGTGTGGACATGTCTAATTCTACGTTGACGTCACTGGACATGTCTAATTCTACGTTGACGTCACTGGACATCTCTCTCTCTCTCTCTCTCTCTCTCTCTCTCTCTCTCTCTCTCTCTGTGGACATGTCAAATTCTACGTTGGCGTCACTGAACACCTCTCTCTCTCTCTTTCTCTCTCTCTCCTTCTCCCTCTCTATCTCTCTACGTTGACGTCACTGGACGATCCTGCCTCTACGTTGACGTCACTGGATGATTCTGCCTCTACGTTGACGTCACTGGACGATTCTGCCTCTACGTTGACGTCACTGGACGATTCTGCCTCTACGTTGACGTCACTGGACGATTCTGCCTCTACGTTGACGTCACTGGACGATTTTGCCTCTACGTTGACGTCACTGGGTGATTCTGCCTCTACGTTGACGTCACTGGATGATTCTGCCTCTACGTTGACGTCACTGGACGATTCTGCCTCTACGTTGACGTCACTGGACGATTCTGCCTCTACGTTGACGTCACTGGATGATTCTGCCTCTACGTTGACGTCACTGGACATACCACTACTAATACTACTACTACTAATAATAATAATAATCATAATAATTATAATGATAATCATAATAATAATATATAGGTAGGTAGATAGACAGATGGATAGACAGAGAGACAGACAGACAGAGAGATAGATGGTTAAGTTTTACTAAGTACTTGTATGACGCAAAAACATAATATATATATATACATCCCCATCCCGCCCTCTCTCTTATCTCTCTGCCTCTGTCTGTCTGTCTGTCTGTCTCTCTCTCTCTCTCTCTCTCTCTTTGGGCTTTCAGATATTGCAATTCATCATTTTCGATACACACAGCCTAGTGATCATGATCTTATTAATTTTTGTCCATTGTGCACAAATGCAGAAGAAAACGAATTGCATTTCATGTTTTGTTGTCCAAAGTTATGTGAACTAAGGTATAAATAATTTCATACCCCCGAAATATATTACTCTCAGCCTTCCATGTTTAAAACTAGTTTTGCTTATGACGTCACGTCGTGAAGAAGAAAGTCAGACAGTTTGCAACTTATCTATATATATATATATATACAAAGCATTCAAAAT
>NC_134908.1:7243620-7256120 GCF_041734735.1 Babylonia areolata
AAATAAATAAGGGGTGATCAAATAATAGATAAATACATTAAAAAAAAAAAACTACTACCACTACTAATAATGTGTATAAGGCGCAAAAACTTGATGAAGTCAACTATAAGCGTACATAAATAAATAAATAGAGGAAAGACATTAAGTGGAACTTAAATGCGTTTGCTGGTTGCATCTAATACATTTCCACTAACCACATTTTGTTGCATTCACAGCCACGAACAACTTGACCGTAAGCGCGTCACGCCGACAGGTCGTTAACCCGTTCAATGCCAAACTCGCATTGTTGACCGTAAGGGCGTCACGCCGACAGGTCGTTAACCCTTTCACTGCCAAACTCGCATTGTTGACCGTAAGGGCGTCACGCCGACAGGTCGTTAACCCTTTCACTGCCAAACTCGCATTGTTGACCGTAAGGGCGTCACGCCGACAGGTCGTTAACCCTTTCACTGCCAAACTCGCATTGTTGACCGTAAGGGCGTCACGCCGACAGGTCGTTAACCCTTTCACTGCCAAACCGTAAGGGCGTCACGCCGATAGGTCGTTAACCCTTTCACTGCCAAACTCGCATTGTTGACCGTAAGGGCGTCACGCCGACAGGTGTCGTTAACCCTTTCACTGCCAAACCGTAAGGGCGTCACGCCGACAGGTCGTTAACCCGTTCACTGCCAAACTCGCATTGTTGACCGTAAGGGCGTCACGCCGACAGATCGTTAACCCTTTCACTGCCAAACCGTAAGGGCGTCACGCCGACAGGTCGTTAACCCTTTCATTGCCAAACCGTAAGTGCGTCACGCCGATAGGTCGTTAACCCTTTCACTGCCAAACTCGCATTGTTGACCGTAAGATTGTCACGCCGGCAGGTCGTTAACCCTTTCACTGCCAAACTCGCATTGTTGACCGTAAGGGCGTCACGCCGACAGGTCGTTAACCCTTTCACTGCCAAACTCGTATTTATGCAGCAACTGTGTAGAGGACCCATGTCACTGAAGGGTGACCAGATCATGGGTCTGTTATCCATGAACCTACTGCTCTTTATGTTCGGTGGTAGGTACAGGCCATATTTTCTACACATCACAGGGAGGGGAATCCCCCAGCCATTAACAGACACCATATTTTCTGTGTTTACAGCGCAAGGGACTTTTGCACTCTGAATTGACTGGCGGTGAAAGGGTTAAGCGCCACTCTACCACTCAGCTTATAATTATCACAGGCTGACCATCAGTTTGACGGGCGCAACTGCCGAGTGGTCGCGCTTTTTTTTTTTTTTTTTAAAGCGTTGGACTTTCAGTCTGAGGGTTCCCGTGTAGGTGGGTGGTTCGAATCTCGGTAACGGCGCCTGGTTTGGGGTAAAAAAAAAAAAGGGTGGAGATTTTTGACTCACTTGTGTAAACAAAGTGAGTCTCTGTTTTAACCCGGTGTTCGGTTGTCTGTCTGTGTGTGTGTGTGTGTGTGTGTCCGTGTGTCTGTGTGTCCGTGGTAAACTTTAACATTGACATTTGCTCTGCAAATACTTTGTCAGTTGACACCAAATTTGGCAGAAGAATAGGAAAAATTCAGTTCTTTCCAGTCATGTTGATTAAAACAATATTGTGCCTCTGGGATGGGCACAAAAAAATATAAAAAAGAAGCCTAATTGTATGCAAACTGCATTTACTGTTATATTTATATTTTTTGTATTCTCTAAACTTGGCACTTTGACCTCTTATTCTGACACAACAACAAGAGGAGTCATTATTATCATTTTTAGTTCAAACAGGAACTTCTTTTGCTCAGCATGGAATTTTTATTTATTTTGCAAACGTTTTGGTTCAGATAGTAAAAAATGGGAAATTACTCTGTAATTAATGCTAGGGGACTTAATTTATCACAAGTGAGTCTTGAAGGCCTTGCCTCTCTTGTTTTTGTTTTTGTTTTTTGTTGTTTTTTTTCGATCTCCCAGGTCAACATTTCTGTGCAGACAGACCTAGCTTGTGCCTGTACCCCGCTTCGTGTGTATACGCAAGCATGAGATTAGATACGCAGGTTAAAGATCCTGTGATCCATGGTGGGTTATGGAAACAAGAACACAGTCAACATGCACAGCCCCGAAAACGGAGTATAGCTGCCTACATGGCTAGGTAAAAACGGTCACGCACGTAAAAACCCACTCGTGTACATACGAGTGAACGATGGGAGTTGCAGCCCACGAGCGAAACAGAAGAAGACATAAGTTTACAGTTGGGCCAACAGCGAAGTGAGAGCTGTTTTATCAATGGTTTCTCCACGGCAACGGGAAATCATTCACAGCTTAGTTTTTTTTTGTGAAGGACTATGACTCTCAAGCAAGGAGGCAAAATTTGCACTGGCTCTTAGTGCTGCAGTCTCGGACAGGGGGTGGGGGGTGGAGGGGTTGGGCGGGGGAAGAGGGGGGGAGGGCGCTAGTTGGCCTTTGGGACCCATCCCAACACCGACTTGTCCTAACACCCTCTTGGCCGAGAGAGTGGGGATGTAGCTTAGCTTGGGCAAGACACTCTCCTCCTCCGCGAAAATCAAATTCTAGCCCAGATAATCGAGACAGCAGTTCTGACGGTCGTAGGCGAACACGACTGACTATCATACGTACACACCTGCACAAGAGGAGAGAGATCTGGGTTGGGGAGAGGGGGTGGGGGGAGCGGGGATTGGGGTGGGGTGGGGGTGTGGGGTAGGTTTCAGTTTCGAGAGAAACCATTGATCATGATCATTATCCCTCATCCTGGCTGTTGGCTCAACTGTCCAAATAAAGAAACAAACAAAATGTTTGATGTAACTTGTTATACTTGATGTTGTCGTCGGTGTTTGAGACCTGTGGTTACAGCTCGAGCAGTTCACGGTTCGATATGTTGGCCATATCCACACAAAAAACAACAACAAGAAACAAACAAACAAATAAATAAAAGAAAATCGGGGGGGAGAGGGGAGAGAGAGAGAGAGAGAAGATAAAAGAAAACACAAGAACAACAAGAGAGGCAAGGCCTTCAAGACTCACTTGTGATACACTTTTTTTTAAAATCCAAGCTTTTTATGTATTGAGAATAATTTCAAAATGTAATGTTTAAGATGAGAAAGATCAGTTTAAAGCAAATTAAGTCCCCTAGTATTAATTACAGAGTAATTTCCCTTTTTTACTATCTGCACCAAAACGTTTGCAAAATAAATTTTCCATGCTTAGCAAAAGAAGTTCCTGTTTGAACAAAAAATGATAATAATGACTGCTCTTGTTGTTGGGTCAGAATATCAGATCAAAGTGCCAAGTTTAGAGAGCACAAAAAATATAAATATAACAGTAAATGCAGTTTGCATATATTTAGGCTTCATTATTTATTTTTTTTGTGCCCATCCCAGAGGTGCAATATTGTTTTAAACAAGATGACTGGAAAGAACTGAATTTTTCCCCTTTTTTTTGCCAAATTTGGTGTCAACTGACAAAGTATTTGCAGAGAAAATGTCAGTGTTAAAGTTTACCATGCACACACACACACACACACACACACACACACACACACACACACACACAAAGACATCCGAACACCGGGTTAAAACATAGACTCACTTTGTTTACACACGTGAGTCAATAAACAAAAGAAAATCAGGTTGGGGTGGGGGGGGGAGAGAAGATAAAAGAAAACACAAAAACAAAAAACAAAAAAACAACAAAAAAACCACACACACACACACACACACACACACACACACACACACACACAAAATGCCACTCACACAGTTCCCGGTCCACGCAGCAGTCCAGCAAATGACTGGACCATTCTCTCTGCTCCTGTTCAGCGAAGCCACTGCCTCCGAACTGAAAGGGAGTCGTCGTCATCGTCGTCGGCTGCTGCGTTGTCGCTGAAGGGGCGTGACTGGATCTGGGACTAGGCCTAGGACTAGGCCTAGGACTAGGCCTAGGACTAGGGCTAGGACCAGGGCTAGGTGGGGGCCTCATGTATGGGCCCTGGGGCGGAAGATGCTGGGGGGGTCGGATGGTGATGTAGCCAGGAGAGGCAGCTGATGATGATGCCTGGTTTGCAGCGGGCTGGGTCGTGTGAGGGGGCTCAGAGTGGGGGTGGTGCGGGTGGCGGTGGTGGTGGTGGTGGTAGGGTGGGCGGTGGTGGTGGAGGTAGGGGTTGTAGGGGTGGTGCTGGCGTTGGTGTTGGGTGTGGTGGTGGAGGTCGTCGTCGTGGTGGTCGTCGTGGTCGTGGTAGTGGTGGTGGTGGGAAGAAGAGGTGGAGCCCACGTCTGGCTGATCGTCCACCATAGGTTCCCGTTCTTCTTGTTTTACATCTCCTTTGTCGGTCGCTTGAAGAGCGTCGAAATTCTGTGAAGAGAATTAGGATGGGTGGGTGGGTGGATAGAGGGGTGTGTGTGTGGAGGGGGGCGGGGTGTAGGGGTTAAACAAAGAAAAAAAAACATTGTTGTTGTTGTTGTAGCGTCGAAAGTCTGTGCGGGTGAGTGGTAAAACAAAGAAATGATAAAAGGTTGTTGTTGCTGTATCGTCAAAATTCTGTGAGAAGTGAGTGGGTAAAACAAAGAAAACATTGTTGTTGTTATTTGTTGTCGTTATTGTTGTCGTTGTTGTTGTAGCGTCGAAATTCTGTAGTGGTGGCTGGTAAAAGAAAGAAAGAATTGTTATTGTTGCTGTAGCGTCGAAATTCTGTAAGGGTGGGTGGTAAATTAAAGAAAGAAATGTTGTTGTTCTTGCTGCTGCTGTTGTTGTTGCTGTTGTAGCGTCGAAATTCTGCGAAGGTTGGTGGTAAATCAAAGAAAGAATTGTTGTTGTTGTTGTTATTGTTGTTGTTGTAGCGTCGAAATTCTGTGAAGGTGGGTGGTACAACAAAGAAAGAATTGTTGTTGTTGTTGTTGTTACTGTTATTGTTGTAGCGTCGAAATTCTGTGAAGGTTGGTGATAAAACAAAGAATTGTTGCTGTTGTTGTTGTTGCTGTTGTGGCGTCGAAATTCTGTGAAGGTGGGTGGTACAACAAAGAAAGAATTGTTGTTGTTGTTGTTGTTACTGTTATTGTTGTAGCGTCGAAATTCTGTGAAGGTTGGTGATAAAACAAAGAATTGTTGCTGTTGTTGTTGTTGCTGTTGTGGCGTCGAAATTCTGTAAGGGTGGGTGGTAAAATAAAGAAAAAAATGTTATTGTTGTTGTTGCTGTCGTAGCGTCGAAATTCTGTGAGGGGGGACGGGGTGGAGGAGTGGGGGGTGGTTAAATAAAGTAAAGACTTCACCTTCCCAGTTTAACAGACCGAGACTCCCAAGAAGTCAATGATAAGAGAGAGAGGGGGGTGATAGACAGAGAGGGGGGGGGAGGCAGAGAGAAAGACAGGGAGGAGACAGAGAGAGAGAGAGGGGGGCGATAGAGAGAGTGGGGGACAGATAGAGAGAGAGAGAGACAGAGGAGGGAGATAGACAGAGAGAGGGGGGAGAGAGGGAGATAGAGAGAGAGGGGGGAGAGAGAGGGGGGATAGAGAGAGAGGGGGGAGATAGAGAGAGGGGGGAGAGAGGGGGGGGAGATAGAGAGAGATAGACAAAGAGAGAGGGAGGGAGATAGAGAGAAAGAGAGAGATAGGGGGAGACAGAGAAAGAGAGAGAGAGAGAGAAAGTCAGATGGTTTGAGTTCTCTGTCGTGTGAGTGTTGATGTTGGAAATCTTCACTGGCTGTGAAACGCACACACATGCACGCACGCACACGCACACACACACACACACACACAAAGCACACACACACACACACACACACACACACACAAAGCACACACACACACACACACACACACCATCCCGACTGACGGCTGCCACTGGGTGCTCATCATTCGTTTCCTGTGTCATTCAATCAGATTTCAGGCACGCACACATACACACTCATACAGGCATGTAACATTTTACGTGTATGACCATTCCGTTTATTTACCCCCGCCATGTAGGCAGCCATATTCTGCCTTCGGGGGTGTGCATGTGCTGGCTATGTTCTTGTTTCCACAACCCACCGAACGCCTGACATGGATTACAGGATCTTTAACGTGCAGTATTTGATCTTCTGCGTGCGTAGTATACACACGAAGGGGGGTTCAGGCACTGGCAGGTCTGCACATAATTATGTTGACCTGGGAGATCAGAAAAATCTCTACTCTTTACCCACCAGGCGCCGTTACCGTCCGAGATTCGAACCCGGGATTCAGTAAGCAAAAACTCACATGTGGTTAAAATGGATCATGTTTACTTTCTGCTGGGGGAAAGCCGCTAAAAAAATAAAAAAATAAAAAAACAACAACTATTATTTGTATTTGTATTTCGTTTTTATCACAACAGATTTCTCTGTGTGAAATTCGGGCTGCTCTCCCCCAGGGAGAGCGCGTCGCTACACTACAACGCTACTCATTTCTTTGTATTTTTTCCTGTGTGCAGTTTTTATTTGTTTTTCCTATAGAAGTGGATTATTAGACAAAATTTTGCCAGGAACAACCCGTTTGTTGCCGTGGGTTCTTTTACGTGCGCTAAGTGCATGCTGCACACGGGACCTCGGTTTATCGTCTCATCCGAATGACTAGCGTCCAAACCACCACTCAAGGTCCAGTGGAGGGGGCGGAGAAAGTATCGGCGGCTGCGCCGTGATTCGAACCAGCGCGCTCAGATTCTCTCGCTTCCTAGGCGGACGCGTTACCTCTAGGCCATCACTTTACTGTCATTATCATAAGATAAGATAAGATAAGATAAGATAAGAATAACTTTATTATCTCCACCTGGAGAAATTTGGTCAGGTGCATTACCACAACATAGACAAGTAAACAACATGGGGACCATAACTGTAAAAGCCAACAACAGCCCCAACAAATATTACGAAGATACAAATGTAAAAAATATCACATACATCGTTTCATACATACATCCACACACTGCAGGTAATAACTAGTATTCTTAATGTAAAAACAGAAAGAATTAAGAAACATTATTTGAATATAATTATCATTATCATTATCATTAATGCGTACAATCGCAGTACTCCACGTAAAATAATAAATCGCAAGCAAAGGAGGGAGGTGTGCAAAGGGAAATAATCAGGGGGCTACTGATAATCGCGGGGTAGCTCCCCTTCGCGCTGTGCCGCTGACGAATTTGCACTGTGTTCAGTTGAAACACTTTCGGTCAGAAACCGATTTTATTTCCCTGTGTGCAAATTCCCACTGCTCTCCCACTCGCCACAGTGAAGCCACTATGGTTTGTTTGTTTTTAAGATCATATTTCTTTTGTCTCTATCAGTATCAGTATCAGTAGCTCAAGGAGGCGTCACTGCGTTCGCTCAAATCCATATACGCTACACCACATCTGCCAAGCAGATGCCTGACCAGCAGCGTAACCCAACGCGCTTTTGTCTCTGCAGATGTATATATTTGCTTCTCTCTCTCTCTCTCTCTCTCTCTCTCTCTCTCTCTCTCTCTCTCATTTTTCCCTTTCGAGGGCTGGAGAAAGCAATTGTTTGCTTACTCTAATGCTATCGGAAATAAGATCCATTCATTCATTCATTCATTTATCATTCATTTATTCCTTCCTTCATTCATTCATTCATTCATCCTCTCTCTCTCTCTCTCACTCACTCACTCACTCTATCTCTCTCATTACCATATTCATATACATTATTGTCATTAATGCAGGTATCATGATTATGTACTTGTAAATGCTACTGTGCAATTGAGAGTATTTGAATTTCGTGTATGTTTTTCTATAACCTTTTGTTATCTTGTGAACATTTTGATTTCATTTCTTTTTGCCCTGAGGGCTGGATGTAAAAAGGCATATGCATGCTTATTCCACTTCCCTCATTAAAAAGATTCGTTCGTTCGTTTTCTCTCTCTCTCTCTCTCTCTCTCTCTCTCTCTCTTTCTCTTTCTTAACATCAGAGTGGATTCAGTTTTTAAACACTGTAGAATTTTGCCAGGCCTGAACAGTTCTTTTGTTGTCTGACATGGGGTGATTTTACACACACACACACACACACACACACACACACACACACACACACCACCACCACCACCACCACCACCACCAACATCACATACAACAGCCACACCTAACACTACATCACACCTCATGACCACACCACACAACGCCACACCACACCACACCGAACCACACCACACACCACACCACATTACCACCCCACACCACACTACACCACCACACCACACCACATTACCACACCACACCACACCACTACACCACCACACCACACCACCACACTACACCACACCGCACCACCACACCACACCACATTACCACACCACACTACACCACCACACCACACCACCGCACTACACCATACCGCACCACACCACCACCACCACACCACACCGCACCAACGCACCACATCACCACACTACACCACCACACCGCACTACACCACCACACCACACCACATTACCACACCACACCACACCACACTACACCACCACACCACACCACACCACCACACCACACTACACCGCACTACACCACCACACCGCACCACATCACCACACCACACCACACCACCACACTACACCACCACACCACACCACACCACATCACACCACACTACACCACCACACCACACCACCACACTACACCACACCACACCACACCGCACCACATCACCACCACCACACTACACCACCACACCACACCACACCACACCACACCACCACACCACACCACCACACCACATCACACCACACCACACTACACCACCACACCACACCACCACACCACAACACCACACCACATCACACCACACCACACCACACCACCACACCACATCACACCACACTACACCACCACACCACACCACCACACCACACCACACCACACCACCACACCACACCACACCACCACACCACACCACACCACATCACACCACACTACACCACCACACCACACCACCACACCACACCACCACACCACACCGCACCACCACACCACACCACACCATACCACACCACCACACCACATCACACCACACCACACCACACTACACCACCACACCACACCACACCACACTACACCACCACACCACCACACCACACCACACCACACTACACCACCACACCACACCACACCACACTACACCACCACACCACACCACCACACCACACCACACCACACTACACCACCACACCACACCACCACACCACACCACCACACCACACCACACTACACCACCACACCACACCACACCACACTACACCACCACACCACACCACCACACCACACCACACTACACACACCACACCACCACCACACTACACCACCACACCACACCACCACACTAGACCACACACCACACCGCACCACCACACCACACCACACTACACCACCACACCATACCGCTCCACATCACACCACACCGCATCACACGTTACAAATGGTCACAGCAAGGTAACTTCCAGTCGAAGCGACAAGCTCAACGTTTATTGTTGTACAGAAGACAGGTTGTGCGATCGTTAAATGTAGCTCTTCTGTTCGTGAAGGCTTTCTCCAATTGACTGCACTCGGAAAAGTTCGTCTGCTCCTCAGTTTTCAACGTGTGTTTTAAAATTAAACGGTTGAAATAGCACGGGTGCCTGAGGGTAAATGCGAACGGCCAACTGAATCCAGTTGCGAACGATGGGTTTGGGTATATGTTAACAATTAAAACTGAAGCAGGTCTTGAACTCGTTAGGTATAGAAGCATATTATTGGAGCATCGCACCAGACTGTTGTATCGTTGGTTTGGATCTCACACACACACACACACACACACACACACACACACACACACACACACCACATACATACACACCACATACATACACACGCTTATGAGAGCGCTCAGTAGCTGTGCAGCATCGTTCGCAAATAGACTCACGTCAAAATATCATAATTATGGTCTAATGGCAGACGACACTATTTTGGAATTTCCTTACAAAACTGACGTTCTGATATGTCGCCAGTAACATGCTTTATCAAATTCTCCAAGCGCTGGTAATGCACATGACAATTTATTCAACATATCCAATCAAACCAGCTATCTTGTTAAATTTATCGTGCTTCCCTTGATTTTATCATTTGTGGAGCATGTTTATGATCCAGTATGGAGGTTTTGACGGTGGCTTTTTCAGGCAATTCCTTCACAATTTACTAACTGAGAGTGGATGACAATGATCAAATCATTGTTATTTATGTTATACTTCATACCTGCATTGCAATGTACACGAAATATACCGTGCACATTGCTTCAGGAATTTAGGTTGCTAACGTTAGACATTACCTGTTGTTTCACTGCCGTGGTCAGTTCTAGGTAATGGATATTCATTTAAGGTATCAGGACGATTGAGGTCGAATTGAGACGTTAAATTGTATTAAAGTGTGCGATGAGAACGCTACGAAGTGGGGTGGTACACGAACCATTCCGCAAAAAAAAAAATTTACACGCTGTCCTCAGAAAGGCGTACCTGCGCTGAAACTGACTGACCACGGTATAGCTATGGACGCCATTTTTTTTTTTTTTTTTTTTTACTGCCACCGCGGCAATGCCAAACCAACTAACCTGAGGCTGATACGACACACACACACACACACCACCACCATCACCACACCACACCACACGGGACAAAATGGTAAAACTCACCTCTGTTCGGCTGTACGCCATGGTTTTGTGTTTTGTTTTTTACCTCCGCAAAGCTACACACCTCAAACCATCAGCACTTTGACAAATAGAAAGCCAACGCTGGGCCCAGCCAAGAGGACGCTACCACTACACACAGAAAAGAAAAAAACACACAACCGTGACCAGCAACACAAGCCACACTGCACAGAGAGAGAGAGTGTGTGTGACAGAGAGAGAGAGAGGAGAGAGAGAGAGTCACACACACACTGAAGGATGCACTCACGCGCGCTTGCACTCACTCACACTCACGCACACACGCACACACACACCGAAGTATGCACTCACGCGCACACGCACACACACACACACACACACACACACTAAGCCCTTCTAAAAGACACGCGCCATCGACCAACCCTCTGCCTAGAGAAGCCTCACCCAACTGCACACACACACACAGTGAGAAACACACACACGCGCGCGCAGTGATGTAAACACACACACACACACACACACACACACAGTGAGAAATGCACACACACACACACACGCACACACAGAGTGAGAAACACACACACGAAAAGTCCCCGCAGCAACTGACCTAATTCGCGGACAGTCTCATCCACCACCACCACCACCACCACCCTTTTTTTTTTCTTTTCTTTTTTCTTAACTTTTTTTTTCCTTTCCTTTTTTTTATACCCTTTTCTTCCTTTCCCTTTATTCCTTTTTTTTTTTACTTTCCTTTTTTTTTTTTTTTTTTTTTACTACTACCTGTCAAACCCTTCTATTCCGCGTCCGCACCAGTCGAGTTTGACACCTGCCACTATATAAGCGACACGACAGCAACGTTCACAGTCTGTGTCGGACACGCGCCACGAAATCTTTGTTGCTTGTGCTTGGCGCAGAGGATGTGTATCTTCTGTGTGTGTTCGTGTGTGTGGGTGGAGTGAGGTGTGTGTGTGTGTGTGTGTGTGTGTGTGTGTGTGACGTGGAGTAGGAAGGGGAAGTGGGGTGTTGCAATGTGTATGTGTGTGGGGTTGGGGGGGTGTGGTGGGAGGTGGATGTGGGTGTGTGTGTGTGAGAGAGAGAGAGGAGGTGGTGTGTTGTTGTTGTTGTTGTATGTGTGTGTGTGTGTGTGTTGTTATGAGAGAGAGAGAGAGAGTGTGTGTGTGTGTGTGTGGGTGTGTGTGTGTGTGTGTTAGGGGAGGTGGGGTCCTGTAGTGTGTGTGTGTGGGTGTGTGTAGTCATGCGTGTTTTTGTGCATGGTGTGTTTTACGTTGTGTGTGTGTGTGTGTGTGTGTGTGTGTCTGTGTCTGACACGCCCCACTGAATCTTTGTAGCCGATGCTTGGTGCAGAACAGGTGAGTCTTCTCTGTGTGTTCCTGTGTGTGGGTGGAGTGGGGGGGAAGTTTGTGAGGGGAGGTGGGTGTGTTGTATTGTGTGTGTGTGTGTGTGTGTGTGTGTGTGCGTGTGTTGTAATGTGTGTATGTGTGTGTTTGTGTCTGTGTGTCTGTGTGCGTCTGTGTGTGTGTCTGTGTCTGACACGCCCCACTGAATCCCGCACCAGTCGAGTTTGACACCTGCCACTATATAAACGACACGACAGCAACGTTCACAGTCTGTGTCGGACACGCGCCACGAAATCTTTGTTGCTTGTGCTTGGCGCAGAGGATGTGTATCTTCTGTGTGTGTTCGTGTGTGTGGGTGGAGTGAGGTGGGTGTGTGTGTGTGTGTGTGTGTGTGTGTGTGTGTGTGACGAGGAGTAGGAAGGGGAAGTGGGGTGTTGCAATGTGTATGTGTGTAGGGTTGGGGGTGTGTGAGGTGGGAGGTGGATGTGTGTGTGTGTGTGTGTGTGTG
>NC_134908.1:7263620-7283620 GCF_041734735.1 Babylonia areolata
AGTTAAACAAAATAAATAAATAAATAAATAAAATAAAATAAAATAAAATAAAATAAAAAGATAATAAATGCACAAGAAATATCGTACCAAAACCAAAAAAAAACTACAGCAAAAAAAAACACAAAAGAAGAACCTCCAGAATACTCTAACGAATATTGCATATTACACAAAAAAGGTGGCTATTTGTCTGTTTGTTTGTTCTATGCTTGCTCGCTCGCTCGCTTGCTGCTTGCTTGCTCTCTCTCTCTCTCTCTCTCTCTCTTCTTTTTTTTAGGTAATAGTTCTTTTCCTACTGTGACAAAAAACAAACAAACAAACAAACATGATTTATGGTAAAATACTTAAGTCAGTAATCAATCACACACACACACACACACACACACACACACACACACACAACACACACACACACACTCACTCACACACACACACACACACACACACACACACACACACAACACACACACACACACTCACTCACACAACACACACACACACACACACACACACACACACACACACACACACACACACACACACACACACACACACACACACACACACACACACACACACACACACACATTCTAAAACAATGAATCTGCCAACTCTAGCAGAACTGGGCAGATTTCCAATTGGAATTCATATTGCATGCAGAGTTCTTGGCCACTGGACTGATATTCTGGATGCACATGTTGATAGGCATATCAAAAAGGTCTATATGTCGATGATGAACCAAGCAGACACAATTGAAAACTCCTGGATACTATTTGTACTATTTGTAAAAAAAAATATATATATATATATATTCTTCACAATGTAGGATTAGGTCATGTTTGGATTAATCAGTTGACATTTAGTAACAGCAGACATAAATTCATATTACGTCAACAACAAAGAAATAGATATGTACAATTCTGGAAACAGAGAAAAACTGAATATAACAGATCAGACTTCTACAACAAAATTAAAAGAAACGATTATTAAATTGAGAATTATCTAACTGATAAAATCGATCCTGCTCGCAAACAAGCTCTTTGCCAACTCAGAATAAGCGCACATTATTTAAATACCGAACGAGGAAGATATGCAAACATTCCCAGAGAAGAAAGGTTATGTGATATATGTGAAGTTGTTGAAGATTCTCATCTTCCTCCTTCTCCTCCTTCTTCTCCTTCTCCTCCTCTCCCTTCTTCTTCTCGTTTTTCTTCGCACACATTACCAATTAAAACACTCAGCTAAGACCCTTTCCACAAACGTCTTCATCAAACCCAATAACTTCTCCTTCCTTCTTCTCCTTCTTATCCTCCTTCTTCTCCTTCTTCTCCTCTTCCTCCTTCTCCTTGTTTTATCCGCACACATTACCAATCAAAACATTCAGCTAAGACCCTTTCCACAAACGTCTTCATCAAACCCAATAACTTCTCCTTCCTTCATTTCCTCCTTCTCCTCCTTCTTCTCCTTCTCCTCCTCTCCCTTCTTCTTCTCGTTTTTCTTCGCACACATTACCAGTTAAAACACTCAGCTAAGACCCTTTCCATAAACGTCTTCATCAAACCCAATAACTTCTCCTTCCTTCTTCTCCTTCTTATCCTCCTTCTTCTCCTTCTTCTCCTCTTCTTCCTTCTCCTTGTTTTTCTCCGCACACATTACCAGTTAAAACACTCAGCTAAGACCCTATCCAAAAACGTCTTCATCAAACCCAATAACTTCTTCCTTCTTCTCCTTCCTTTTCTCCTTCTTCTTCTTCTCCTCTTCCTTCTTCTCCTCCTTCTTCTCCTTCTCCTCCTCTTCCTTCTTCTCGTTTTTCTCCGCACACATTACCAGTTAAAACACTCAGCTAAGACCCTATCCAAAAACGTCTTCATCAAACCCAATAACTTCTTCCTTCTTCTCCTTCCTTTTCTCCTTCTCCTCCTTCTCTTCCGATCCTGCTCACCCGTCCCACATTTTTCTCCCACCCACCCCCTTCTTCTCCTCCTTCTTTTTCTCCTTCTTCTTCTCCTACATCTCCTTCTACTTTTTTTTCTCTGCACCCAGTGCCTTCCAAACTACTCGGCTCAGATCCTTTCCAAAAACGCCTTCATCAAACTCAACATCTTCTCAACCGTCTCCTTCTCCTTCTTCTTCTCCTTCTCCTCCCTCTTCTTCTCCCTCTTCTTCTCCTCCTCCGGCGCCTGCATCCTGGCAGACGCTCCGGATCCATTACCCTCTTCCTCCTCCTCCTCCTCCTCCTCCTCCTCCTCCTCCTCCTGCACGTCCATCTCTCCAGAGCTCTGCCGTGTCAGGACGTCATGGGCGAGAGTCACGTGCCGAAGGCCCTGCAGGCACGTCCACTCGGACAGCACGATGACGTCTCGCGCCACGCGCATCGCCTTCCGCCTGGAGCTGTCTGTGGTCAGCTTGACCGTCGTGTTGGCGTAGAGCGAGCAGAGGATGTAGACCCGAGCGTAGGCCAACATCTCTCGGCAGTGCCCTTCGATCTTCTGCAAGAGCTCGGAGAATTGACGACGACGAGGAGGAGGAGGAGGAGGAGGAGGAGAGAGAGGCGGATGTTGTGTGGCTGCAACTGTTGCTGCTGCTGCTGCTGTTGATGTTGATCGGCTCGTTCTGAGTGCAGGAGAAGGAGGAGGAGAAGGAGGAGAAGAAGGATTGCAGGTGCCACCGCCTCCCTGTCGTCGCCTCGCCTGGCAGATTTCTGAGGGAGGGGGGTGGGGTGGGGGGTGTTGTGGGAGGACGGTGGGGGGGGGGTAGTGTGAGAGTGGGGTTTGGGGGGGTGTGGTGGGGGGGGGGGGTGTGGGGGAGAGAAACAAGAAGAAGAAATAAAAAGAATGTCATTTATGATAATGATAACAATTAGTATCGCTAATGGGGGGTGGGGGAGAGAGAAATAAGAAGAGAGTACCATTTATGATAACGATGATAACTGGTATTTATAATGGGGGGAGAAACAAGAAGAGAGTGCCATTTATGATAGTGATGATAATGGGTAATTATAATGGGGGGGACATAAAGAGAGTGCCATTTATGATAATGATGATAATGGGTATTTATAATGGGGGTGAGAAACAAGAAGAGAGTACCATTTATGATAATGATGATAATGGGTATTTATAATTGGGGGAGAAACAAGAAGAGAGTGCCATTTATGATAATGATGATAATGGGTATTTATAATGGGGGTAGAAACAAGAAGAGAGTGCCATTTATGATAATGATGATAATGGGTATTTATAATGGAAGGGAGAAACAAGAAGAGAGTGCCATTTATGATAATGATGATAATGGGTATTTATAATGGGGGGGACATAAAGAGAGTACCATTTATGATAATGATGATAATGGGTATTTATAATGGGGGGAGAAACAAGAAAACAGTACCATTTATGATAATGATGATAATGGGGATTTATAATCGGGGGAGAAACAAGAAGAGAGTGCCATTAATGATAATGATGACAATGGGTATTTATAATGGGGGGACATAAAGAGAGTACCATTTATGATAATGATGATAATGGGTATTTATAATTGGGGGGAGAAACAAGAAGAGGATACCATTTATGATAATGATCATAATGGGTATTTAAAGTTGGTTGGAGAAACAAGAAGAGAGTACCATTTATGATAATGATAATAATGGGTACTTATGATGGGGGGGGCCAGGGGGGGGGGGTTATTTATAATGATGACAATAATGCGTATTTACAATGGAGGGAAGAAACAAGAAGAGAGTACCATTTATGATAATGATGATAATGGATATTTATAATGGGGGGGGGAGAAACAAGAAGAGAGTGCCATTTATGATAATGATGATAATGGGTATTTATAATGGGGGGGGGAGAAAGAAGAAGAGAGTACCATTTATGATAATGATGATAATGGGTATTTATAATGGAGGGGAGAAACAAGAAGAGAGTACCATTTGTGATAATGATGATAATGGGTATTTATAATTGGGTGGAGAAAGAAGAAGAGAGTACCATTTATGATAATGATGATAATGGGCATCTATAGTGGAAGAAGAAACCAGAAGAGAGTAACATCTATGGTAATGATAATAGCAGGTGTCTATAATGTGGGAGAAACAGCAGATTACCGTTATCATAATAATAACATGTTGGTATCTATCATGAGACGGGAGAAACACGGAGAGAGCACCATTTATGATGATGATAACAATGGGTATTTATGATAGGGGGTGGGGTGGTTCATTTATAATGATGACAATAATGGGTAATTCATAATGAGGGAAAGAAACAGCAATAACAGATTACCATTTATGATAATGATAACAAAGGGTATTTATGATAGAGGGGGTGGGGTGGTTCATTTATAATGATGACAATAATGGGTATTCATAATGAGGGGAAGAAACAGCAATAACAGATTACCATTTATGATGATAACAATGGGTATTTATGATAGGGGGTGGGGTGGTTCATTTATAATGATGACAATAATGGGTATTCATAATGAGGGGAAGAAACAGCAATAACAGATTACCATTTATGATAATGATAATAATGGGTATTTATGATAGGGGGGTGGGGTGGTTCATTTATAATGATGACAATAATGGGTATTCATAATGAGGGGAAGAAACAGCAATAACAGATGACCATTTATGATAATGATAACAATGGGTACTTATGATAAGGGGGTGGGGTGGTTCATTTATAATGATGACAGTTATGGGTATTCATAATGAGGGGAAGAAACTGCAATAACAGATGACCATTTATGATAATGATAACAATGGGTACTTATGATAGGGGGGTGGGGTGGTTCATTTATAATGATGACAATAATGGGTATTCATAATGAGGGGAAGAAACAGCAGTAACAGATTACCATTTATGATAATGATAATAATGGGTACTTATGATAGGGGGAGGGGGGAAGGGGGGGGGGTATTTATAATGATGACAATAATGGGTATTCATAATGAGGGGAAGAAACAGCAATAACAGATTACCATTTATGATAATGATAATAATGGGTACTTATGATAGGGGGAGGGGGGAAGGGGGGGGTATTTATAATGATGACAATAATGGGTATTCATAATGAGGGGAAGAAACAGCAATAAGAGATGACCATTTATGATAATGATAACAATGGGTACTTATGATGGGGGGGGGGGGATTTATAATGATAACAATGGGTATTTATCATGCGCTCAACACCCTCACCAAAAGGGGCAGAAAGCGTTATCAACGAATGTGCTTTACTAACACAAGGCTATTCGCGCAACAGGCAGCACAGCAAGTGGAGCGATGGCCTAAATGTAACACGTCCGCCCAGGAAGCGAGAGATTCTGAGCACGCTGGTTCGAATCCCGGCAGAGTCACCAGTACTTTCTCCCTCTCCACTAGACCTTGAGTGGTGGTCTGGACGCTAGTCATTCGGATGAGACGATAAACCAAGGTCCCGTGTGCAGCACGCATTAGCGCACGTAAAAGAACCCACGGCAACACAGGAGTTGTCCCTGGCAAAAATTCAGTAGAAAAATCCAGTTCGATAGGGAAAACAAATAAAACTGCACGCAGGAAAAAATACAAACAAAAAAAATTGTGTGGCGCTCTCAGTGTAGCGACGCGCTCTCACTAGGGAGAGCAGCCCGAATTTCACACAGAGAAATCTGTTGTGACCATATATATATATATATATATATATATATATATATATATATACTGATATATGTATATCACACACACACACACACACACACACACACACACACACACACACACACACACACACACTTTTATTTTATTTTTTTAAATTTATTTATTTATTTATTTTCTCCTCTTTTTTTTTTCTTTTTTTTTTCTCAAGGCCTGACTAAGCGCGTTGGGTTACGCTGCTGGTCAGGCATCTGCTTGGCAGATGTGGTGTAGCGTATATGGATTTGTCCGAACGCAGTGACGCCTCCTTGAGCTACTGATACACACACACACACACACACACACACACACACACACACACACACACACACACACACACACACACACACACACACAGAAAGAGAAAGAGAGAGAGAGCCCTGCTCCTTACCGTCAAACTTTGACTCCATCTCAGCATAGATGGCCAACAGCTCAGAGAGTTCCTCACGTGCTGTGGCGTCCAGGACGACGGCCTGTCTCAGCAAGCCCCGTAACGTGCCCGAGTGGGTCAGCTCTTCAGAAACGAAGCGGTAAAAGTCCCGCAGGTCCCCGTTCAGCCTGGCTTCCTCGACGGCGTCCCCTACGCTCGGTCGACCACCGCACTCAAGTTCACACGTCTCCGATGATGACGAGGGTGGTTGGTCGAGGGTGGTAGGGTTGCGCTGGTCTGTCTGAGTGTCGGAAACCACCACTGCACTGGTCTTGGAGGAGGAGGAGGACCCTTGGCCAGCTTCTCCGGTGATGTGACCGTAGGATGCTGTAACTGCTTTATCTTTATCATTATCGTTATCATCGTTTTGGGGTCTGTGGCTAACGTCTCTGGTGATGCCAGGGCCCGGGTCTTGACCTGTCCACAGGAGAGACCCTTCTTCAGTGGATGAAACAAGGCCACCACGTGGGGGGTTGTGCGCGTGCTTCAGCGAGGCTGCGTGGCTGTCCGTCGCTTTGCCTGCATCCTTTCCACATCTCTTTCCATGAACGCAGTCCTCCCGGGTGGTGGTGGTGCTGCTGCTGGTGGGTGGTGGTGCTGGTGCTGGTGACGAATGTTGTGCAGCAGAGGTGTGGCTCGCCAGTGAACTGAAGCGAGCGACCAGGTGCGCTACCTTGACTTGCGTTGCCGCTTCCTCTGTGGTGGCGTGGAAACGTTGTGTGATTCTGCTCTTGTGCTGTGCGGCGGTGGCGGCGGAGAAGGCAGCGAGGGTCTTTGAGGTTTGGGTCCTCTGTCTGTCGGTCTCATCAGCGGTGGTGTTCCTCTTAACCTCTGCCGTTTCTTTGATCGTCTGTCCATCAGCGGTGTTTCTCTTAACCTCTGCCGTTTCTTTGATCGTCTGTCCATCAGCGGTGTTTCTCTTAACCTCTGCCGTTTCTTTGATCGTCTGTCCATCAGCGGCAGCGGTGGTTACCCCCTTCTCTTCTCCAGCTTCTTCTCTCTTGCCTGATTCCATCACCATGACAACGGTCTCAGCGGAGGTGGCAGAGGACCAGCCTGATCCCTCTGACTCCGCTACGCTTCCGTTACTACACCTCCTTGTAGCCTGGCTCCGTGCCAGAGTCTCCTCGGCGATGTGTCCTGAGCTGCTGGGATGGCTTTCATGGTGCACGAACTCGCTGCTAGTAGTGGTGGTGGTGGTGGTGTCGATGCATTCGATCAATCCCTCCACGTCCTGCAAGAAGCGGGATGACAGATTGGTTAACTCCTTCCATACGAACGGCGAAAGAGACGACGCTAACAGCGTTTCACCCCAATTACCATCATCAAAATATTGCAAGCGGAAGGCTCTTATACTGAAGACGTGAATGTTGACAAAGAATACCACAATTCTGACGACGGAAGCTAAAGGTTGGGTCATTCAAGACACCCACTGGACATCCGAGGGGTCTGTGTAGAGGAGAAGAGAGGACTGGCCGTACTGAGTGAGTTAAAACGTGTGAGCATCAAATCAGCAACAGCAGCAGCAATAGTAGAAGTAGTAGTAGTAGTAGTAGCAGAGGCAGTAAAAGTAGTCGGCCAAACATTCACCTCATATCACAGATTGACTTAAGTTTACAGTTGGGCCAACAGCAAGGTGAGGACTGTGTCATCAATGGTTTCTCTATTGCAGTGGGAAACCGTATACAGATAAGTCTTTTTGTGAAGGACTATGACTCTCAAACTAGGAGGCAAACTTGCACTGGCTCTGAGTGTTACAGCCTTGGGGGACTAGCTGGCCTTTGGGAACCGTCCCAACGCCGACTGTCCTAAAACCCTCTTGGCCGAGAGAGTGGGGATGTAACTTGGGCAAGACACTCTCCACTATAATCAAATTCTAGCCCAGATAGTCGGGACAGCAGTTGCCTCCTCTGCTGTTCTGATGGTCATGGTCGAACACAACTATCATACATAGTAGTAGTAGTAGTAGTAGTGGTGGTGGTGGTGGTGGTGTTATTATTTTCATTACTGTTGTTATATAGTAGTATTGTTATTATTATTATCATTTTCATTACTATTATTATCATCATTATCGTTTCTATTTATTCCTATCATTATCATCATCATCATCATCATTATCATCATCATCATCATCATCATCGTCATCATCATCAGGACCAAGGTGGCAGAGGGTGCGAGTTCGAATCCCGCTCTCGCTCTTTCTCCATGGTTTGACTGGAACAAAATCAAACTGAGCGTCCAGTCGTTCGGATGACACGACAAACCGAGATCCCGCATGCAGCACGCACCGGAAAAGAACCCATGACAGCCAAAAAAATAAAATAAAATAAAAGAGGAGGTTGTACCTTGTCCTCTGGCAAAATTCGATAAAATTAACCCACCCTTAAAGGTACACAAGTACATACACATGTACGCAAGGTATGACTTAATTAATTAAGCGTGCTGGGTTACGCAGCTGCTCAGGAATTTTGCCTAGCGAGATGCTGCGTAAGCGTTTACGGATTCATCCGGACGTACTGACGTGCATGACGCCCTCTTGAGAGAGAGATAGAGAAAAAAAAACTAAACACTGAAAATCGAATGAAACTAACGGGCACAACAGCCAAGTGGTTAAAGCGTTGGACTTTCAATCTGAAGTAACGGCGCCTGGTGGGTAAAGATTTTTCCGATCTCCCAACAGACACGCTTGTGCCTGAACCCCCTTCGTGTGTATACGCAAGCAGAAGATCAAATACGCACGTACAAGATCGCGTAACCAATGTCAGCTTTCGGTGGGTTATGAGAAACAAGAACATACCTAGAATGCACACCCCCGAAAACGGAGTATGGCTGCCAACATAGCGAGGTTAACAAAAGAAAACGGTCATACACGTAAAAGCCCACACGTGTACATACAAGTAAACGTGGGAGTTGCAGCCCACGAACGAAGAAGAAGAAGGAGGAGGAGGAGAAGAGGAAGAAGTAGAAGAAGAGGAGGAAGAAGAAAGAAAGAAAGAAAGAAAGAAAGAAAGGAAGAAGAAAACACTGAAAATCGAACAAATTGAAAACCTGTAAACTCCTGACATCCTCCAGCTCCTTAAGTCTCACAGACTCCAGAGACTCGCTCCTTCCTGACAAAGGGGGATGAAGATGATGAAGAGGATGGAGCTCCGTTTCCGGTTCCGGTTCCGGTTCCGGTTCTTTGCCGCGAAGATGATGACGAGGCCAGGTCATGCTCTTGCCGCTGCCACAGTCGTCGTTGTCATCGTTGTGGTCCAAGGCGGGGAAAGACGCCTTCACCGCCGCCGCGTTCTGAGGATGTCGTGGGTTCATGGTGGCGTAGCGGCGCTCCGAGGGGTGTGGGGGGTCGGTCTCCAGCACGTAGCGAACGATCTGCTGCATCCTGGCCTCGACGTTGTCATCGGTGTAGTGGCCCGGGGTGAGAACGAGGTCACCGTGCGGGCGGCAGGGGGGCTGGTGGTGGTGGTGCTGAGGGTTGCCCTGGGCCCCGCCTGACGGCAGTGGCAGAGGCAGGTCTCGGGGCCGGATAGGTTCGGCCATCCGTCCTTTTCCTTTTCTTCCGCCCTCCTCCTCCTCCTCCTCCTCCTTCCTCCGCTCCTCTGTCAACAGGAAGGTTGCAGAACGGTTAATGAGTCGCTCAGCTGTCAGTATAACGAGTTTTGAGTCGCTCAGCTGTCAATATAACGAGTTCTGAGTCGCTCAGCTGTCAATATAACGAGTTTTGAGTCGCTCAGCTGCCAGTGTAACGAGTTTTGAGTCGCTCAGCTGCCAGTTTTATGAGTTTTGAGTCGCTCAGCTGTCAATATAACGAGTTTTGAGTCGCACAGCTGCCAATATAACGAGTTTTGAGTCGCTCAGCTGTCAATATAACGAGTTTCCTCACCTCTGTCATGAGGAAGGTGGTAGAATGGTTAATGAGTCGCTCAGCTGCCAATGTGGAGTGATGGCCTGGGGGTAACGCGTCCGCCTAGGAAGCGAGAGAATCTGAGCGCGCTGGTTCGAATCATGGCTCAGCTGCCGAGTCATTCGGATGAGACTATAAACCGAGGTCCCGTGTGCAGCATGCACTTAGCGCACGTAAAAGAACCCACAGCAACGAAAGGGTTGTTCCTGGAAAAATTCTGTAGAAAAATCCGCTTCGATAGGAAAAACAAATAAAACTGCACATAGGAAAAAATACAAAAAAAATGGGTGGCGCTGTAGTGTAGCGACGCGGTCTCACTGGGGAGAGCAGCCCGAATTTCACACAGAGAAATCGGTTGTGATAAAAAAAAAGAAATACAAATACAAATATAACGAGTTTCCTCTCCTCTGCAGGTGGCAGAATTTGTATTTGTATTACTTTTTTTTTTTCTTTTTTTTTCTTTTTTTGTCACAACAGATTTCTGTGTTAAATTCGGGCTCCTCTCCCCAGGGAGAGTGCGTCACTACACTACAGCGCCACCCTTTTTTTTTTCTTTTTTTTACCTGCCTGTGATTTTATTTGCTTTCCTATGGAAGTGGATTTTTCTACAGAATTTTGGACAGGGACAACAAACCTGCTGTTGCCATGGGTTCTTTTACGCGCGCTAAATGCTAGCTGCACACGGGACCTCGGTTTTTCGTCTCGTCCGAATTACTAGCGTCCAGACCACCACTCAAGGTCTAGTGGAGGGGGGTGGGGGAGAGAAAATACTGGCGACTGCTGGTGTAATTGGAACCATTGTGCTCAGATTCTCTTGTTTCCTAGGGAGGGTGCGTTACCTCTAGGCCAACACTCCAGAATGGTTAACTCTCTCCATACGAACGGTGAAAGGGACGACGTTAACAGCGTTTCACCCCAATTACCATCATCAAAATATTGCAAGCGGAAGGCTCTTATACTGAAGAGGTGAATGTTGACAAAGAATACCACAATTCTGACGACGGAAGCTAAAGGTTGGGTCATTCAGACACCCACTGGACATCCGAGGGGTCTGTATAGAGGAGAAGAGAGGACTGGCCGTACTGAGTGAGTTAAAGACGTTCAGCTGTCTTCTTCTTCTTCTGCGTTCGTGGGCTGCAACTCCCACGTTCACTCGTATGCACACGAGTGGGCTTTTACGTGTATGACCGTTTTTACCCCGCCATATAGGCAGCCATACTCTGCTTTCGGGGGTGTGCATGCTGGGTATGTTCTTGTTTCCATAACCCACCGAACGCTGACATGGATTACAGGATCTTTAACATGCGTATTTGATCTTCTGCTTGCATATACACACGAAGGGGGTTCAGGCACTAAGCAAGTCTGCACATATGTTTGACCTGGGAGATCGTAAAAATCTCCACCCTTTACCCACCAGGCGCCGTCACTGTGATTCGAACCCGGGACCCTCAGATTGAAAGTCCAACGCTTTAACCACTCGGCTATTGCACCCGTCGCTCAGCTGTCAATATAACGAGTCTGTGAGGGGTGTGGGTTCGAATCCCTTTCTCTCCAAAGTTACTGTTCTCCAAACTGAGCGTCTAGTCTTTCGGATGAAACGAAAAACCGAGGTCTCGTGTGCAAGCAAGTACTTGGTGCACTAATGAAAGAACCCATGGCAACGAGAGTGTTGTTGTCCTCCTGCAATATTCTGTAAAAAGAGAAAAGAAATCCACTCTGATATGTACGCAAATATATACACATGTGCTCAAGGCCTTGGCAAAGCGCGACAGGTTATGCTGCTGGTCAGGCATCTGCCTAGCAGATATTATAGTGTTGCTTGTATGGATTTGTCCGAACGCAGTGACGCCTCCATAAGAAACTGTTAGCATCAATATCACCACCACTACCACAATAACAAATGCAACAGTAACACACTTTCGCTCACACACAACACCCCCCCCCCCCCCCCCCACACACACACACACACACACACACGTACACAAACACAAACACACACACACACACACACACATACACATCAACACCCTCCACACCCCCAACACCCCCAACCCCAACACACCACCAACAACAACAACACCAACAACAACACCAACACCAACACCACCACCACCACCAACAACAACAACATAACCACAACCACCACCACCAACAACAAGAACAACCAACAACAACAACACCAACAACAACAACACCACCAACAACAACAAGAACACCACCAACAACAACACTACCACACCAACAACAACAACACCACCACCACAAACAACAACACCAAGAACACCACCACCAACAACAACAACACCAACACCAACACCAATAACAACAACACCAAGACCACCACCACCAACAACAACAACACCAACACCAACACCAATAACAACAACACCAAGAACACCACCACCAACAACAACAACACCAACACCAACACCAATAACAACAACACCAAGAACACCACCACCAACAACAACAACACCAACACCAACACCAATAACAACAACACCAAGAACACCACCAACAACAACACCAACAACAACACCACAAACAACAACAACAACAACACCAACAACATAACCACAACACCACCACTACCAACAACAACAACAACAACAAAAGCAACACCACCACCAACAACAACAACAACAACAACAGCAACAACAACAACACCAACACCAACAACACCAACAACATAACCACAACCACCACTACCACCACCACCACAACAAACAACAACACCAACAAAAAAAACACCACTACCACTACCAACAACACCAACACCACCACCACCACCACCACCACAACAACAACAACAACACCAACAACACCAACAACATAACCATAACCACCACCAACAACAACGAGAACACCAACACCAACAACACCACCACCACCAACAACAACAACACCACCACCACCAACAACAACACCAACACCAACACCACCAACAACAACAACAACACCACCACAACAACAACGACAACAACACCAACAACAACAACAACAACAACACCACCAACAACAACACCAAGAACACCACCAACAACAACACCAACACCAACACCACAAACAACAACAACACCAACACCAACAACAACACCAACAACAACAACAACACCAACAACATCAACAACACCAACAACATAACCACAACAACAACAACAACACCAACAACAACAACAACACCACCAACAACAACAACAACAACAACAACACCAACAACAATAACAACAACAAAAGCAACACCACAACCACCACCACCACCAACAACAACAACAACAACAACAACAACAACAACCACCACCAACAACAACACAAACAACAACACCACCACCACTAACAACAACAACAACAACAACAACAACAACAAACACCATCACCAAACTTCTCTGTGCGACAAAGCAATCACAAAAATCGCATACCACACTCAGGAATCTCTGCAATCGCTGCAGGCAGCATGGTCAGAAGTCCTTGACCTCGACAATGGTGATGGTCCTGGAGGAGCTGGTGCTGGTGATGCTCTTGGAGGAGCTGGTGCTGGTGCTGGTGCTGGTGCTGATGCTGGTTGTCGCTGCTGCTCGCGACGGACGCAGAGAAGAAGCTGCCGCGGCTGTCAGTATTGGAGTTCGGGTAGTGAGAGGAAGAGTTGGAAGAGATGACACTCTCCTCTTTCCAGCGACGAAAATACTCGCACCATTTGTCTCGCTGGAAAAGGGGGAAACATTTCCAATATAATGTTGGCAGTGAAGAAGAAGGAGGAGGAGGAGGAGGGGGTGGGGGAGGAGGAGAAGGAGGAGGAGGAGGTGGAAGAGAAGAAGAAGAAGAAGGAGGAGGAGGATGAGAAGAAGGAGGTGGATGAGGAAGAGAAGGAGGGGGAGGAGGAAGAAGAAGAGAAGAAGAAGGAGGAAGACGAAGAAGGAGGAGGAGGTGGAGGAGGAAGAAGAAGAAGAAGATGGAAGAAGAAGAGAAGAAGGAGGAGGAAGACGAAGAAGTAGGAGGAGGAGGAGGAGAAGAAGGAGGAGGATGAAGAAGAAGGAGGAGGAGGAGGAAGAAGAAGAAGGAGGTGGAGGAGAAGAAGATGGAAGAAGAAGAAGGAGGAGGAAGAAGAAGGAGGAAGACGAAGAAGTAGGAGGAGGAGGAGAAGAAGGGGGTAGAGAAGGAGGAGGAGGAAGAAGAAGAAGGAGGAGTAGAAGGAAGAAGGAGGAGGAGGAAGAAGAAGGAGAAGGAGGAAGAAGAAGAAAGAAGAAGAGGAACAAGAACAACAACAACAACTTCTTCTTTCTTCTTCTACGTTCGTGGGCTGCAACTCCCACGTTCACTCGTATGCACACGAGTGGGCTTTTACGTGTATGACCGTTTTTACCCCGCCATGTAGGCAGCCATACTCCGTTTTCGGGGGTGTGCATGCTGGGTATGTTCTTGTTTCCATAACCCACCGAACGCTGACATGGATTACAGGGCATATACACACGAAGGGGGTTCAGGCACTAAGCAGGTCTGCACATATGTTGACCTGGGAGATCGTAAAAATCTCCACCCTTCACCCACCAGACACCGTCACCGTGATTCGAACCCAGGACCCTCAGATTGACAGTCCAACGCTTTAACCACTCGGCTATTGCGCCCGTCGAAGAACGAGAACAAAACTAAAACCAAAACCAAATCCAAACCAAACTAAACCACCCCGAATACATCCACCCGACTCACCCGACTCCTCTTCACTGAGGGGTATCTGACGCAGTCCCTCTGGTCACGGCACAGGCAGGGTAGGCCACGGGCCATCTGGCCCCACAGATCCTGGGGCGTGGGCAGGCTGTTGGCCCTGAGAATGGACGCCATCTCCTCCTGGTGGAGATGTCGCTCTGAGGAGCACAGGGACCTGAACGCCGTGAAAAGCTCCGCCCACTCCAGCCGAGCCCTTAATCGGTGGTCTCTCGTCAGGTCGCTGATTGGTAGGTAGGCAGGTGAATACGTAGTTAAGTAGGGAGATATTAAGTTAGGTAGGTAGGCAGGTGAATACGTAGTTAAGTAGGGAGATATTAAGTTAGGTAGGTAGGCAGGTGAATACGTAGTTAAGTAGGGAGATATTAAGTTAGGTAGGTAGGCAGGTGAATACGTAGTTAAGTAGGGAGATATTAAGTTAGGTAGGTAGGCAGGTGAATACGTAGTTAAGTAGGGAGATATTGAGTTAGGTAGGTAGGCAGGTGAATACGTAGTTAAGTAGGGAGATATTAAGTTAGGTAGGTAGGCAGGTGAATACGTAGTTAAGTAGGGAGATATTAAGATAGGTAGGTAGGCAGGTGAATACGTAGTTAAGTAGGGAGATATTAAGTTAGGTAGGTAGGCAGGTGAATACGTAGTTAAGTAGGGAGATATTAAGTTAGGTAGGTAGGCAGGTGAATACGTAGTTAAGTAGGGAGATATTAAGTTAGGTAGGTAGGCAGGTGAATACGTAGTTAAGTAGGGAGATATTAAGTTAGGTAGGTAGGCAGGTGAATACGTAGTTAAGTAGGGAGATATTAAGTTAGGTAGGTAGGCAGGTGAATACGTAGTTAAGTAGGGAGATATCAAGTTAGGTAGGTAGGTAGGTAGGTTGGAATATATTAAGTTTGGTAGGTAGGTGTGTAAAGATAGGTAGGTAGGGAGATATTAGATTAGGTAGGTAGGTAGGCAGGTAAATACGTAGGTAGGTAGGTGAGATATTAGGTTAGGTTGGTAGGTAGGTATGTAGGTTGGTAGGTAGGGAGATATTAAGTTTGGTAGGTAGGTAGGTAGGTAGGGAGATATTACGTTTGGTAGGTAGGTAGGTAGGTAAATAGGTAGGTAAGGAGATATTAGATTAGGTAGGTAGGTAGGCAGGTAAATACGTAGGTAGGTAAGGAGATATTAGGTTAGGTTGGTAGGTAGGTATGTAGGTTGGTAGGTAGGGAGATATTAAGTTTGGTAGGTAGGTAGGTAGGTAGGGAGATATTAAGTTTGGTAGGTAGGTAGGTAAAGGTAGGTAGGTAGGGAGATATTAAGTTTGGTTGGTAGGTGGGTAGGTATTAGATTTGGGAGGTACGTACGCACGAACATAGGTAGATGGGTAGGTAGGCAGTACGTAGGTAGGTAGGTATTAGATTTGGTAGGTACGTACGCACGAACGTAGGTAGATAGGTAGGGAGATATTAAGTTTGGTAGGTAGGTAGGGTGATATTAAGTTTGGTAGGTAGGAGATATCAACTTTGGTAGGTAGGTAGGTAGGTAGGCAGGTAGGTAGGTAGGTTGGCACGCAAAAGGTAGGTAGGTAGGGGGATATTAAGTTTGGTTGGTACGTAGGTAGGTAGGTAGGTGGGTAGATATTAAGTTTGGTAGGTAGGTAGGGAGATATTGTTTGGTAGGTAGGTAGGTATTAGATTTGGTAGGTACGTACGCACGAACGTAAGTAGGTAGGTAGGGTTGTAGGTAGGTAAATACGGAGATATCAACTTTGGTAGGTAGGTAGGTTGGCACGCAAAAGGTAGGTAGGTAGGGGGATATTAAGTTTGGTTGGTACGTAGGTAGGTAGGTAGGTGGGTAGATATTAAGTTTGGTAGATAGGTAGGGAGATATTGTTTGGTAGATAGGTAGGTATTAGATTTGGTAGGTACGTACGCACGAACGTAGGTAGGTAGGTAGGTAGGTAGGTAGGGCTGTAGGTAGGTAAATACGTAGGTAGGTAGGGACATATTAAGTTTGGTAGGTAGGTAGGTAGGTAGGTAAGGACATATTAAGTTTGGTAGGTAGGTAGGTAGGTAGGTAGGTAGGTAAACACGTAGGTAGGTAGGGACATATTAAGTTTGGTAAGTAGGCAGGTAAGTAAGTGAATGGGCAGGTAGGTAGGTAGGTGTATGGGCAGGTAGGTAGGTAGGTAGGTGTATGGGCAGGTAGGTAGGTAGGTGTATGGGCAGGTAGGTAGGTAGGTAGGTGTATGGGCAGGTAGGTAGGTAGGTGTATGGGCAGGTAGGTAGGTAGGTAGGTGTATGGGCAGGTAGGTAGGTAGGTGTATGGGCAGGTAGGTAGGTAGGTAGGTGTATGGGCAGGTAGGTAGGTAGGTGTACGGGCAGGTAGGTAGGTAGGTAGGTAGGTGTATGGGCAGGTAGGTAGGTAGGTAGGCTGTGGGTACAGAGAGGAGAGGGGTACTCAACAGGAAGGGAGAGAAAGAAGGGGGGAGACAGAGACAGAGACAGAGAGAGTGAGAAGGAGAGACAGAGACAGAGACACAGAAAAACAAAGACAGAGAGAGTGAGAAGGAGAGACAGAGACAGAGACACAGAAAAACAAAGACAGAGAGAGAGAGTGAGGAGAGACAGAGACACAGAAAAACAAAGACAGAGAGAGTGAGAAGGAGAGACAGAGACACAGAAAAACAAAGACAGAGAGAGTGAGGAGAGACAGAGACACAGGCAGATAGAGAGATAGAGACAGAGACAGAGACACAGAAAAACAAAGACAGAGAGAGAGAGTGAGGAGAGACAGAGACACAGAAAAACAAAGACAGAGAGAGTGAGAAGGAGAGACAGAGACACAGAAAAACAAAGACAGAGAGAGTGAGGAGAGACAGAGACACAGAAAAACAAAGACAGAGAGAGTGAGAAGGAGAGACAGAGACACAGAAAAACAAAGACAGAGAGAGTGAGAAGGAGAGACAGAGACACAGGCAGATAGAGAGATAGAGAGAGACAGAGACACAGAAAAACAAAGACAGAGAGAGTGAGAAGGAGAGACAGAGACACAGAAAAACAAAGACAGAGAGAGTGAGAAGGAGAGACAGAGACACAGGCAGATAGAGAGATAGAGAGAGACAGAGACACACAAAAACAAAGACAGAGAGAGTGAGAAGGAGAGACAGAGACACAGACAGATAGAGCGCTCTGTGTTGTGATAAATAAATAAATAAATAAATAAACAAACGAATAAATAAATAAAAAGGAATTTGAATGGAATAAACTGAAATGAAATGAAATGAAAATGAAAATGAAATAACAGAATTTGTTTGCGCAAGTTCTTGTTTTATGTGGTTTTATTCTTCTTCTTCTTCTTCTTCTTCTTCTTCTTCTTCTTCTTCTTCTTCTTCTTCGTCTTCTTCTTCTTCGTCTTCTTTACACACACACACACACACACACACACACACACACACACACACACACACACACCTTCAACACCCCACCCCCGTCCTACCCCCATACACAATACAACAACAACAACAACAACAACAACAACCCACCCATACGCTCATGCACGTAAAAAATGTTACATGTCTGTCTGAGTGTGTGTGTGGGTGCGTGCCTGAAACCTGATTGAATGACACAGGAAACGAATGATGAGCGCCCAGGTGCTAGTGGCAGCCGTCAGTCGGCTCTACCCAGGTAGGCAGCCTGTTGTGCAAAATCAATGACCCCGCATTTGTAAAGCGCTTATTAGAGCTTGGTCTCTGACCGAGGATATACGCTGTAGAAGTATCCATATCAATTAATCAATCTATCCAAACGCACACAGCACACATCCATACCCCCTAAAACCCCACCTCCCACCCCCTCCCCTCCCCCACCACCACCTCCCCAGCACACACCATCAACCCCACACTCCAACCACCACGTCACACACACACACACACACACACACACACACACACTTACTCGTACTCCGCAAACGTCAAAGCTTGGCGCTGGAAGAGAAAGTCCGCTACAGTTGTGAACCGTACACGTAGAGACAGCATACACCGCAAACACCCGTCCTCATTTCGGGTACCTTCCTCCGGGTGTACAGCCGCAGCTATCCCTTCCTTCGTCTCCTGCGATGCCAGACCCACCTGGGAGGTGACGGTGGGCCCAGTGGTTCCATGCTTCCAGAACTTGTCTGGGATAATGTGGCCGTATTTTTCGCAGAGCACCGGTAGAACTTTGTGGATGAAGACTTTGTGGCTGATAGAGTGGAGGATCTTGAACAAGCGCCTGTGGGGAAAATGAGAGGAAAAGTTGTGTGGTGTGGTGTGGTGTGGTGTGGCGTGGTGTGGTGTGGTGTGGTGTGCTGTGCTGTGCTGTGCTGTGCTGTGCTGTGACCTGCTGTGCTGTGCTGTGCTGTGCTGTGCGGTGGTTGATTTTGTGAAACATCTTGAACAAGCGTCTGTGGGGAAAATGAGAGAAAAAGTTGTGTGCTGTGCTGTGCTGTGCTGTGACCTGCTGTGCTGTGACCTGCTGTGCTGTGACCTGCTGTGCTGTGCTGTGCTGTGGCTGATTTTGTGAAACATCTTGAACAAGCGTCTGTGGGGAAAATTATAGAAGTTGTGTTGTGTCGTTTTGTGTGGTGTGGTGTTTCATGCTGTGCTGTGCTGTGCGGTGGCTGATTTTGTGAAACATTTTGAACAAGCGTCTGTGGGGAAAATGAGAGGAAAAGTTGTGTGCTGTGCTGTGCTGTGCTGTGCTGTGCTGTGCTGTGTGGTGGCTGATTTTGTGAAACATTTTGAACAAGCGTCTGTGAGGAAAATGAGAGGAAAAGTTGTGTGCTGTGCTGTGCTGTGCTGTGCTGTGACCTGCTGTGACCTGCTGTGCTGTGCGGTGGCTGATTTTGTGAAACATCTTGAACAAGCGTCTGTGGGGGAAATGAGAGGAAAAGTTGTGTGGTATGGTGTGGTGTGGTGTGGTGTGGTGTGACGTGCTGTGCTGTGCTGCGCTGTGCTGTGCTGTGCAGTGGCTGATTTTGTGAAACATATTGAACAAGCGTCTGTGGGAAAAATGAGAGGAAAAGTTGTGTGGTATGGTTTTGTGTGGTGTGGTGTGCTGTGTTGTGCTGTGGTGTGCTGTGCTGTGCTGTGCTGTGCTGTGCTGTGTTGTATTGTGCTGTGCTGTGCTGTGTTGTGCTGTGCTGTGCGGTGGCTGATTTTGTGAAACATCTTGAACAAGCGTCTGTGGGAAAAATTAGAGGAAAAGTTGTGTGGTGTGGTGTGGTGTGGTGTGACGTGCTGTGCTGTGCTGCGCTG
>NC_134908.1:7293620-7296120 GCF_041734735.1 Babylonia areolata
ACTAGATCAGCCTGGGCCGGCTCTTGATAATGATGATGATGATGATGATGATGGTGATGATAGTGGAAACTTGTGGAGTACATTCCTCCCTGAAAGGGAGCTCAAAGCGCTTTACAATAAGCATAACACACACACACACACACACACACACACACACACACACACACACACACACACACACACTTGTAATACACTTGTAAAACACTGTTTTTGTATTTTGTATGTTTGAGAAAGAGACAGAGAAACAGAGACAGGGTGATGGTGATGTGTACAATGCTGGCGGATTAGGACAGTAGAGAAAAAAGAATGTGTACTGGTCACACCCTTTACACACACACACACACACACACACACACACACACACACACACACATCTTTCTTTCTTTCCCCCCCCCCCCCCCCGGCCCTTTCTTTTTTGCCCCTCTCTCCCCCTTTTTTTTTTTTTTTTTTTTTTTTTTTTTTGCTGCCCAACCCTATCATCTTGCACGAGTTTCAGTAGTAGCCGTAATATAACTCAGTCGCCCAATGCGGATACCGCCACCACTCACACCTGGACCCAACCCCCAACCTCGCTGGTGTGAAAGAAAAATAAAATTAAAAAGGTTTAAAAAAAATATATAAAAAAAAAAGTTAAAAAAATTAAAATTAAAATTAAAAAAACCCAGATCTGTGCATGCTTTCCATGTCACGCCCAAAAAAAAAAAAAAAAAAAAAAAAAAAAATGACGCTGATCACATGTGAATGGTTCGAGTGTGTGGAATGCGAACAATGCTTGGGGAATTCCCGATATTTCTAATCCATTCTTAAGACCGACGAGAAAGGAAACATTATTATATATCTTTCGTATTCGAACAAGCGAAATCATCATCATGTGAGTCGGTGTCCAAAGCGAACACATTAGCTGAATCAAATTTACCGACTATACCAGAAACCTAGACTCATCAACAATGTTTCGACAACACGGATCTGGCTAGCAATGAATAATCATAGTCTTTTTTTTGCTCCATACATAATGATTCCAATGCTTCTGTGCAGGTCTTTTTTTAATTAAAGGTTGCACTTCATTTTCGACGAGAGAAAACCATCCTATCCTCAAAGTGATTATATATACTGTGTTTACTGTCTTTACATCATATGGGTTTTTTCAGTAATCTAGTGAAGTGGTGATTAACAAATAGTAAAGAGTCGTAACTCTCTCCATTCACAAAGTACACAACTTCAAGTCAGTACTGCTTACACTACCGATTCAGCTAGCACACGGGTAAATAAAAGATATCGGTAGCGTAAGCAGTACTGACTTGAAGTTGTCAGTGTACCTCAGTTGTAAATGGAGAGAGTTACCACTCTTTACTATTTGTTAACTCACTCAGTACGGCCAGTCCTCTCTTCTCCTCTACATAGATCCCTCGGATGTCCAGTGGGTGTCTGAATGACCCAACCTTTAGCTTCCGTCGTCAGAATTGTGGTATTCGTTGTCAACATTCACGTCTTCAGTATAAGAGCCTTCCGCTTGCAATATTTTGATGATGGTAACTGGGGTGAAACGCTATTAACGTCGTCTCTTTCGCCGTTCGTGTGGAGACTCGGAGAGTTAATCATTTCATCTCCTGGCCTCGTTATTTGTTAATTCAGTTCTAGTGGAGTGGTGGTTTAGTGATGATTAATGCAGCCGACTCGGAAAGCTTTCCGTGCCGAGTCCAAACATACGGTCGGTGATGTCCCCCGGTTCGCCAGTTCCCAATTCCCCTACAAAAAACTGCCTTCTCCCAATTCGCCTACCAATAAACGCCTGTTCCCAATTTGCCTACCAACAAAACGCCTATTCCCAATTCGCCTACCAACAAAACGTATATTCCCAGTTCCCCTACCAATAAACGCACATTCCCAATTCGCCTACCAATAAACGCCTATCTCCAAGAGAGAGAGAGAGTGAGTGAGAGACAGAGACACAGAGAGAGAGTGAGTGAGTGAGTGAGAGAGAGAATAACCAATAAACGCCTATTCCCAATTTGCCTACCAATAAACGCCTATTCCCAATTCCCCTACCAATAACAGCTTGCGCCAAATCCCCCTACCATTAAACGCCTATTCCCAATTCGCCTACCGATAAACGCACATTCCCAATTCGCCTACCAATAAACGCCTATTCCCAGTTCCCCTGCCAATAAACGCCTATTCCTAACTCCCCTACCAATAAACGCCTATTCCTGATTCGCCTACCAATAAACGGGTAACCCCGACTCGCCCATTCCCGTTTTGCCTATTCTCGATTCGCCTACCAGTAAACGGGTGATTCCGTTTCGCTTATTCCCAGTTAGCTTTCGTACTGAGTTGCACTCTGTGTGTGTGTTGTGTGTGTGTGTGTGTGTGTGTGTGTGTGTGAGTCTGTGCGTGCGTGCGTGCGAGCGCGGGCGTGAGTATGTGTGTTTGTTTTAAACACACACACACACAGCTTGTAATACACTTGCAAAACACTGTTGACGGTCGAGGTCTCAGTGTG
>NC_134908.1:7298620-7308620 GCF_041734735.1 Babylonia areolata
GGGAGGGAGCGAGGAGGGAGACTGTATGGAAGACAGAAGGGAACAGATGAAGAAAGGGGGCGTGTGTTTGGCCATGTATCTTCAACGATCAGTCAACCTCGAAGGTCCTTTTTTGTCTTTTTTGTTATTGTTGTTGGAGTTTCAAGTTGTTATTCGGTTACGGGTAAAGGCTCGGTTACCGGATAAGAGGACTGGGAGGGGAGGGGGAGGGGGAGAAGAGAGGGGGAGGGGAGAGGTGGTGGGGGAGGGGGAAGGGGAGGGGAGAGGAGGAGGGGGAGGCAACAAAGAGAGGAAAGGGGGGGACGTTGGTGGGGGGCTTGGAATGTTCTGTGTGTGTGTGTGTGTGTGTGTTTGTGTGTGATGGGTTGGTTTCTCTGTAAATGTATGTTGGCCAATGTATGTATGTATGTATGTATGTATGCACCTATGTGTGTGTGTGTGTGTGTGTGTGTGTGCGTGCGCGCGCGTTTGTATGTGTTGTCTTTTTTTTCTCTGTGTGTGTGTTTCTCTATAAGAGTATGTAGGCCTACGTATGTATGTATATATGTGTGTGTGTGTTTGCGTGTGTCTGTATTAATCATGCTATAATGTAAAATATGATTTTTTTTAAAGTTATTTAACACAAAAAGACCAAACACAAAAAAGAACATGCACATACTATCATCCACTCACGTGTCCGTTTGCTACAAATAAATTTGGCTGCTGACGAAAGAATGTCAATCCTCAGTCACTAAACTTTTTTTTTTTTAATAAATATTTTATTCGAGTTTAACATTTAATACATACATACGGACATACAAAACCAACATCTGAAATCAACAATATTTGCCAATGTGCACCACCTAAACTGCAAATCAGGAAAACGACACAACACTGTCTTCATACCGTCACTAAACTTCATTGTTCACTGTTTTAACTCTTTCCATATGAACGGCGAAAGAGACGACGTTAACAGCGTTTCACCCCAATTACCATCATCAAAATATTGCAAGCGGAAGGCTCTTACACTGAAGACGTGAATGTTGACAAAGAATACCACAATTCTGACGACGGAAGCTAAAGGTTGGGTCATTCAGACACCCACTGGACATCCGACGGGTCTGTGTAGAGGAGAAGAGAGGACTGGTCGTACTGAGCGTGTTAATGCTTCATATTTGTTTTTGGTTTTTGCTTTTGTTTTTTGTAGACAGACGTCGTATATGCAGTGATGGCCTAGAGGTAACGCATCCACCAAGGAAGCAAGAGAATCTGAACGTGCTGGTTCAAATTACAGCTCAGCCGCCGATATTTTCTCCCCCTCCACTGGACCTTGAGTGGTGGTCTGGACGCTAGTCATTCGGATGAGACATTAAACCTAGGTCCCATGTGCAGCATGCACTTATAAAACTGCTTGCAGGAAAAAATACCAAAAAAAATGGGCGCTGTAGTGTAGTGACACGCTCTCCCTGGGGAGAACAGAGAAATCTGTTGTGATAAAAAGAGAAATACAATACAATATGTAAGTCTACGTGCATGCATGCATGCAACGCGCAGTACACTGAAACAGGTACACAGATAGACAGACACACAAGCAGTCACATGCTCGCGCATATGATGATATGATATGAGTTCTTATACTTTGCGCCTACCCTCAGTCGGAGACCAAGCTCCAAGCACTTTACAAACACGGAGTCATTTACACAACAGGCTGCCTACCTGGGTAGAGCTGACTGACGGCTGCCATTGGGCACTCATCATTCGTTTCCTGTATTATTCAGTGAGGTTTCAGTCACGCAAACATACGCACTCAGACAGACATGTAACATTTTACATGTATGACCGTTTTATTTATTCATCGCGCCATGTAGGCAGCCATACTCCATTCTCAGGGGGGGTGCATACTGGGTATATTCTTGTTTCCATAACCCACAGGACGCCGACATGAATCACTGGATCTTTAACGTGCGTATTTGATATTCTGCGTGCGTGTACACACGGATGGGGTTCAGGCACTAAGCAGATCTGCCCCGTGGAGACCGGAAAAATCTCCGCCCTCAACCCACCAGGCGCCGCTACCAAGATTTGAACCCGGGACTCTCAGATTGAAAGTCCGTCACTTTAACCACTTGGCCATTACTGGACCCTTGCACTGTTTTGACCTGGGCCACAGACAGATATCCATGGGCAGTGTGCCTGGCAATTTGACAACTTGTTCGATTGATCAGTTTCTTTTGCAAGTGATATGTTCAACAGTTTTCTTGAAATTAGTGAAAATTTCAGTAAACATTCAACTTCAGAAGAATATCTGACAGGCGCAAGAGAAGGTGGTTAAAGCATAGAGAGCGAGATGGAATGTAGAGGTGAAGGCAGCCACAGGGATAGGAAGGGGAAGATTGGTAAATACATTTATAACACAGAGTGCTGATCTTGTACTTTATTCTGTGTGAGACAGGGAGCCAGTGGAGATGTTGCAAAAGAGGAGTGATGTGCTCGGATCTTTTCTTTCTGAGAATAAGGCGGGCAGCAGAGTTTTCGTAAGCGCTGAAGGGACTGAATGGATGAAGCAGGCAAACCAGACAATAGGGAGTTTCAGTAGTCAAGGCGAGAGAGAATGTGAGAAATGACAAGTCTAGATGTTGTGTCAGTGGACAGATACTTCCGGACAGAAATTCAATCATATTTCAGGCACGCACATATACACACTCAGGCAGACATGTAACATTTACGTGTATGACTGTTTTGTTTAATATTTATTATCCCCGCCATACTCCCATTTTTCTGGGTGTGCATGCTGGGTATATTTTCAAGTTTCCATAACCCATCAAACAGAGTCATGGACTACAGGATCTTAAACGTGTGTATTTGATCATCTGAGAGAGTATACATAAGAAGGGGGTTCAGGCACAAGCTCATGCAGGTCTACACATATGTTGACCTGGGAGATCGGAAAAATCTCCACCCTTTACCCATCAGGCACCGTTACTGAGATTCAAACCCGGGACCCTCAGATTGAAAGTCCAACACTTTAACCACTCGGCTATTGTGCCCGTCCACATGACCCCTCGATGTCGACTTCAGTCAGCTATGGTGGTGAAAGAGTTAACACAATCAAGCCAGAAAAAGAAAAAAAAAAGCACAACACAAACTCCAACTGAAAGGGTGAAAAAAAACCAACTGTATTTTTACATAATATTGTTCATTCACAATTCACACAACTCAATTTCAACACACTCAAATCATTAACAGATTTATCAACAAACAAAATCAGGTCACGCTCTGAATGTAAGTGACTCTCCTCTCTCTCTCCTGCTAAGTTATGCCTGTTAACTTCTTCCCACAAATCTTCACACAGAGAGAGAGAGAGAGAGAGAGAGAGAGGTCAGTATCTCACAAAGCTTCCTCCCTCCCTTATCCAGCCCATTCTTAGTTCATGACATATCCATCCATGGATATTTATGGAATACCTTCACACTCCTAGTCAAAACTAAACGTTCACAAAAAGCTGCCAAAAAAGGTCTTGCTAAAATGAAATTAAGAAAAAAAAAACACTAACTTGAAACAAAACAACTGCAATTTCTGGCTCTTTAACAATGTATAAGGCGCAAACTTTATTAATATTTTTTCTAACTCCTCTAACCCCTGCATCTTACCAACTTTATGCACACTGCCTATGTCTGACATGTATTTACATTCTGACTCTCACTTGATATCACCTCTCACAATAAAATCCAAAATCAAAGAACATATCAGACTACAAAAAAAAAACAGCTAACAATCACACTGATTATATGTGTGTGTGTGTGTGTGTATGTGTGTGTGCACACGTGTGTGTGTGTGTGTGTGTGTATGCGTGCATGTCTTCTGCTAATATCCTTGAAAAAACCAAAGGCTGTCGTTCTTTTACTAACACACACACACACACACACACTTTCACCACAAATTCATTAACTGTCCATTTTTTCTTTTCTTTAGCTATTTTCCCCTCCTTTCTCTCCAAACCATTTCTCATATGACCACAAAAAAAAACAAAAAAACTGATACAATCGCCTCCTCAGACACTGTCACTCTGAAGTTTCAGCACTGACGCTTGTTCCCAGACCGAAAGGCAGGCGGGGTGATGTCAGAAGAAACACAAGCGCCGCAGCGTATCGGTGGTGATGATGTGAGCGCATCGGCGACAATGCCGACAATGACGATACCAGCCACACGGCTGAGACTGGGCACACACACACACACACACATACATCACTCTTGACTGTCACTGTGCTCGAGAAGACCAGCACGGGAAACTGATTCGTTACTTTTTCTCTGGCGTACTCAGTCCGTACTTGCTCTTCATCTTGTCGATCTCTTCCTTCTTCTTCTCCGTGTCCACTTTCTTGAAGGCCTGGAACACAAATAGGAGGAGTTTGTATTATACTCCATGTTTGGCGATACATATACTTACCATGTCAAACTGATGCAAACCAGGCCTATCGGTTTGCTCTGCTTGGCCAAATTTTGCGCGGCTAACGGTGAAATGACGAGCCGTCTTGCCCGGTCCGCTCTTAGCCAATCAAAAGCCTCTAAAAGCTATAAGCGCTGAATCATTCCTTTGGCCAAGGCTCTCCACGCCATCTTGTCAGGTTTACGCTCTGTCTCGTCTTACGCTTTTTTGGGCTATTAAGCTATTCATTTGGCCTTACTTTGTATACAGCAGTTTCAGTTTCACTTACTCAAGGTGGCGTCACTGTGCTCAGACAAATCCATATTCGTTACACCTCATCTGCTAAGGAGATGTCACTGCGCTCAGACAAATCCATATTCGTTACACCTCATCTGCTACGGAGATGTCACTCAGACAAATCCATATTCGTCACACCTCATCTGCTAAGGAGATGTCACTGCGCTCAGACAAATCCATATTCGTTACACCTCATCTGCTAAGGAGATGTCACTGCGCTCAGACAAATCCATATTCATTACACCTCATCTGCTAAGGAGATGTCACTGCGCTCAGACAAATCCATATTCGTTACACCTCATCTGCTAAGGAGATGTCACTGCGCTCAGACAAATCCATATTCGTTACACCTCATCTGCTTAAGGAGATGTCATTG
This sequence comes from Babylonia areolata, assembly GCF_041734735.1. NCBI lineage: Eukaryota > Metazoa > Mollusca > Gastropoda > Neogastropoda > Buccinidae > Babylonia > Babylonia areolata. Next base: position 7,303,699 of record NC_134908.1, read on the forward strand.
CGCTCAGACAAATCCATATTCGTTACACCTCATCTGCTAAGGAGATGTCACTGCACTCAGACAAATCCATATTCGTTACACCTCATCTGCTAAGGAGATGTCACTGCACTCAGACAAATCCATAGTCGTTACACCTCATCTGCTACGGAGATGTCACTCAGACAAATCCATATTCATTGCACCTCATCTGCTGAGGAGATGTTACTGCGCTCAGACAAATCCATAGTCGTTGCACCTCATCTGCTACGGAGATGTCACTCAGACAAATCCATATTCATTGCACCTCATCTGCTGAGGAGATGTTACTGCGCTCAGACAAATCCATATTCGTTACACCTCATCTGCTAAGGAGATGTCACTGCGTTCAGACAAATCCATATTCGTTACACCTCATCTGCTTAAGGAGATGTCATTGCGCTCAGACAAATCCATATTCGTTACACCTCATCTGCTTAAGGAGATGTCATTGCGCTCAGACAAATCCATATTCGTTACACCTCATCTGCTAAGGAGATGTCACTGCACTCAGACAAATCCATATTCGTTACACCTCATCTGCTAAGGAGATGTCACTGCACTCAGACAAATCCATAGTCGTTACACCTCATCTGCTTAAGGAGATGTCACTGCGCTCAGACAAATCCATATTCGTTACACCTCATCTGCTAAGGAGATGTCACAATGTTCAGACAAATCCATATTCGTTACACCTCATCTGCTAAGGAGATGTCACTGCACTCAGACAAGTCCATATTCATTGCACTTCATCTGCTAAGGAGATGTCACTGCGCTCAGACAAGTCCATAGTCGTTACACCTCATCTGCTAAGGAGATGTCACAATGTTCAGACAAATCCATATTCGTTACACCTCATCTGCTTAGGAGATGTCACTGCGCTCAGACAAATCCATATTCGTTACACCTCATCTGCTAAGGAGGCGTCACTGCGCTCAGACAAATCCATACTCGTTACACCTCATCTGCTAAGGAGATGTCACTGCACTCAAACAAATCCATATTCGTTACACCTCATCTGCTTAAGGAGATGTCACTGCACTCAGACAAATCCATATTCGTTACACCTCATCTGCTAAGGAGATGTCACAATGTTCAGACAAATCCATATTCGTTACACCTCATCTGCTAAGGAGATGTCACTGCACTCAGACAAGTCCATATTCATTGCACTTCATCTGCTAAGGAGATGTCACTGCGCTCAGACAAATCCATATTCGTTGCACCTCATCTGCTAAGGAGATGTCACAATGTTCAGACAAATCCATATTCGTTACACCTCATCTGCTAAGATGATGTCACTGCACTCAGACAAATCCATATTCATTACACCTCATCTGCTAAGAAGATGTCACTGCGCTCAGGCAAATCCATAGTCGTTGCACCTCATCTGCTACGGAGATGTCACTGTGCTCAGACAAATCCATATTCGTTACACCTCATCTGCTTAAGGAGATGTCATTGCGCTCAGACAAATCCATATTCGTTGCACCTCATCTGCTAAGGAGATGTCACTGAGCTCAGACAAATCCATATTCGTTACACCTCATCTGCTAAGGAGATGTCACTGCGCTCAGACAAATCCATATTCGTTGCACCTCATCTGCTACGGAGATGTCACTCAGACAAATCCATATTCGTTGCACCTCATCTGCTGAGGAGATGTTACTGCGCTCAGACAAATCCATAGTCGTTACACCTCATCTGCTACGGAGATGTCACTCAGACAAATCCATATTCGTTGCACCTCATCTGCTACGGAGATGTCACTCAGACAAATCCATATTCGTTGCACCTCATCTGCTAAGGAGATGTCACTGCGCTCAGACAAATCCATATTCGTTGCACCTCATCTGCTAAGGAGACGACTGACCAGCAACAAACCCCAACGTGCTAAGTCAGGCCTCGAGTGCGTGCGCATGTGTTCCGGTCAGAGTGGAGTTCTTCCACAGAATTGTGCCAGAGGACAGCACTTTTGTTGCCTTGAATTCTTTTCCAGTGGACCAAGCGAGTGGTGCACACAGGACCTCGGGTTTATCGTGTCCCCCAAAGACCATGTGCGTGCACATAAATGTAGGACACACCTCTGACACTGGCTATTCCATCGTTAGTAATTCTTGTAACCATTTTTTTCTCTCTTTTTTTTTGCCCTTACTGATGTTGGCTGCTAGCGCTCACAATCCCTGTGATAAGCAGGTAGAGCACATGATAAACAAGCAATATTAGTATTCCTAGCCTCCAGAGAGTGAGCACCTACATTAACAATCCCTCCTAAGACCACTCCCAAAGGATCACTGCTCAAGTGCCTTTGCGCTTTAGACAATCAAGTTTTCAAGGGAAAAACTCAAGTCATATCAGCCATAACAAATGACGCTCTCTCTTGGAGAAGTATCAAATAGCCCCAGTTGTGGTCTTTTAAGGATGCAAATACTCCGTAACTCCCAACTCCCTGCACACGCCCACCACCCCATGCCCCTGCCCTTTTTTCTCGCAATCACTGTATCGATACAACCTTCAGGCTCATATCAGAGACTGACATAAGCTTACAGTTGGGCCAACAGCAAACAACAATAATGTTCAGTGCTTACAGTTTAGTCTTTGACCAAAGATAAGCGCTAGGACACGACTGACTATCATACATACATCATTACATATATACAACCTTCAGCAGAAATGACAAAAGAGGAGGTAACTCACCCGTGTTGACTGGTAGTAAAGGACAACGAGGTAGCGGTTACAGACGTTGAACCCAGAGAGGTGGTCGCAGGCATTCTTGGCGTCAAAGATGTCTTCATAAACCACGAACGCCGTGCCTTTCGTCTCAGGGGTGTTGCCTCTGGAACATTGATCAATCAGCATTGCAATGCGCAGCTAGGAGGACTAACACGGAGTAATTCTTGCTGACTAGTTTCGAATTGAGTTTCAGTTTCAAGTTTCAAAGAGATGTTAAAGCGTGCAGACAGATCCACATTCAAGAAATTAATAAATGATTTGAACACAACATGATCACTGCATTCATACACATTGATAAAATCAATACACACATATACCAACTCTTGTGCATATGCACACACACACACACACACACACACACACACACACACACACACACACACACACACACACACACACACACACACGACAAACCAGGTACTTTTCTATTTTCTGTGCTATAGATGGCTCGAGTTAAACAAGTAGTGGTAGCTTCAATTCAACGCAGAATCAGAAAATCAAAATCTGACCTGGACTTTCAAAGCACACATACATGCATCCTGCCTCAAAAAATGACTCCTGATACTCACACTCGGATTTGTCTGATAGCGCCGTATTTGCCAAAGATATCGTACATTTCTTCAGCAGTGATCTTGTAGGGTAGGTTCTTCACATACAGAATGCGGTTAACTTCAGGCGGAAGCCGCACCTGCAAAAAGACAATCACATATAATCAATAATAAACATAATAAAGTGCAAAAGAAATTAGAAAGCAATGGAGTTTAAAATCATTCCATTAATTTTTTTAAGGAGCTCTCAGATCCTCAGTTATTGCATACGCATACAATACCGTTTTAACTGTAACAAAATCAAATTCTGTATATGGAGGATGTTATCTTTTTTGTCATTTAAACTACTGCTATTTAACAGACCGGGTCACTTTTGCACTCTCTATAGTCTTCTAAATACTCTGTATTTCTTGCAATTCTGAAACAAGCACACAGTGACTCAATCAGTCAATACCCGAACTTGCAATCAGCGCATGTCACATGTTTCATCAACATACAATGTCAGATGTGCATCACAAGACTACCTAGTGGTTTAATGAAACAGTCAGTTTCGGAAAAGGTAAACTGAAACCCACAACATGGAATCTTGGGTTTCTGATAATAGGAATATTAGCCTATGTATCAGCCTATGTATTCATAGGCCTATAGTTATTATTAGTCTAAAATAGGCCTATGTATTTTTGATTCTGGATGTATGTAATAATAATAATAATATTTTATTTTTATATAACGCTATAATACAAGCATAAGCAAGCTCTAAGCACTTTACAATCCAGTACCTAAAGTGAAACAAGAAAGCATATAAAAAGTAGTAGAAACATAAAAACAGAATCATTAATATTATTTTTTTTAAAACAAAAAAACACACAATGCATAAAACTAACAAAGTAACATACTATCAGTACTACAACTGTTACACTCCAACTCTCACACTGACACCCACGCACAGACACACACATGATTAAACGGCTGAGATGACAGCAGTTTTCACTTAAAATACACACATGTAAAAAGGAACAAAATTGTAATCTGCATGCCACAGATTTTGTAAAAATTGTAAAATAACATTTTGGATAGAAAAGGTAAAAGGGGTAAAAATCGGGTCATTCTTCCTTTCAAATCACACCAACACAATCCATCTACCCACTCCCATTCTCTCTACTCTCCCATCACACACACTCACATTGCCATGGGCCTGGGACAACAGCACTATTTGAGTTATGATAAGTATTTTTTAAAGAGATACGTTTAAAGATTTACTTTAAAGGTAGATATATGAGTTGTTTGTCTGAGAGCAATAGGCAGAGAATTCCAAGTTGTTGGGCCGAAGACGGAAAATGACCTCTTTCCATAGGAGTTAAGGAAGTATCAGGGAACAGTTAGCTGGGAGGAATCAAGAGATCTCAATGTTCTGTTGGGCAAGTACGGGTTAACAAGCTCATAAAGATATCAGGGTGTGGTATCATAATTCAGGCACTGAAAGCATAGGCAGGCAACTTTATATTCAATTCTGGCTTGAATGCAAATAAAAACATAAAAAGTACATTCTGTTTTTGTCTTCAAGTTCAATGGAGGTACACACACACACACACACACACACATTTCTTTCACTGGTATCAATCCTGT
>NC_134908.1:7313620-7386120 GCF_041734735.1 Babylonia areolata
TTGTTGTTGTTGGGTTTTTTTCAGTCGAAATGCAGTGATGCACCTTTGAGAATATGAAACTGAGACACTCACTGACTCAGTACTCACCATACACAAGTTGTAGTTTTCCAGCTGAAAGTTCACACTGACACTGCTCAAACACAACCTACCTAAACTCTTCAGAGTGTTCCCTACATTCATTGGTTGATATGGATACTTACATGATGCTTATCCTCTGTTAACTCTCTCCATACGAACGGCAAAAGAGACGACGTTAACAGCGTTTCACCCCAATGACCACCATCAAAATATTGCAAGCGGAAGGCTCTTATACTGAAGAGGTGAATGTTGACAAAGAATACCACAATTCTGACGACGGAAGCTAAAGGTTGGGTCATTCAGACACCCACTGGACATCTGAGGTGTCTGTGTAGAGGAGAAGAGAGGACTGGCCGTACTGAGTGAGTTAAAGACCAAGCTCCTTGACAGACATTGAGTCAACAGGTTGTGCAACAGGTTGCCTTCCTGAGCAGAGCTGTCTGAGCTGCCTTTAGTTTCAGTTTCAGTTTCAGTAGCTCAAGGAGGCGTCACTGCGTTCGGACAAATCCATATATAGCTACACCACATCTGCCAAGCAGATGCCTGACCAGCAGCGTAACCCAACGCGCTTAGTCAGGCCTTGAGAAAAAAAAAAAGAGAAAAAAAAGATGAATAAATAATAGATAAGCTTACATAAATAAATAAATAAATAATAATTATGATATAAAAAAAAAGGTTGTAGTAATGATAATAATAATAAAATAATAATAATAATAAATAAATAAATAAGATAACAATGATGATAAATAAGCAAATAAATGTAAAACATGAAGACACACATTCACACATACCCCCACACATGCACAACAGATATAGCACCAAACATGCAGTTTCACAGATATGAAAGCACAGTCAAATACATATAAACGTACATGAGCTCCAACACACACACACACACACTTTAGGTGCTCAATCATTCCCAGAGAATAATTTCCTGTGGATCTCAATCTACTCAGCATGGTGTAGTCTGGCAGGAGGAGACCACCAGAAGAGATGCTGACTCATGAGCTGGACAGGCGATAACAAGAGACTTGTATCAGTTATTGGTGTGAATTAGGTAAGTGAGCTGGTGACCAATATCGCTATCAGTTCAGGCATGTCACATACCGGCTGATAAAAACCTGGCCATGTAAGCGTTTGCCTGAAGGATTTAGTTGGGTCTTGTGACCTTAGGTTGAGTTGTGAGGACGGTGGATAGCTCTGTTTGTGTTCATCACGGTGTTTTGTTCCTCAAGACTGTCAGTTTATCTCTGTACATTCAGTTAATCTCTGTGCTTTGTTTCTGGTTTGTTCTTTTCGAGGGATATATATATATATATATACATATTTATAACTGAATTTTGGCACAACAGATTTAACTGTGTGTGAAACACGGTGGAGCTCTCCCAGTGATTTAATAAATTAAATCTTTCATTAATCAAAAACTTTTAAGAGGGTGGACATGAATGACGATAGCGGCAGGGGGAGTGATTCCGGGGGCGTGTCTGATTTGGTGGAACCGGCCAATCATAAGCGCTACCTTCAGCTGGTTCATGCCGCGTCTTTGTCGGATGAGGATGGGGGTGGGTGGAGAGAGAGAGAGGGAGTTGTTTTCTTTTTTTTCTTTTTTTCCTTTTGTTCTTCTCTGTCTTTGTCTGTCTGTCTCTGTTTCTCTCTCCTTTTTTTTTTTTTTTTTTTTTTTTTTTTTTTTGCGTGGGTTTTTTTTTTCCTTCTTTTTTTCTGTCTTTTATCTTGCCTTTATTCCATTTATGTTTTATTTCTTTTTTCCTTTCTTTCTTGCTAACATTTATGTTGCCCTCAGCCCTCTTCAATTATAGCTCCCATTATGGTTTCTGTTCAGCTTGTTGTATTGTTTTTATTGGCTTTGTTATTCAACTTATTGATGTTGATATCATTTTGTTTTGTGGTAATAATAGCTTCTGCTGCTGTTTCTTCTCTTCAGAAAATGTGAGTGTGTGTGTGTGTGGGTGTTTGGAGATATATTTATATATATAGATAGATAGATAGATATAGTGTGTGTGTGTGTGTGTGTTCTGGGTTTTGTTTTTGTTTTTTTCTCCTTTTCCTCTTCTTTTTTTTATCTCCTTTTCCTCTTCTTTTTTTTTTTAAATATATTTTTTTTAAATAATTCCTTTCCTTTTGTTGTCATTTCTTCTTGTTACTTTTCTTTTTGTTCCCCGGTTCTATGTTGCATAATCCAGTCTATCCCTTGATGGGTTTTTTTTCTTCTTTTTTTTGTTTTGTTTTGTTGTTGTTTTGTTGTTTTTCTTTTTTTAACCTTTCGGCCCTGACCACCACTTTACCAGTGGTGGGGAGGGGTGGCATAATGCCTGGCCACCAGTTGAGCGGTGCGTAAACACTTGTGTTATGTTTTGCTATTGATTGACTTATATTGAACTGGAAGAGCCAATCAGAAAAACCGTAATATTCTGACGTCAGTGAACGTAGTACCAACATTGCCGCGCCTTTTCACTGTGTTTTGTGCATGTGCTTTGGATAAAAATCGATTTCTACCATGAAGCGTGCAGAGTCTCAACCTGACACGCCTCCTTTGAACAACTGATTCTGCATACTCAGATTCATTTTCAACATCACTATCTGTAGCAAAATCATCCGATTCAAATTCCACCTCACTATCAGAGTAATCATTGTCATACTCTACTTCCGATAAATCATCAAGCATATCAATTACTTGCTGTGTTGTGTATACTTGTTTTCTCGCACGTTTTGTCCCTGATTTCTGCCCTGACGGGCCAGGTTGAGACTGCACGCTTCAAGTGTTTACGCACCGCTCAACCGGTGGCTGGGCATTATGTCATTTTTCTCTGCCACCGGTAAAGCGGTGGTCAGAGCTCAAAGGGTTTAATACCAATTATTTGCAAATTTTGGCTCAGGAGCTCAGGCAGAAGAGTTAAAATTGCTCAGGAACTCAGGGCTCAAAGGGTTAAGAAATTATTATAATCTTTTTTTAAAATTGTTACTTAGTTTATCTTCTTTCTTTTTTTGTCAGATGAGCACAGCTATGACCTGTCCAGCCCCACCTCTCCAGACTTCAACGACAGCGCCTCGGCGGAGCAGGCCGTGCCTCTGGCCGATGATCCGGCCGAAAGGGAGAAGCAGATCAACGAGTGGACAGAAGAGTTAGAGAAGGTAATGGGGCATGTCGGCACAGCAGCCCATTTTTTTGTTGTTTGTTTGGGGGGGGGTTTTGTGTGTGTTCGTGGGCTGCAACTCCCATGACACACTTATATGCATGAGTGGGTTTTTTTTTACATGCATGGTCAGTCTTAACCCCCACCATGTAGGCATCCATACTCCGTTTTCAGGTGTGTGCGTGCTGCCAGGTATGTTCTTGTTTCCACGACCCACCAAACGCTGACATGGATTACGGGATCTTTGACGTGGGTGTTTGAACTTTGATGTTTGATCTTCTGCCAAAGATAGGCGTTATGTAAGTGACAATAATATTGATGATAATAATGATGTTGAGAGCTTTGAGTTTGATTCAGGCGCTATATAAGTATGTATGATAGTCAGTCATGTCCGACTATGACCATCAGAACAGCAGAAGAGATAACTGCTGTCCTGACTATAACTGTATTAGGGCTAGAATTTGATGACAGTGGAGCGTCTTGCCCAGGTTACATCCCCACTCTCTCAGCCAAGAGGGCTTTAGGACAGTCGGCGTTGGGATGGTCGCCAAAATGCCCAACTAGCCCCCAAGGCTGCAGCACTAAGAGCCAGAGCAACCTTGCATCCTAGTTTTGAGTCACAGTCCTTCACAAAAGACCATGCTGAAAAGGATTCCCCATTGCAGTGGAGAAACCATTGTTTAATTACACATACTTAACCGTGACCCAACTAGTGCAGACTCCGGCAGGGGTCTGACATTCCTGTCCTGTGCAAACTACTATCCGCCTATGCGGAGAAAATGAAACTACGGCCGATAACCTCCCGGAAGTAGGTAACCTCCCCTTTGTCCTGCTGGCTAGCGCCCTCTTTTGACGGCAGCCATTATGACTCCTGTCCTGTGCTCCCCATACGGCTAAGTTTTTTTTCCTATTTTCTGTCTGTCTGTCGGTTCTCTGGCGTTCTTGTTTTTTGTCAAATTTTGTCTCGAACCAGGTCACATAATTATATGGTTCGATTGGGATATCGGGCTAAACCATTGATAATACAACTCTCACTTTGCTGTTGGCCCAACCGAAGTGCATGGTGTTGTTTCCCCAAAGGGTTTTATGCTGTAATCCCTTGTTGAGACTGTGGGCATGGGGAAAGGGATAGAGGAGGTCGACTCGGGTACTGCCGACTGGCAGAGCCGAGAAATCGCGGATCGCGTCGAGTCCGTTTGCTGTTCGAAATTAGAAATATGAATGGTACCACTGACCTGTGTTTGGGGTAACAAACCTCTAGAAGTCGCCGGAGGAGGCGTAGTGGGTAGTGGGGGTCTGGAGTCGACCGGAGGTAGCGGAGGAAGTGGAGGTGGCGTGGGGTTGGCGTTGTTGAGAGAGCCAGAGGTAGAGGGCCCAGACTGATCGCGAATCGATCGCGATCGTGCCTTAATTTTAGCCTGATCTCCCAATCAAGCTACATAATTGTGCGACCTGTTTGAAGACATAATTGGACACAAAACAGAAATGCCAAAGAATCGATAGATAGAAAATGCGAAAAAAACTTTGCCATATGAAGTGCACAGGAAAGAGGGCGCTAGCCAGGGGGACAAAGGGGAGGTTACCTACTTCCGGGAGGTTATCAGCTGTAGTACTTTAGTTTTCTCCGCATAGGCGGATAGTAGTTTGCACAGGACAGGAATGTCATACCCCTGCCAGAGTCTGCACTAGTTGGGTCACGGTAAGTATGTTATTTAAACGTAATTTTAGATAGAAAATTTCCTATAATGATAATGTTGAAAGCTTGGAGATTAGTCTCTGACGGAAAACAGGTACTGTATAGATTTGAACAATAACAATAGTGATGCTTATTTTGAACTCTAGAGAGTCTGGTCTCTGATCAAAGTCAGTATAACAAGTTACATTACTAACGATGCTGATAATAATGACAATGTTCAGTGCTTTGACTTTGGTATCAAACCAGAGATGGGCATTGTATAGGTCCTTCTCTCCCCAAACCATCTTCATGTGTGTGCGTCGATGTGTTTGTGTGAGGGTTGGGGTGCTGGGGTGAGGTGGGAGGTGTGTGTGGGAGTCGGAATTGGTTGTCACACTTTTTTTTATATTAATTTTAGTGAGTATCTTGATATTTTATGATGTGGTTCAGGTGAAGGAGCTGTGTGAGTCGTAATTTTAGTGAGTTTTGTATCTTAACACCTTACTAATACAATGGGAGTGAGTTGAGAGAGCTGTATGAGTCATGAGTAATGTTACACTGTTTTTTTTAAGTGGTAAGGGAGTTGTATCTAATCTTCTTTTTCTTTTTTTTTTTCTTAATTATATCCCTGCTTTTTATCTATGATAAGTGTTTGTTTGTATTTTGTATTTGTATTTCTTTTTATCACAACAGATTTCTCTGTGTGAAATTCAGGCTGCTCTCCCCCAGGGAGAGCGTGTCGCTATTCTGCAGCGGCGCTGCGCCACCCGTTTTTTTGTATTTTTTCCTGCGTGCAGTTTTATTTGTTTTTTCATATCAAAGTGGATTTTTCCACAGAATTTTGCCAGGAACAACCCGTCTTTTCACTGTTAGCCGCGCGAAATTTGGCCAAACAGAGCAAACCATAGGCCTAGTTTGCATCAGTTTGACATGGTAAGTATATGTAAACACCAAACATGGAGTATAATACAAACTCCTCCTTTTGTTGCCATGGGTTCTTTTACGTGCACTAAGTGCATACTGCACACAGGACCTCGGTTTATCGTCTCATCCGATTGACTAGCATCCAGACCACCACTCAGTGTCTAGTGGAGGGGGAGAAAATATCAGCGGATGAGCCGGGATTCGAACCAGTGCGCTCAGATTCTCTCGTTTCCCAGGCGGACGTGTTGGCTCTAAGCCATCACTCCACATATTGTTAAAGGCACTTGGAGCTGCAGGGTAAGCGCTATACAAACGTACATTATAATTATTATTATTATTATTGTACTTAATAATAATGGGAACAACAATAACGTTCAGTGCTTACAGTTTAGTCTTTGACCAAAGATAAGCGCTATATATATACGTTCGAATAACAGTAATGATGATTACAATGTTCAGTGCTTAGAGTTTGGTCTCAAAGCAGGGATAGGCGCTGTATACATGAATAATAATAATGATTATGACAATAAAGTTGAGCGCTTACAGTTTGGTCTGACTAAAGATAGGCCCTATATATACATCCAAATAACACCAACGATGATAAGTTTATGATAATAACGATAATGTTGAGCACTTGCAGTCTTGGTCTTTGCCCAAAGGTAGGCGCTGTATAGACATTCAAATGATAGCAGTTGCAGTGATTATTATAACGAGAACGTTTGCCCTCCTCTGATGAACAGGTGGAAGGGGAGATAACGATGCTGCGACAGGTGCTGGGAACCAAGGTGCGGCGAGCCGGCGAGCTGAAGCACTTTTTGGGAATCACACCGTTCCAGGAGTTCAAGCACGATCTGCAGACTGGCATCAACCACATCAAGGAGTCGCCCACGTACGTAGGAGTGGGGGTTGGGGGGGGGGGGGGGGAGGAGGGGAGTGGGGGGGGGGGGGGGGAGAGGGGGGGGGGGGTGAAGGAAAGTTTTTCGTTTCTAGTGGATTTTTGTTTCTGCTTCTTTCTTTCTTTCTTTCCTCTTGTTCTTGTTCTTTTTCTTCTTCTTCTTCTTCTTCTTCTTCTCCTATTTGTTCTTATTCTTGGTTCTTGTTCTTCTCTTTTCCTCCTCCTTCTTCTTTTTTTCTTTTCCTTCTTCATCTTCTTTTCTTCTCCTTTCTGTTATTCTTCTTTTTCTTCTTCTTCTTCTTCTTCTTCTCCTTCTTCTTCTTCTTCTTCTTCTTCTTCTCCTTGTTCTTCTTCATCTTCTTTTCCTCCTCCTCCTCCTCCTCCTCCTCCTCCTTCTTCTTCCTCCTCCTCCTCCTCCTCATTCTCCTTCTTCTCCTACTTCTTCTTCTTCTTCTCCTCCTCCTCCTCCTGCATTTGTGGCTGCAACCCTCGCATTCACTTATTGTATACCTGAGTGATGGCCTAGAGGTAGCCCGTCCGCCTGGGAAGTGAGAGAATCTGAGCGCGCTGGTTCGAATCACGGCTCAGCCGCCGATATTTTCTCCCCCTCCACTAGACCTTGAGTGGTGGTCTGGACACTAGTCATTCGGATGAGACGATAAACCGAGGTCCCGTGTGCAGCATGCACTTAGCACACGTAAAAGAACCCATGGCAACAAAAGGGTTGTTCCTGGCAAAATTCTGTAGAAAAAATCCACTTTGATAGGAAAAACAAATAAAACTGCACGCAGGAAAAAATACAAAAAAAAAAAAAAAAAAAAAAAAAGGGTGGCGCTGTAATATAGCGACGCACTCTCCCTGGGGAGAGCAGCCCGAATTTCACACAGAGAAATCTGTTGTGATAAAAAGAAATACAAATACAAATACAGATACCTGTACAAACGGGGCTTTTTCACGGGCATGACCGTTTTTACCCCTGCAGTGTAGGCAGTTGTGGACTTGTACACCTCTTTTCAAGGGCGAGCCTGCTGGGTATGTTCCTGTTTCCGTGACCCCACCCAGCACTGACATGGATAATAGGATTTTTACTTAATAATAATAATAATAATAATAATAATAATGACGGTATTTATATAGCGCTGAATCTTGTGCACAGACAAATCAAAGCGCTTTCGCACCAGTCGTTCACACGCATGCATAACTCTAAAACTGTAGGAACTAAAAGACAAGGAAGAGGCAGGGAAGGGAAGGCTGTTTTGGGAAGAGGTGGGTTTTAATAAGGCCGGACTTGAAAAGAGCTAGAGTGTGGAGACTTGACGAAGCGAAAGAGGAAGTTCATTCAATTGCAAGGTCCAGAGACAGAGAAAGAACGGTGGACAACAGTCGAGTGTTTGAATTTTATTTGTGTGAATTTGATCTTTTGCACGCACACACAATGACACATATATGTAGGCACTCTTCTCTGCTCCCCCCCCCCCCCCCCCCGGCCCCCCGCCCCACCCCCACTTGCTCTCACACACAGTTGACACTTTTTTTGCGCACGCACACACATTTCACACACATACATACACACTCACACTCACTCTCTCTCACACACACACACACACACAAACACACGGTCTCTCTCTCTCTCTCTCTCTCTCTCTTTCTCTCTCTCTGTGAAAAAAAAAAATTGTTTGGTACTTACTGTTGAACTTGCCATATGCATAGGGTGTGCGTGTGAGCATATGTACGCACGTTTGTGGGTGTGAAATGCTTCCATTTTCACTAGATTTCACAACGCTATTCCTAAAAAAAAAAAAACCTGCTTTTTTAATTCGTCATTAGTTTAGATGTTGGAGTGTGTATTGCGCTTAGTTGGTATGGCTGTATTATAGTATACATACCGTAATCTACCTTGTAAGCACCCAATATCTAGTAAATGCACACACCCGCTGTTTGTGATTGAAAACTCCACAAGGTAAATGCCTTGTAAGTGCCCACCTCCCACTTAAAAAAAAAAAGCAAAAAAAAAAGCCGTGAAATGATGATAGACCTGTTTGCTGTTTGTGATCTTGTCGCTTTACAAGATGCTGCTGTGCGGCACGTACTTCACGCACTGAAAAAGAACCCATGGCAACGAGAGTGTTGTCCTCTGGCAAAATTCTGTAGGAGAATCTCACTCTGATAGGTACACAGATATTATATCAACACTTTCAAGCATGCACTCAAGGCCTGACTAAGCACGTTGTGTTACGCTGCTGGTCAGGCATCTTTCCTAGCAGATGCGGTGTAGCGCATATGGAGTTGTCTGAACGCAGTGATGCCTCCTTGAGAAACCTGAAAGTGCTTTACAGATCATTCATTGCAGGTTTGAGACCTTGAGATACAGAATAGTACGTCTGCACGAGATGTTGATGTGTCATTGAAAAGCCTGCATGCCCCAGACGTGTGCAGTCATGAATAAGGCAGAGTCGTGTTTCAGTTTCCACTAGCGTTTTGCTTCAGCTAAGCAGTTTGCAAGGAACAGCAGTTCTGGCTGAGGACAGTGGCAGAATGGTTAACTCACTCCAGACGACAGAACGCTACAGCGTTCCTGACGTAAGGTAGCGTTCCGGACGATGGAACGCTATAGCGGTTTCGACAATTGAAAATTTGTCCACGTTTTCCTCATGGGGTAGCATAACAATGGCAGCTACACCGGGCATTGCGAACGTGTCAAGGGTCGAATGGAAAGTTTCTTCATGAGATTCCGTAACAACACACTCCACAGCGAGCCAGCGAGTTCAGGACCCCCACACGACAAGCTAATCTGCATATGTATCGAAAATGGCGTCACAGGCGATACAAGTGAAAATTTTTGGAGCAAACTAGGTCATGACAGCTGCTTTTACCGCAGTTGAAGTGATTGAAATGCTTCAGACTGAAAGTTTGGACATTGACGAGGATGATGAAGACGTTGAATAAAGTATCTGCAGTGAAGAAAGCTACTGGCAAGTAGGTACTGATTGTGATTCAGCTTCTGAGAGCAGTGAAGAGGGAGGGGGGGTGGGCGTTCACACGACCTGAGGAGAGGGGTCAGTGGGTCAAGTACAGCGAGTTTCATTCAGTCACTTTATGTTTTGTATTTTTTGTGATTTTTTTTTCCTAACCCTAACAAATGGGTCATCTGTAGGGGGAAAAGCAAAGGAGAGAACTATTCGTCCGGAGTGAGTTAAGCAACTTAACTTGCTGATAGTAATACAGAGTCCCTGAGGGTGTGGGTTCGAAAGTTTGACTTGGAAAATCAAACTGAGCGTCCGTCCGGTATTCAGATGAGACGATAACAGATTCTTCTTCTTCTGCGTTCACTCGTATGCACACGAGTGGGCTTTTACGTGTATGACCGTTTTTACCCCGCCATGTAGGCAGCCATACTCCGTTTTCGGGGGTGTGCATGCTGGGTATGTTCTTGCTTCCATAACCCACCGAACGCTGACATGGATTACAGGATCTTTAACGTGCGTGTTTGATCTTCTGCTTGCTTATGCACACGAAGGGGGTTGGTTCAGGCACTAGCAGGTCTGCACATATGTTGACCTGGGAGATGGGAAAAATCTCCACCCTTTACCCACCAGGCGCCGTCACCGTGATTCGAACCCGGGACCCTCAGATTGACAGTCCAACGATAACAGATAAACAGAGAACTTTGCGGCATGCGCTTGGTGTGCAGAAAAAGAACCGACGGCCAACAAAAATTGTTGTCCTCTGGCGAAACTCGGGGGGGAAAAGAACACACACAAAAAAGAAATCCACTCTGATAGGTACACTATAAAGCATGCACTCGAGGTAAACTAACTCACTCAGTACGGCCAGTCCTCTCTTCTCCTCTACACAGATCCCTCGGATGTCCTGTGGGTGTCTGAATGACCCAACCTTTAGCTTCCGTCGTCAGAATTGTGGTATTCTTCGTCAACATTCACCTCTTCAGTATAAGAGCCTTCCGCTTGCAATATTCTGATGATGGTAATTGGGGTGAAACGCTGTTGACGTCGTCTCTTTCGCCGTTCGTATGGAGAGAGCTAAAGCATGCACTCGAGGTACTCGAAGCCTGGCAAGCTTTTCTGGGTTATACTGCTGGCCAAGCTTCTGTCTAGCAGGTGTGGTGGTGGTGGTGGTGGTGTGGGGTATATATGGCCTTGCCCGAACACAGTGATCCCTCCTTGAGAAACTGCGACTGCGAGTGAAAAACATGCATGGAGTAAAGCACTCATCCAGCACTTTATGGTGCTGCGAAGTAAGGTAGTGGCTCCCTGCGTTAGGTAAATTAAATTACCCAGTAAATTTGTGTACCCATCCCCAATTTATTAATTAAGGGTGACGTTTTTGTGCTAAGAGCGGTTCCGGTGCCTTACAAGGTAGTCTCTACGGTACTCGGTAGTATCTCGCTTCTTTCAGCAAACTGACTGCTTTAACTTCCATGAAAAATATGTCTTTACAGCTTGTATATATATATATATATATATATATATATATATATATATATATATATATATACCATTCTGTGCTGTGCAGCTGTGAATAATGTATCAGTTTATATATTATTTATCTATGTGTGTATGGATTTATATATATATATATATGCATATTCATTTGGGATTTGTGTGTGTGTGAGTGTATGTGTGTGCTTCAAAGGATTACCAGAGTGACTGTATTAACAGAAGCAGTTGATTATTATAATAATAGATTAATACTTATTATGATGGTAATAATAATTCATATTCCACAATGCACTCTGTGAGTAAGTTCGTGTGGTTCAGAGGATTATCGCAGTGACTGTATTAATAATACAACAGAAGCTGTTAACTATTTTGATGATACCAATAATGCCTATATATTTGTAATGCACTACCAGTTAATGACAATGATGATAGTGTCAATGATGATAATGCATAACAAGAATTTTCATCCCTAAAAGTTGCTCACTTCATGAAGTGGCCGGGTTTTCACTCAGCTGCCCATTTCATGACATGAGCTCGATGTTTGCTCATTTCGTGAAATGGCCAGTTTCATAGATTGGATGGAACACGTACATATTCATGATGAACTCTGCCCCCTCAGAACAAGACAAAAAGAAGAGGATGGTGAGTGAAATAAAATCAAAATGAGAAGACGAAGAATCAAAGCGGAGTGATGGCCCAGAGGTAACGCGTCTGCATAGAAAGCAAGAGAATCTTGAGCGTGCCGGTTAGAATCATGGCTCAGTCGCCAGTATTTTTCTCCCCCTCCACTAGACCTTGAGTGGTGGTGGTCTGGACGCTATAGTCATTCGGATGAGACGATGAACCGAGGTCCCGTGTGCGGCATGCACTTAGCGCACGTAAAAGAACCCATGGCAACAAAAGGGTTGTCCCTGGCAAAATTCTGTAGAAAAATCCACTTCGATAGGAAAAGATAATAAAAAAAATTTTAAAAAAATTTTTAAACTGCAGTCAGGAAAAAATATGAAAAAAAATGGGTGGCGCTCTCAGTGTAGCGACGCGCTCTCCCTGGGGAGAGCAGCCCAAATTTCACACAGGAAAATCTGTTGTGAGAAAAAAAAGAGTAATACAATACAATACAATACAATACAATACAATACAATACAATACAAGACGAAGAAAACAGGGGGAGATAGGGTTCAGCGATGTGCTGTTGATGCAGGTACCAGAAGACCAACGAGACTCTTCACGACTGGAACGAGAAGCTGACACACACCTCGGCGTAAGTAAAAAAACAAAAAAGCAAACCTGCATGCGATCCCTGACCCCACCGATTCCGATCTGAAACCCGCATGCAGCTCTGGATCGATCCAGCCAGCCCTTCCGTATCACCATCCCCCTCCCAGAATTGGGGGCGTTTTGTTTTCTGTAACCACCCCCCCCCACCCCCACCCCCATCCCCTCCCGCCCACTCCCCACCCCCTTCTCCCCCAGGCCTTCCAAAGCACGTTGGGTTACTCTGCTGGTCAGGCATCTGCTTGGCAGATGTGGTGTGAGCGTATATATATATACATGGATTTGTCCGAACGCAGTGATGCCTCCTTGTGAGTAACTGAGCTGAACTGAACTAAAAGTTGATGAGTAAGGATGGAGGTCTTCTTCTTCTTCTTCTTCTTCTTCATCATCATTCATGGGCTTCGATTCCCATGTTCAGTCATAAACACGAGTGGGCTTTCATGCGTATGACCGTTTTTACCCCCACGATGTAGGCAGCCCTATTTCGATTTCCAGGGGTGTGCATGCTGGGTATGCACTTGTTTCCATAAGCCACCAAATGCTGACATGGATTGCAGGATCTTTAATGTGTGTATTTGATCTTATATACTTGTTTCCATAACCCACCAAATGCTGACATGGATTGCAGGATCTTTAATGTGTGTATTTGATCTTATATACTTGTTTCCATAACCCACCAAATGCTGACATGGATTGCAGGATGTTTAACCTGCGTATTTGATCTTCTGCGTGCGTGCATGCGTATGCACACGATGAAGAGTGCACAAGCACTAGCAGGTCTGCACATATGTTGTATTTGTATTTGTATTTCTTTTTATCACAACCGATTTCTCTGTGTGAAATTCGGGCTGCTCTCCCCAGGGAGAGCGCGTCACTACACTACAGCGCCACCCATTTTTTTGGTATTTTTTCCTGCGTGCAGTTTTATTTGTTTTTCCTATCGAAGTGGATTTTTCTACAGAATTTTGCCAGGAACAACCCTTTTGTTGCCGTGGGTTCTTTTACGTGCGCTAAGTGCATGCTACACACGGGACCTCGGTTTATCGTCTCATCCGAATGACTAGCGTCCAGACCACCACTCAAGGTCTAGTGGAGGGGGAGAAAATATCGGCAGCTGAGCCGTGATTCGAACCAGCGTGCTCAGATTCTCTCTCGCTTTCTAGGCGATCTGGGAGATCATGAAAAACTCTCAAACCTTCTACCCACCAGGCGCCGTGACCGGGGATTTGAACCCGGGACCCTCAGATTGAAAGTCCAGCATGGTAACCTGATATGGTGGTCTGTTTAGCTTTCGGAGCTACTTTGACGAGGCTGCACTGAGCTCTCACAGTGTTTGCTGGTACCAGCCAGGCCTGAGAGATACAGACACCTGCAGTGTTGGTCGGGGAATTTTGATTCACTCTTAGTGAACAGATGTTCAGATGGGTTTTGAGGTTGTTGTTTTTTAATTATTATTATTATTTAGTTAGTTATTTTGTTAGGTTTTTTTTTGGTTTTTTTTTTTTTTGGTACAGCTTATAGTTGACTTCATCAAGTTTTTGCGCCTTATACATAGTAGTAGTAGTAGTTCTTTTTTTTTTTCTTTTTTTTTCTCAAGGCCTGACTAAGTGCGTTGAGTTAACGCTGCTGGTCAGGCATCTGCTTGGCAGACGTGGTGTAGCGTGTATATGGATGGATTTGTCCGAACGCAGTGACGCCTCCTTGAGCTACTGAAAAAAACTGACACTGAACGGATGTAAGATTGATGAACAGCTACAACTAACTGCTTGTAGTGACTGCTGCTTTTCATGTGGTGGCTGTGGGCAAGGGAGATGATTAGCTATAGCTGTGACTAACATGATGAGTAATAGGCAGAGATCAGGTTGGGTTCAGTAGACAATAGGTCATATGACCAGAAGAACATAAAATCAATAGGTCATTTTGAAAATCAATAGGTCAAATATCACCCGTCCCGGGCTTTTTCAAACTTTAATAATGCACAAATGAAAGGAAAATGTAATACATTGGCCATTCTGGTCATTCATTGACTGTACTTTCCGATGAGCTGCCTTCTTTAGCTGCGAAACTAAACAACGTTTTCTGGCCCTTTTCTATCCACGGCACCTTTTTAGGAGGCATTTTTCCGTTGTCAACCGGTCTGATTGTAAACTGAAAGCAGAAGTCTACTTTCAGTTTTCCCGGAACTGCACTCGGTTAATGCAAAAGTGGGAACACCAATTCTTCTCGCCGAAGCTCGCGAAAGGCAGCGATAAAGATTCGTTTCGGATTTCGTTTCGTCACGGATCCGTATTTTAATAAACCAGTTTATAGTCATTTCCTGTAGGAGCAGACGACAAAGCGATCGCGATCGTTAAAGAGAGAGAGAGAGAGATGGTTACTTGGTTGACCGACTGGTCATAAAAACAATAAGTCATGTGACCTGGCAACTTGAAAAACAATAGGTCATTTCAAAATTAAATGCGTCAATGACCGATGACCGATGTCGAACCTGATCCCTGAATAGGTCTTCTTCTTCTTCTTCTTCTGCGTTCGTGGGCTGCAACTCCCACGTTCCCTCGTATGCACACGAGTGGGCTTTTACGTGTATGACCCTTTTTACCCCGCCATGTAGGCAGCCATACTCCATTTCCCAGGGGGTGTGCATGCTGGGAATGTTCTTGTTTCCATAACCCACCGAACGCTGACATGGATTACAGGATCTTTAACGTGCGTATTTGATCTTCTGCTTGCGTATACACACGAAGGGGGTTCAGGCACTAGCAGGTCTGCACATATGTTGACCTGGGAGATCGTAAAAATCTCCACCCTTTACCCACCAGGCGCCGTCACCGTGATTCGAACCCGGGACCCTCAGATTGACAGTCCAACGCTTTAACCACTCGGCTATTGCGCCCGTCGAGTAATAGGTCAACCAGCTGAGTCTATGTACTACTGCTTGATGTTCTGTTATGCTGTGTTTTGGTCATTAGAACATAAATTAAAAAAACAACGCTTACTATCCATACTTGAGTAAGTGTGGTTGTTAGTATGTTGGGTAGTAGTTGTTTTTTTGGGGGGTGGGGTTGGGGGTGGTGGCTTTTTATTTCTTTTTTTTCTTTGCTTAGCTTTGATGCGGTAGTTTGAACGTGGCATATGTGAGTGCAAAGTTCTCTGTGTGTGTGTGTGTGTGTGTTTGAAGTCGATGCTATTTTTGCTTCTTTTTTACAAAAGATTTCAAACACATACTTGGATGATAGAACAGCTAAAAAAAAAAAAATTAAAAAAAAAAAAATCACCTAAACAAGAAACAAACAATGGTTAACCAGTGGCACATTCAGGAAACAAAGTCTTGGGTGACTGCTGTAATACCACCATCAGTGAATGCCACCATCATACTCCGTTTTGCAGCAGAAAACCTGTTGTCGTTTACTGTCAGCAGTTTGTTTTTTTGCTTAGCTGTGACGTGATAGTTTGAATGTGGCACATGTGTGTGTGTGTGTGTGTGTTTGAAATCTGTGCTATTTTTGTTTTGTTTTTTGCTGTTGTTTTTTCAGTGTTAACAGAGATTTCAAACACATACTTGCGATGATAGAAAAGCAAAAAAATAAAATTATAAAAAAAAGAAAGAAAGAAAAACCTTGAAAAGGAAAGAAAGATTGGTTAAGCAGTGGCATGTTCTGGAACCAGATTCTTGAGGACTGTAATAATACCACTGCCAGACATAAGGAAAGAAAGATTGGTTAAGCAGTGGCATATTCTGGAACCAGATTCTTGAGTGACTGTAATAATACCACTGTCAGACATAAGGAAAGAAAGATTGGTTAAGCAGTGGCATATTCTGGAACCAGATTCTTGAGTGACTGTAATGATACCACTGCCAGACATAAGGAAAGAAAGATTGGTTAAGCAGTGGCATATTCTGGAACCAGATTCTTGAGTGACTGTAATAATGATACCACTGTCAGACATAAGGAAAGAAAGATTGGTTAAGCAGTGGCATATTCTGGAACCAGATTCTTGAGTGACTGTAATAATACCACTGTCAGACATGTAACATTTTACCTGTATGACCGTTTTGTTTGTTTACCCTGCCATGTAGACAGCCATACTCTTGTTTTCGGGAGGTGTGGATGCTGGGTATGTCCTTGTTTCCATGACCCACTGAATGCTGACATGGATTGCAGGATCTTCAACATGCGTATTTGATCTTCTGCTGTCGTACACACACAAAGGGTGTGGACACTAAGCAGGTCTGTACATATGTTGACCTGGGAGATCAATCGGAAAAAAAATCGCCACCTTTTTTTTTTTTTACCCACCAGGCGCCATTACGGAAATTTGAACACAGGACTCTCTCATATTGAAAGTCCAACGCTTTAACCACTAGGCTATGAACGCCTGTCCTTACTCATCGGAGTTAATTGTCGGCAGTTACCAGAAGACCAGCGCTGTGGTGAAGACGGCGTCAGAAAAGACGACGACGGCACTGACGACGGTGGGGGCTGCCGTCAGCCGCAAACTGGGTGACATCAAGTGAGTGTGTGTGGGCGGTTGGGGTGTGTTTGTGTGTGGGTGTCTGTGGGTGTGTGAGTTGTGTTTGTGCATATGTGTGGATGGGTGTGTTCGTGCAGTGTGAGTGTTTGTGTTTGTTTGTGTGTGTATGTGTGTGAGAGAATGTTTATGTTTGTGGTGGGGAGATGGAGGCGTGTGAGTGTGTGTGTGTGTGAGTGTTTGTGTATATATCTGAGTGAGTGTATGTGTGTTTAAGGAGGGTTGGGGGGGGGGGGGGGGGGTTAATGTGTGTGTGTTGGGGGGGCGGGGTGGGGGGAGGGGTGAGTGTGTGTGTGTGTGGGGGGGGGGAAGGGGGGGGGTGTTTGTTTATATACTTATTATGTGTGTATATGGGTGGGTGATTGTGTGTGTGTGTGTGTTTATGTTTAAATGGTGTGTGTTTGAGTACAAATGCCTATGTGTACTCATGATAATTAATATGCACTTTCATTTGCATGTCAGTCAGAGTGTGTATATCGATGGAAACTTATATGCATCTCGGTGCTTTCATGCGTGGGATTTGCTAAAGAAAAAATTGGCGGCTGTGAATATGTGTAGTCTGAATTGTGTGTGTGTGTATGTGCACGTTTGTGTTATGTGCTTGGTGTGTGTACATGTAAGTATATATATGTTGTGTGTGTGTGTGTGTGTGTGTGTGTGTGTGTGTGTGTGTGCATTAGTTTTTATAAGTGCATGTCTGTGTGTTTCTTTTACATGCATGGTGAGTGTGTGTATGTGTGTGTGTGAATGGGTGTTGATCTGCATGTGTACATTTGTATATATTTGTGTGTGTGTGTGTGTGTGTGTGTATGTGTATGTACAGGTTTATGTATGTTTGTGTAATGTGCGTGAGCAGCTATCTGTATGTGTGTGTGTGTGTGTTGGCATCAGTCTGTGTGTGTGTGTTTGAGTGTTTGTTGGCGGCAGTGTGTGTGTGTTGACATCATCTGCGTGTGTGTATGTGCGTGTGTGTATGTATGTCTTTGAGTGTTTGTTGGCATCAGTCTGTCTGTGTGTGTGTGTGTGTGTGTGTGTGTGTTGGCATCAGTCTTTGAGTGTTTGTTGGCATCAGTCTGTGTGTTTGTATATGTGTGTGTGTGTGTGCATATATGTTTGTGTGTGTGTGTGTGTGTGTGTGTATGCGTGTATTGGCACCAGTCTGTGAGTGTGTGTTGCCATCAGTCTGTGTGTGTGTGTATGTGTGTGTGTGTGTGTGTATATTGGCATCAATCTGTGAGTGTGTGCTGGCATCAATCTGTATCTGTGTGTGTGTGTGTTTGCAGAAACTCACCAACATTCAAGTCCGTGGAGGAGAAGGTGGTGACATCTTACACCAGCGTGAAGGTGAGCATGTCCTGTCCCGTGCTGTCGTTTCATCATCATCATCATCATCATCATCATGATAATTATTACAATGATGATAATGGTTTCAATGTCCACGTTCAGTTTTCTCAAGGAGGCGATCAGTGAACTTGAGCAAATCTACGTACGCTACACCGCCGCATCTGCAAGGCAGATGTCTGACCAGCAGCGTAACCCAGGCCTTAAGTGCCTGCACATATATATATAGAAATATATACATTTGTATATCTATCAGGATGGATTTCGTTTGCAGAATTTTGCCAGAGGGCTTCTTCTTCTTCTTCTTCTTCTTCTTCTTCTGCGTTCGTGGGCTGCAACTCCCACGTTCACTCATATGTATACGAGTGGGCTTTGACGTGTATGACCGTTTTTAGCCCGCCATGTAGGCAGCCGCACTCCGCTTTCGGGGGGGGGTGTGCATGCTGGGTATGTTCTTGTTTTCCATATTCCACCGAACGCTGACATGGATTACAGGATCTTTAACCGTGCATATTTGATCTTCTGCTTGTGTATACACACGCAGAAAGGGGGGTTCAGGCACTAAGCGGGTCTGCAACATACGTTGACACTGGGAGATTAAGGAAAAAAAAATCTCCACCCTTTACCCACCAGGCGCCGTCACCGAGATTCGAACCCAGGACCCTCAGATTGAAAGTCTCAGCGCTTTATTATCCACTCGGCTGTTGGCGCCCGTCGACATGCCGGAGGATGACACTTCTTGTTGTTGTTGGCTCCAAGCAGAGCGCCAAGCGCGTGCTGCGCACGGGACCTGTGTGTTTTATCGTCTCATCCGAGTGACCAGAGGCTCAGTTTGGTTTTCCGGTCAAACTTGGGGAGAAAGGGCGAGAGATGCAAGGATTCGAACCCTAACACACTAACACACACAGAGCTGACTGTGGGAGTTTTGGTTTTCTTTGTGGAATTGTCAGAACCCCAGTATCAGCAGAATCTCTGTGTGTGTGTGTGTGTCTAAATGTGGCATTTTGGATACCTTAAGAAGGATCTGTGTGACCTGTAAATGTGATGAATTTTGGTTTCATTCTCTCTCTCTCTCTCTCTCTCTCTCTCTCTCTCTCTCTCTCTCTCTCTCTCTCTCTCTCTCTCTCTCCCACCCTCTCTCTCTTCCCCGTCTCTCTCTCTCTCGCACGCGCCCGTTTGCTCTCTCTCCAAAATGTCGCATTTGCATATGGATCCTTTTTTTGTTACCTTTCATTTTGTTCCTCTCTCTCTCACTCTCTCCCTCCCTCCCTCCCTCCCTCCCTCCCTCTCTCTCACCCTCCCTCTCTCTCTCACTCTCTCTCACTCACCCTCTCACTCACTCCCTCTCTCTCTCTCACTCCCACCTTCCCTCCCTCTCTCTCTCTCACTCCCTCTCTCCCACCCTCCCTCCCTCTCTCTCCCTCCCCTTCTCTCTCTCCCCCCTCTCTTCCTCCCTCCCTCCCTCTCTCTCTCTCTCTCTCTCTCCCTTCCTCACTCTCTCTCCCCTCCCTTTTTCTCTCTCTCTCCTTCCCTCTCCCTCTCTCTCTCCCTCTCTCTTTCCCCCTCTCTCTCCCCCACTCTCTCTCCCTCCCTCTCTCCCTCTCTCTCCACCACTCTCTCTCCCTCTCTCTCTCCCTCGCTCTCTCTTCCCTCCCTTTTTCTCTCTTCTTCCCTCTCTCTCCCTCTCTCCCCTCCCTCTCTCTCTCCCCCTCCCTCTCTCCCCCTCTCTTTCCCCCCCTCTTTCTCTCCCCCCTCTCTCTCTCGCCCTCTCTCTCTCTTTCTCACCCCCCCTCTCTCTCTCACTCCCCCCTCTCTCTCTCCCCTCTCTCTCTCCCCCTCTTTCTCTCTTTCCATCTCTCTACCCCTCTCTCTCTCCCCCCTCTCTCTCTCCCCCTCTTTCTCTCTCCCTCTCTCTCCCCCCTCTCTCCCCCTCTTTCTCTCTCTTTCCCCCTCTCTCCCCCTCTCTCTCCCCCTCTTTCTCTCCCTATCTCCCTCTCTCTCCCCCCTCTTTCTCTCTCTCTCTCTCCCTCTCTCACCCCCCTCTCTCTCTTCTCTCCCTATCTCTTCAAAGTATTGCATTTTTGTATGTGTTGATCCCCTTTGAGAAAGAGCTGTGACCTATGATTATAATGAATAGAATTTTTTTATTTCATTTGATTCTCTCTCTGTCCCCCTCTCTCTCTCCCCCTCTTTCTCTCTCTCCCTCTCTCTCCCTCTCTCGCCCCCTCTCTCTCTCCCCTCTCTCTCTCTCTCTCTCTCTCTCTCTCTCTCTGTCTCTCTCTCTCTCTCTCTCTCTCGCCCCCTCTTTCTCTCTCTTTCCCCCTCTCTCTCACCCCGCTCTCCCCGTCTTTCTCTCTCCCCCTCTTTCTCTCTCCCCCCTCACTCTCTCTCTCCCTCTCTCGCCCCCTCTCTCTCCCCCCTCTCTCTCTCTGTCCCCCTCTCTCTCTGTCCCCCACTCTCTCTCTTTCTCTGCGTGTCTCTCAGGTGCGTGTGTGTGGGTATGGGTATGCACACAAGCGCTGTCTCTCCTAAATGTCACATTTGCATTTGGACTGCCATCAGAAGAATCTGCAACATTATTATTATTTATATAGTTATTTTTATATTGGGAATAAAAAATTTTTGTTTCATTTCCTTTCTCTCTCTCTCTGTGTCTCTTGTCTCTGTCTCTCTCTCTTTCTCTCTCTTTGCAAAATATGGTGTGCTTGTTCCTAGTTCACAAACCTCTTCAAATGGGGCTTTGGCCATACTGAATACAATTCTGATTCTGATTCTCTCTCTCTCTCTCTCTCTCTCTCTCTCTCTCTCTCTCTCTCTCTCTCTCTCCCCTCCCCATCTCTCTCTCTCTCTTCCCTCCCCCACCCCCTCTCTCTCTCTCTCTCTCTTTCTCTCTCTCCCCCCTCCCCATCTCTCTTTCTCTCCCCCCCTCCCCATCTCTCTCTCTCTCTCTCTTCCCTCCCCCACACCCCCCCTCTCCCTCTCTCTCTCTCTCTCTCTGTTGCATTTTAAATTTTATTCATATGGCTTCCCATCAAAATAGGCTGTGATCTGAATGATGAATAGACTTTTTTTTCTTTTTTTTTTTTGCCTTTCACTTTGTTTCTCTTTCTGTGTGTGTGTGTGTGTGTCTCTCTCTCTCTCTCTCTCTCTCTCTCTCTCTCTGTCTGTCTCTTTCTAAATGTCGCGTATGTGTATGTATCCCCTTTGGACAGGCGCTGTGACATGATATGAAGAGAATTTTTGTTCCATTTGATTTCTCTCTCTCTCTCTCTCTCTCTCTCTCTCTCTCTCGCTCTCTCTCACGATCCCGTTTAGGAGCTATGACGTATATGGTGAAGAGAATTTTTGTCTATATTTTCTTGTGCATTCTGTTAACGAAGTACTCGTACCTTATTTTTTGTGCGCATCATTTTCTAAAACATTTCCAATATAATGTGTCACCCCCCTTCAAATGGGGCCACGTCCTTTCTTGAATAAAACATCATTATCGTTATCTTGTGTATTTTTGTGGTCTCACACCAAACAAAGCTTGTCCTACTGTCATAATTCAGTGATCGGACTCAGTACAAAGTTTGACTGTACTGACTTTTTTGTAAGTTGTATCATCTCGGTGGTCTGTCACTCTTGCAGACTTCCGATTCTTGAGTTTTGGAAACTTTTTTTTTTAAGTTACCCACAGTCGGAGAATCTTTAAACCAAGGAATAGAAGTTTTGCGTTCGTTTCATTTCCATCTCTCTCTCTCTCTCTCTCTCTCTCTCTCTTTCTCTCTGGCTCTCTCTCAACCCCCCCTCATCATCCCCCTCCTCCTTCATTCTTCTCACCACCACCCACTCCCCCACCCCCCCTCTTCCAGCCACCTCAACCCCACCCCCCATCCCACCCCACCCCACCCCCCGTACGCCCTCGTCCTCCTCAACACCCCAACCCCATCTCTCACTCACTCCCCCTTCCCCCTCATCATCCTCTTCCCCCTTCCCACCATTCCCCACCTCCACCCCCACCTCCTAGCCCCCCCCCCCCGCCCCCCCCAACATCCTTCTCTCTCCTTCACCCCCCTCATCCCTCATCATCATCATCGTTCCCCAAGCCCCTTCCCCCTCATCCTCCTCATCACCCAACCCCTTCCCAAATTAGGCATAAAAGTAGGAAAAATTCAGTTCTTTCCAGTCATCTTGTTCAGAACAATGTTGCACCTCTGGGATGGGCACAAAAAAATTTTAAAAAATGAAGCCTAATTATATACAAACTGCATTTACTGTTATATTTTTTTGTATTCTCTAAACTTGGCACTTTGATCTGATATTCTGACACAACAACAAGAGCAGTCATTATTATCTTTTTTTCTTTTCTTTTCTTTTTTTTTCAAGGCCTGATTAAGCGCGTTGGGTTACGCTGCTGGTCAGGCATCTGCTTGGCAGATGTGATGTAGCGTATATGGATGGATTTGTCCGAACGCAGTGACGCCTCCTTGAGGCTACTGAAACTGAAACTGAAACCTCCTCACGCCCTGAAGCCCCTCTCTCTCACCATCCTCCCCCCCCCCCCCTTTCACTCCCACTCCACATCTCTTAATAATAATAATAATAATAATGTACATTTATATAGCGCCCTTTCTCACAAGAGCTCGGGGCGCTTTACATGAAGGAAAAATATTACAACTAACATAAAACATTCATGACCACTCTTTCTCAAAAAAAACAAAAAAACAAGAGAGGCAAGGCCTTCAAGACTCACTTGTGATGCAAATTAAGTCCCCTAGCATTAATTACAGAGTAAATTCCCTTCTTTACTATCTGCACCAAAAACGTTTGCAAAATAAATAAAACTTCCATGCTTAGCAAAAGAAGTTCCCGTTTGAACAAAAAATGATATTAATGACTGCTCTTGTTGTTGGGTCAGAATATCAGATCAAAGTGCCAAGTTTAGAGAATACGAAAAAATATAAATATAACAGTAAATGCAGTTTGCATATAATTAGGCTTCAATTTTTATTTTTTTTTGTGCCCATCCCAGAGGTGCAATATTATTTTAAACTAAGATGACTGGAAAGAACTGAATTTTTCCTATTTTTATGCCTAATTTGGTGTCAACTGACAAAGTATTTGCAGAGAAAATGACAATGTTAAAGCTTACCACGGACACACAGACACACACACGCACACACACACACACACACACACACACACAACCGAACACCGGGTTAAAACATAGACTCACTTTGTTTACACAAGTGAGTCAAAAAACCCTCCCCCCACACTCACACTCTCCCTTTCCCCACTCCACAAACATCCAGAGTGAGCTGACGTGGGTTGGTGTTGGAGAACAAGGAAGCTGAGAGTGCTTATGGATAGTTTTTGTTTTTTAAAAGATGAGTCTTTAGCGATGAGCGAAAAGCAGAAATAGAATCAGGTGCACGGATATGATGAGGAAGGTGGTTGTTCCAGATGTATGTGAGGAGCAGCAAAGAAGAAAGAGCGTTCACCATAGGTTCTTGTATTGACACTACGAGGAAGTTTCGAAAGGTAACAGTCAAGAGGAAGAGCGGAGATCTATTTCTTGCGGGAGTGTATAAAAACACTGACAAGGTCAGAAAGATAAGTAGGTCCTGCGGAGTGGAAAGCAGAATAGAATAGCAGAGACGACGCAACTTTGTATTGGATTCTCGCTCTTAAACACTCCTTCTCCCTCATCCTTCTCATCCCTCATCCCCTTCTCTCACTCCCCCTCACCCCTCATCCTCATCCGCCTACCCAAACCCCCCTCTCTCCTCCCTCATTCCTCATCATCACCCTCCATCACCCCTCCTCTTCCCTCACCCCCCACCCACCCCCACTCCCTAAACCCCCTGCCCCCCCATCTTCCTCATCTCCAGCCCCCCCCTCCCCCCCCCCCAACCCTCCCCCACCACCTCCCTCCACTCTACTTTGCTGTCTTGTTCCGTGCTTGGTTCCTTCAAGTGTCTGCCGTTTTGTGTGTGCATGCTGCCAAAAAAAAAATAGAATTCCCATTCTATAGAAAACCTGAAGGAAAAATTGGTGAGTGGGTGGTCTTACGTCGTCGTCCTTCTCCTTCTCCTTCTCCTTCTTCTCTTTCTTCTCCTTCTTCTTCTTCAGTTGTAGCAAGCACTGCATGCTTTCTGTTGTTTGTGTCTTTTCTGTTCTGTGACCCAGCGCTGACTGTCAAAAAAAAAAGCCGCTCTTTTGCCTGAGAGAGTGGGGATGTAACTTTTTGGGTTAAGACATTCTCCAACCAGAGTCCAAATTCCATACCTAGATAGTCCGTCCGTCAGTCAGTCAGTCGAGATAGCAGCTGCCTCCTCACGCTGACTGTCGAAAAAGCCGCTCTTGGCCGAGAGAGTGGGGATGTAACTTGGGTTAAGACATTCTCCAACCAGAGTCCAAATTCCATACCTAGATAGTCCGTCCGTCAGTCAGTCAGTCGAGATAGCAGCTGCCTCCTCTGCTGTTCTGATGGTCATAGGTCTTAACACGAGGGCCAGTGAGAAATTATTGCAAATGCTGAACACACGCACATGCACACGCACGCACACACACACTCACACATGCACACGCACACATGCGTACGCACACGTACGCACACACACGCACGCGCGCGCGCACACACACACTCACACACACACACACACATACACACACACACACACACACACACTCACACACACTCACACTCACACACACACACACTCACACACACACACACACACACACACACACACACACACACACACACACACACACACAGCTCTCCTGTTGTGATCCAGTTTTTTCAAACCAAAAGCATATTTGGGTAAACAAGAACAAATGAAAAAGAAACCCCCTTGTTGATCTACAGCAACACTTAGTCTGTGGTTAGGAGGGGGGGGGGTGTGGGGGGGCAGGAGAGAAGGTTCATCAATGAATATACATGGACTTTTGTGGCTCTTTCTTTTCTTTTTTTTTTCCTTCTCCAGTCTTGGTATTCTTTTACTTATCTGAAGATACTAGATGGCACTCCCTGTTTTTTGGGGGGTTTTTTGGTGTGTTTTTTAAGAAATGCCAGTTTGCATTCTGCATGATTTATGTTTGAAGGGATAAAGTTTTATCAAAATAGAATAGAATAGAATATGTCTTTATTACCAAGTGTACTGGGGTCACAAGGAATATTGGGGGGGGGGGGGGGGGACAGAACATAACAAGGTACGAACAAAAGTCGAAAATCATACACAAACACAGATACAGTAGAAATCAGGATACATACAAGTGCATATCAGTATAAAAACTTGTGCATACTCACTCATGCACGCACTGCACACACACACACACACATGCGCGTACACACACACACACACACACACACACATGCGCGTACACACACACACACACACACACACACACATGCGCGAACACACACGCACACACACACACTCACACTCACACACACACACAAACTCTCTCTCTCTCTCTCACACACACACACACACACACACACACACACATACACACACACATTTGAACAGAAGCCGCATATTACATGTGGATGGGGCTGATGACTAGATCTTCAGGTAGATTGTTGTTGATTGCACAATTCTAGTTATCATACTGGATTTGTTCAAGAGACCGGGACTTGACTGCTTTCAGGGGAAAAAGCTATTGGCAAAGCGATTGGTTTTCGTCCTTATACTTCTGAACCGTCAACCAGAGAGGAGCATCTAAAAAATCCCAAAAGCTGGATGTGATTTGTCCTGGTTGATTGGTTTTGCTTTGTTATATGGACTTAGTTTTATGTTTCTTTGTTTCAGTTTTTCAAGTAGGCATCACTGCATTAGAATGAATCCATACGCACTACACCACAATTAAAGATGTCTGAATAGTAGCATTGCCCAAAGCATTATTCAGACCTCAAGCGCAGGCAGATTTTTATATATTGCGAATTGATTGCGATCGCGCCTTAATTTTAGCGTGATCACCCAGTCGAGCATGTGACCCGGTTGGAGACATAATTTGACAAAAAACAAGAACGCCAGAGAATCGACAGACAGACAGAAAATACGGGGGGGGAGGAACTTAGCCATATGAAGAGCACAGGAACAGGAGTCATGATGGCTGCCAGAAAAAAGAGGGTGCTAGTCAGGGGGGCAAAGGGGAAGTTACCTACTTCTGGGAGGTTATCGGCCGTAGCTACTTTCGTTTTCTCCGCATAGGCGGATAGTAGTTTGCACAGGACAGGAATGTCAGACCCCTGCCGGAGTCTGCACTAATGGGTCACGGTAAGTATATTACTTAAACGTAATGCCAAAAGGATACGCTGAATAGCCGAAAAAAGCGTAAGACGAGACAGAGCATAAACCTGACAAGATGGCGTGGAGAGCCTTGGCCAAAGGAATGATTAAGCGCTTATAGTTTTTAGAGGCGTTTGATTGGCTGAGAGCGGGTGGGCCCGTCTTTTCACTGTTAGCCGCGCAAAATTTGGCCAAGCAGAGCAAACCAATAGGCCTAGTTTGCATCAGTTTGACATGGTAAGTATATTTAACACCAAACATGGAGTATAATACAAACTCCTCCTTTTAGATAGAAAATTTCCTTTTGTGTAGCTAAATAGAGTGGATGTCTTCTGAAGAATTTTTGCCGGAGGACAACGCTCTCATTGCCGTGGGTTCTTTTTCAGTGCGCCAAGTGCGTTGCTGCACATGGGGCCTTGTTTCACCTTCACATCATTCGAATGACCAGACGTTCAGTTTGATTTTCCAGTCAAAACTTCTTTTTTTTCTTTTTCTTTTTTATATATATAGAACTTTTTTTTTTAATTTTCCAAAAACATGTATACAATACAGAGAATAGTATGAAACAAACAATATAAAACGAACAGTAGCATCTTCCACTGCAGAGAGAGAGATAAAACAAAACAAAAAACAAACCACACTAAACAAGGCAAAACAAGTCTGTAACAACAGCAACATCAACAACAACAACAACCAAAAAAAAAAAGGAAGATTTGTCCAGTCATTCAATCAATCAATGTTTACACCTTAATGATTGTAGTAATCATGATGATTTAAGATGACATTAATAATAAATAGCCTGGACCAGTTGTAACATAGCAACAGCATCAGTTATGTCAACTATTACAGTAATGGTATCTAGGGTAAGGCGAAAGCGAGTGGTGGCATTACAATATCATAATCATAAGGAGCATGAGTAAACCACTTCTGCATTATTGGAAAAGAAAGCTTGTAGTTAATCACATTGTAAAGACAACAACAGCCATAAAAGTTCAGAAAAAAAAAAACTTTGGTGAAAAGGGTGAAACTGGGATTTAACTCACTCGGGGACGAATAGTTTTCTTCCTTTCTTTTCCCCAACAGACGACCCATTTGTTAGGGTTAGGAGGGGGAAAAAAATCACAAAAAATACAGAACATAAAGTAACTAAATGAAACTCACTGTATTTGGACCCACTGACCCTGTCTCCTCACATCGTGTGTACTCCCACCTCCCCCTCCCTCCCTCTTCACTGCTCTCAGAAGCTGAGTCACTGGCAGTACCTTCTTCCTGATAGCTTTCTTCACTGCAGATACTTTATATTCAACGTCTTCATCATCCTCGTCGGATGTCGAAACCTTCAGTTTGAAGCATTTCAATCACTTCAGCAGCAGTAAAAGTCGTTGTCGTGATCTAGTTTGCTCCCAAAATTTCCGCTTGTATTGCCTGCGATGCCATTTTCGATTAAGTACGCAGATTAGCTTGTCATGTTGGGTGCCGAACTCAGTGGCACGCCGGTGAGTGTGTTTTTATGGAATCTCACGAAGAAACTTTCCATTCAACCCTTGACATGTTCGCAATGCACACTGTAGCTGCGATTGTTATGCTACCCCCATGAGGAAAACGTGGGAAAAATTTTTGATTGTACAAACCGCTATAGCGTTCCGTCATCCGGAACGCTGCCTTACATCAGGAACGCTATAGCATTCCATCGTCTGGAGTGAGTTAAACTCAGACTCTTCACAGACACCGTATTGGCAGATTAGTGTCTTACCTTTCTGCCACTGGGGAAAAAAAAGGTTAGCAGAGCGTGGTTTCGATCCCTGGACCTCTAGGTTATGGACCGAGCACTCACGCGTTGCGGGTCCCTTGCTTACTAGAAGATATTTGTAGCATGTCTTGTTGTTGTTTTTTTCCTTCCTTTTCAATCTTGTTTTTTTGGGGGGGTTTTTTTTACTTCTTTCAATAAAATTTCCTGTTTAGAGGAAGGCCGGTTCATATTTTGCACAGCATTTTTTGTTTGTGTTTTAATTATGAAGTTTGTTTTTCTGTCCTTTATACTTTCCTGTGTGTAGGCTGGTTGGAAGCGATAGGCTGCAAAAGCTTAGACTACTGTGGCCTTTTCACTTTTAGGTGCAAAAGTTACTGTATTCTGTTTGTTCTTTTCATTCTTCTACACTCGTGGGCTGCAACTCCCTCGTCCACTAATGTATACATACCAGTGGGCTTTAAGGTGTATGACCATTGTACCCCCTGCCATGTAGGCAGCCATACTTTGTTTTTGGAGGTGGTGTGCTTGCTGAGTACGTTCTTGTTTCCAATATCCACCAAACGCTGACACTAATCATGGGATCTTTGACATGCGCATTTGATCTTCTGCATGCGGCATATATTGTATACACATGAAGGGGAGTTCAGGCGCTAAGCAGGAAGGTCTGCTCATAATGCTGACCTGGGAGATAGTGGAAAAAAATTTTTCACCCTTCTTCTTCTTCTACGTTTGTGGGCTGCAACTCCCACGTTCACTCGTATGCACACGAGTGGGCTTTTACATGTATGACCGTTTTTAACCCCGCCATGTAGGCAGCCATACTCCGCTTTCGGGGGTGTGCATGCTGGGTATGTTCTTGTTTCCATAACCCACCAAACACTGACATGGATTACAGGATCTTTAACGTGCGTATTTGATCTTCTGCTTGCATATATACACACGAAGGGGGTTCAGGCACTAGCAGGTCTGCACATATGTTGACCTGGGAGATGGGAAAAATCTCCACACTTTACCCACCAGGCGCCGTCACCGTGATTCGAACCCGGGACCCTCAGATTGAAAGTCCAACGCTTAAACCACTCGGCTATTGCGCCTTTTCACCCTTGACTACCAGTCTTCTTGACGGGGATTGGAAGCCAGGACCCTCGGATTCAAAGTCCACCGCTTCTTTAACCAGTCAGATGTGTGTAGTGTTCGTCAGAGAATCTTTAACAGTTGATGTAGTAGCTAGGCTGCATTAGTATGAAGTTGTATTCCTTCAGTGAGCAAACGTTACTGGTATTATTGAATTTATGTGTTTTATTGTTGAACTTTAAAATAGTCTGCGCCGCATTTTCAGTCTGTGTGTGTGTGTGTGTGTGTGTTCCATTGTGTGTGTGTGTGTTTCAGTGTCTTTGTACTTGCAACAGAAGTGTGTGTATGTCTGGGTTTGTGTGTGTGTGTGTGTGTGTGTGTGTGTGTTCTTGCAGCAGAGGTATGTGTGAATGTGAGAGAGAGAGAGAGAGAGAGAGAGAGTGTGTGTGTATGTGTACACGTGAACTTTCAGGTAAAAATATTAGTGCTAACAATCTTTCTTTTTCTATGTAAAAAAAAAAAAAAAAAAAAAAAAAAAAAAAGAAAGAAAGAAAGAAAGAAAGAAAAAAAGAAGACATCTTATTCTGCAGGGTTTTTTTTCTAGTAGACTGCAATGATGACTCATTTTGATACGTTTTTTTGTGATGTATTTTTGTATTTTATTTTGTCTCATAACTCTAGCAGAGGCAACCAAAGACAATGTGTCTGGGTTTTTAAACCGGATATAACTGGTGCGAAAGCGCTTTGATTCGCTTCTGCACAAGATTCAGCGCTATATAAATATAATGATTATTATTATTATATAACAACATTGTTGTCTCAAAGTCTGTGGCCTTTCATGCCCTGCTCTCATGGTAACCTCAGTTTCGATGCCCCCCCTCCACTTCCGTGCTTGAGGTGAGTCCTGTCAATGTCGTCAGTGTCAGCAGATTCATTGGGGGCTGTTGTTTTAGGGACGTTGTGGCGGTCTCCACTCTGGGAGGGAGCTCACTCAGTCTGGCTCCGCGACTAAGCCATTATTGTTGTTAGTAGGGGGCTTAGTAGGTGGTGTCCTAAGTACGTTAAAACAGAACAGGCACCACTGAACACCACCGAAGTGACTCGGCAGCAGTGCAGGGTCTCCTCTGGTGTGTGGCCTCCTGGCGACCTAACATCAATGGTTCCCTGAGGACTGCCGACGCTGGAACTGCGACGGACGAACCCGGGTGTGGCTGTGTATGGGGGGAATCTAAATGAGCGGCGTGGGAGTAATGACACTGAAACGGTGCAGATGATGGGACAGAAAAAAACCCAAAAACAACCATTGTTGTTGTGGTTGTTTGTTCAGTTTTCAGCAGTATTTTCTGTACAGCATGCTGAGATGCAAGATCCTTTGTGAATGTACACTGGTTTATCTTTGCATGATTTTTACGTTGTTGTAACTGTGTATATTTGTGGTTGGAAAGCTTTTTGAACAGTTTAGGGTTTCGTTTTTTTGTTTTTGTTTTTTTTGATGGGGGTTAGTTTATCAGATTGTTTTTTAATGCACTTATCAGATTGTTTTTAATGCACCTTTTATTTAAATGATAATAATAGTGCATATATATATATATACTGTATAGTGCTTTCAAACATGTCAAAGCGTTTTACAGTAAGATATCAATCCGATAGCACGCAGATAAACAATCATGCACATGTATGCACTTAACGAACACACATGGAAGAAGTAGACTTGTTCACCTATACATGTGCAAAAGTTTTCAGAAGCTCGAAGAAGCAACGCTTTGTTTCCATGTCATAAGTGTTAGCCATATAAGTGCTATATATATATATATGAATATCATTCCTCTTCTTATCATCATCATCATTATGTGTTTGAAGTTTTATGTTTCAGTCAGAAGTGTATATATACGTAGTATATGTATTTTATATGAATATAATTCTTCTTCTTATCATCATTGTGTGATTGGCATTGTATGTGTCAGTCGGAAGTGTTTGCGCTTTGCAAGTACTATATATGAAGATAACTATTATTATCATCATCATCATCATCATCATGTGTTTGGCATTATGTGTTTCAGTCAAAAGTGTTTTCACCATATAAGTAGGAAATATGAATGTAGTTAAACTTCTTATCATCATCATCATTGTCGTGTTTGTGCTTTGTAGGTTTCTGTCAAAAGTACTGGAGGCTCTTCGAGTTAGAGCCCCACATAATTACTATATATAGATACGGTTATTATCATTATCACCATTGTTTGTTTGGAGTTGTCTGTTTTAGTTAAAAGTGTGTGTGTGTGTGTGTGTAGAGCATATTTTGTGGGGTGCTTTTTTTTTTACTGTGATTATTCATATCTGCAATTTGTAGTATCGTGTTGGTGTACATAGAGTTTGTTTCTCATTGCTATGACCTCATGTGTTGTGTTGTGTTGTGTTGTGTAATGCACTGTTGTACATGTGAGGCGCTTAGAGCCCATTATGTGGAGGAGTTTGCGCCGTGTGAGTTCAATATATTATTCATAATTATTGTTATTATTATGATTATTAGTAAGGGCAGTGGATGAATATAACTATTCTAACTCCGTTATCATGAATGTAGCGAGAGCTAACAGCCCACTGCCTCCTCCCCCCCCAAACCCCCCCACCCCCACCCCTACACACACACACACACACACCCTCCCCAAGTTGGCATGCTGGGGTTCTTTCAGTATAAACACACCGTCCCCCGCCTGCTGTAAATTCTGTGCTGGAAATTTTCCTCTTTTTCTGTTGCTCTTTTTTTTTTTTTTTTTACTTCTACCTTTCTTCTTTTTCTTCCTCCACCGTTGTCTCCTTTTTCTGCCTTCCTAGTCCTTTCCCCTTTTTTTTTTTTTTTTTTTTTTTCGAGCAAGCTTTGACACTTTATTTTGCCTATTTCGGCAGTCTATGATGTATTATTTGTATTTTGTATTTCTATTTCTATTTTTATCACATCAGATTTCTCTGTGTGAAATTCGGGCTGCTCTCCCCAGGGAGAGCGCGTCGCTATACTACAGCGCCATCCTTTTTTTTTTTTTAATTTTTCCTGCGCGGTTTTATTTGTTTTTCCTATTGAAGAGGATTTTTCTGCAGACTTTTGCCAGGAACAAGCCTTTTGTTGCCGTGGGGGGGGGGGGGGGTTACGATTTTTTTTGTGATCTTTGGATGATAAATGAATCAGAAGGGCTGACGTGCTCAGCGCGGCCTAATCTTATTTGCCCTAAGGAGCTTCGTGGGTAGGAAAATGTGTCATAAACTATGTTTTATGGGTTTGTCTTGGTTTTTCTTGTTTTTTTGTTGTTGTTGTTTTTTTGTAGATGTGACAGTTTTGTGTTGACGAAGTTGAGTGATGTGGAGTGATGGCCTAGAGGTAACGCGTCCACCTAGGAAACGAGAGAATCTGAGCGCGCAGGTTCAAATCACGGCTCAGCCGCCGATATTTTCTCCCCCTCCACTAGACCTTGAGTGGTGGTCTGGACGCTAGTCATTCGGATGAGACGATAAACCGAGGTCCCGTGTGCAGCATGCACTTAGCGCACGTAAAAGAACCCACGGCAACAAAAGGATTGTTCCTTTGCAAAATTCTGTAGAAAAATCCACTTCGATAGGAAAAGCAAAAAAAAAACCGCACGCAGGAAAAAATACACAAAAAAATGGGTGGCGCTGTAGTGTAGCGACGCGCTCTCCCTGGGGAGAGCAGCCCGAATTTCACACAGAGAAATCTGTTGTGATAAAAAGAAATACAAATACAAATTTGTATGGTTTAACAGCCCTGATAGTATAGCCCTGTGTGGGTCATCTTAACTGTAAGCAACAATAAACACCAGCATAAAGACAGTATATAATTATGAATATATTTCTTACTCTTATTGTGAATGTATAAGAGGCTGCTAAATTGCCCACTGTTTATATGTGCCATATGAATACCATACAAAAATATTACAATTTTTGACTCACTTGTGTAAACAAAGTGAGTCTATGTTTTAACCCGGTGTTCGGTTGTCTGTGTGTGTGTGTCTGTGTGTCCGTGGTAAACTTTAACATTGACATTTTCTCTGCAACTACTTTGTCAGTTGACACCAAATTTGGCATAAAAATAGGACAAATTCAGTTCTTTCCAGTCATCTTGTTTAAAACAATATTGCACCTCTGGGATGGGCACAAAAAAGTAAAAAATGATGCCTAATTATATGCAAACTGCATTTACTGTTATATTTATATTTTTTGTATTCTCTATACTTGGCACTTTGATCTGATATTCTGACCCAACAACAAGAGCAGTCATTATTATCATGTTTTGTTCAAACCGGAACTTCTTTTGCTAAGCATGGAAGTTTTATTTATTTTGCAAACGTTTTTGGTGCAGATAGTGAAAAAAGGGAAATTACTCTGTAATTAATGCTAGGGGACTTAATTTGCTTTA
The DNA here is from genome assembly GCF_041734735.1 of Babylonia areolata. Lineage (NCBI taxonomy): Eukaryota > Metazoa > Mollusca > Gastropoda > Neogastropoda > Buccinidae > Babylonia > Babylonia areolata. The sequence goes on from NC_134908.1 coordinate 7,347,474, forward strand.
AACTGATCATTCTCATCTTAACATTACATTTTGAAATTATACTCAATACATAAAAAGCTTGGATTTTTTTTGTTTTTTTTAAGTGTATCACAAGTGAGTCTTGAAGGCCTTGCCTATCTTGTTCTTCTAGCTGCCCACTATATATATGCATACTTTACATAGATTTAACGATTTTTCTTCCAACAGCCCATCGTTAACATGCACCATATAAATACTATACATGAACATAACAGTTTTTCTTCCTGTTGCCGTCACCGTGTATTTTTGGCGCTCTTGTGTTTCAGTCGAAAGTGACGGGGAGCAAGTCTACGGATGACATCGACGCAGCAGTCCAAGCCGCCAAAGAGAATCAGGAGGACGGAGAGGAGGCGGCGGTGCCAGAGAACGCCACCGATGCCAGCCCCCCAGCCACTGAAAAAGTGCCGCTCTAAGATGGGTCGGGTTGATCCATCTGTAACAGACGACGACGACGTTGGGATTCGTCCGTCGGTCGATCAGTGTTATGTGTTTTGATTGGGTTATTGTTTTGTTTGTTGTACTGGGTTCATCAGTCGATATGCGTTTCGATTGGTCGATTGTTAGTTGTACTGTTTCGTCAGTGGATCAGTGTTATGCGTTTTGATTGGTTGATGGTTTGTTAGTTGTACTGGTTTGTCATCAATCCATCAATGTTTGCGTTTTGATCAATTGTTTTTTTAGTTGTATTGGTTAGTCAGTCAATGAGTGTGATGCGTTTGGATATGTTGATGGTTTGTTGATCGATTAATGATGTTGGTGATTCCATCAATCAGTTGATGGTCAGTCATTTGTCAGTCGATCAGTTATGCTGGTCATTCGATCGATCAGTGATGCATTTTGATTGGTCGATCGTTTGTCAAATCTTATGCTTTTTGATTGGCTGATTAGTCCATTGTCAGTCTGTAATGTCTTCTGATTGGTCGGTCGGTCGGTCGATCAGTGGGATGAATTATGATTGGTCGACCCTTTGTATGTCAGTCTTGTTCTTTTTAACTCATTCTCCTCCAGGTACGAGTTAATCCGTGCCATGATTACTTCCCCTTGTAGACCAGGTACGAGTATTCTCATATCAGCACACTATTCTTGATTTCGTTTATTCTTTCTTGGTACAGTTGGCATTCAGAACTGAACCGATTACGGATTCGGGAGGTGTGAAAACGAAGCTTTGTTTGACGGATAAAATGAACAATTCTTCCATCGATTTTTCGCTGTTTTTTGATAAACCACCCTACTTTCTACTACTGTAGGGAAGTTGTAGCAGGCATGTAGCAGTGAGGTTGAATGAGTTAATTGGTAGTTTCGGTCCATCAGTGTAATGGTGCTTCTGTGTAACTTGTAACTTAAGGTGCAGATTGATCAGTGTGTGTAAAGAATATTTAAGGGGGGGACAGTGATTCCATCAATCAGTCTGATTGGTTGGTAGTCACTGATTGTGGTTTTTGATTGGTTGATCAGTTGCAGGGTTTGTTTTGATTGATTATTTATATGGATGAATTGATAGCCGTTCTGTTTAATTAAGACTTTTTTGTTTTTTCTGTTAGTGTTTGTCGGGGACCATTTTTAATAAAACGTTTGATAATGTATATATGTATACGGAAGCACTGTTTGACCAATCGGTGATTGCGTTTCATTGACGGCTCCGGTGCTTTTCATGAACATGTGTAAAATAATTGAGTTCACGTAATAGCTTTTTTTTTTTTTTTTTAATTTTGATGGAATCTTTTTTCCCTTTCATTCCAGTCTTTTTTGGTAAGATGATGATTCCGTGTTAACTGTATTCCTATATATTTCCATGCAAAACGTTAACGGTATGGGTCATGTACCTGGTGTTTGTGTGTGCGCCGTGTTTTGTCAGTGAACAAAAAAGACAGGGGATCTACTCCAGACACGAAGCCAAAAAACGTAGAATGTTCAGTGATCCGTTCTGTACAGATTTCATCATATTTTTGTTACAGCTGGTCGCAGTTTGTTATTCACATGCCATATTTCTTCGTCTTCGTTCGTGGGCTGCGATTCCCACGTTTCACTCGTATACACGAGTGGGCTTTTACATGTAGAATTGACTCACTTGACTTGCGTAAACAAAGTGAGTCTATGTTTTAACCCGGTGTTCGGTTGTCTGTGTGTGTGTGTGTCCGTGTGTGTGTGTGTCCGTGGTAAACTTTAACATTGACATTTTCTCTGCAAATACTTTGTCAGTTGACACCAAATTTGGCATAAAAATAGGAAAAATTCAGTTCTTTCCAGTCATCTTGTTTAAAACAATATTGCACCTCTGGGATGGGCACAAAAAAAAAAGAAGCCTAATTATATACAAACTGCATTTACTGTTATATTTATATTTTTTGTATTCTCTAAACTTGGCACTTTGACCTCTTATTCTGACACAACAACTAGAGGAGTCATTATTATCATTTTTTGTTCAAACAGGAACTTCTTTTGCTAAGCATGGAAGTTTTATTTATTTTGCAAACGTTTTGGTGCAGATAGTAAAAAAGGGAAATTACTCTGTAATTAATGCTAGGGGACGTAATTTATCACAAGTGAGTCTTGAAGGCCTTGCCTCTCTTGTTGTTTTTACCCCTGCCATGTGTTGGCAGCCATACTCTGTTTTCAGGGGGTAGGGGGTGCTTGCTGGGCATGTTCTTGTTTCCATAACCCACTGAACGCCTGACATGGAGTACCGGGATCTACAGCGTGCGCGTTTGATCTTCTGCGTGTGCATACGCATGAAGGGGGGGGGGGTTCAGGCACTGGCAGGTCTGCATACCTGTTGGACTTGTCCAAATGTAGTGATGCTTCTTAAGGAAACTGTATTTAGGTTGGTTGGTTGTGTGTTCGTATGTGTTTCAATGCGTAAGTATGTGTAGAAGAAGGCATGCTGGTCGTCTTCTTTTGTTGTTTTTTTCTAATGGAAATAGGATGCAAGGGACGTCAGACTTGTTAAATGTTGGTTTTTATTGTTGTTGTTGTTGTTTGTGGGTTTTTGGTGTTTTTTTTAGGTGTTTTTTTTTATGTGTGCTGTTGTGGTGTTTTGATATTGTTCTTCAACAGTTTGTGTTACATGTGGTTTTGATGATTGATATTACTTTAAAGTGAGCAAGTACTCTACAGTGTTCCCTTTCTCTACACACACACACACACACACACATGCACTCACACACACACACACATACATGCACATGCAGGCACATATGCTCGCTCACTCTGTCTCTCTCTCTCTCTGTGTCTCCCTCTCTCTCTCATATTCTTTTTCTTCTTTTTTTTTTTTTGGGGGGGGGGGGGGGGGTGAGGGAGGGTTGTTTTGGGGGGTTTTTTGGTTGTTGTTTTTTAATCAATGATATTAATTCAACGAAGTCCTGATTGTAAGGTCATGGTTTTTATGCAGACTTGAATGGACACCCCCAGTTAAATGAGCAATGAAGAAGATGAATTTTCAGAATTGTATTTCTAAAATGGAAATGAATGTTATCTGTTAACCCTTTTTTTTTTTCAGTTGATGATATATTACTTGTTGTATCTTTTTAAATGGAAATATTATCTGTTAACTTAATTCTGTTGATTTTTTTTTTTTTTTTTTTTCACAACCTGTTGCATTTTTAAAAAGGAAATGTTACTTTTTAACTGTATTCAGTTGATATTTTAATTGTTGTATTTTCTAAACTGGAAATGTTATCTGCTAACTTTATTATGTCGATATTTTTTTTTAACCTATTGCCTTTTTAAAAAAAATTTAAATTTTAAAAAGGAAATATTACCTTTTAACTTTGTTCAGTTGATACTTTAACTTGTTATTTTACAATGACATGTTATTTGTGACAACAACAAAATTGATATATTTTTTGTCTTCAAAACTTAACGTTGGTCTCTTTGCAAATTTATACCTGTTTCGAACAATTTTAAAGATTAAAATTAAAATTATGGTTGTGATGTTCTATTCATGCTTCTTCAGATTTTTTTTTTCTTTTAAATGTTTTGGTCATTTTTTAATGTGACATGTTTCTTGAGGAACAATACAAAATGCAAGAAAACCGGTGTAACGGATGTCTTTTTTTTTTGTCTTTTTTTTTTTGTCTTTTTTTTTTTTGTCACAACAGATTTCCCTGTGTGAAATTCAGGCTGCTCTCCCCAGGGAGAGCGCATTGCTACACAGAGAGCACCACCCATTATTTTTATATTATTTTTATATTTTAAAGCGTCCAGACCACCATTCAAGGTCTAGTGAAGAGGGAGAAAATATCGGCGGCTGAGCCGTGATTCGAACCAGCACGCTCAGAATCTCTTGCTTCCTAGGCGGACGCGGTACCTCTCTCGGCCATCACTCCACTGTAGAAAAGCTATAGGCGTCAGAAAAATTGACAGATTCAACACTTCAGAGAGAGAGTTTGAGGGCAGTGGCTTTATACTGTTTCTGTCATAGTAATTTTTTTTTCTACAGCGAATAGGTAGTGATATTGTCAACACTGGAATGGGCACTAGCTGTCCATTCTGCAATGTTATTTGCCTTGACAGACGGTTTTTTCAGGGGGGGGGAGGCGGGGGGGGGGGGGGTCTCCTTTTTTGTTTGTGTATTTGGCTTTGAAGTTTTGTTGTTGGTTTTGTTTGTTTTTGTGTCCTTTTTAATGATTTTTGGGGGTAATCTTAATGATGTTTATATAGCGCTGAATCTTGTGCAGAGACAAAGCGCTTTCGCACCAGTCAATCACAAGCACGCATAACTCTAAAACTGGAGAAACTGAAGACAAAGAAGAGGTAGGGAAGTGGAGGCTATTTTGGGAAGAGGTGGGTTTTAAGGCCAGACTTGAAAGAGCAGAGTGAGGAGACCTGACGAAGCGAAAGAGGAAGTTCATTCCAACTGCAAGGTCCAGAGACAGAGAAAGAACAGCGACCAACAGTTGAGTGTTTGAATCTGGGTATGCATAAACAGAGTGGATTCGAAGGCGATCGTAGAGAGCAAGATGGAGTGTAGAGGTGAAGGCAGCCACAGAGATAGGAAGGGGCAGAGTTGTGAATACATTTATAACATAGAGTGCTGATCTTGTACTTTATTCTGTGTGAGACAGGGAGCCAATGGAGATGTTGTAAAAGAGGAATGATTTGTTATCCACCTGTATGGATGTATTCTCTTAAAGTTGGGCATTAGAGTTGTGAATACATTTATAACATAGAGTGCTGATCTTGTACTTTATTCTGTGTGAGACAGGGAGCCAATGGAGATGTAAAAGAGGAATGATTTGTTATCCACCTGTATGGATGTACTCTCTTAAGTTGGACATTATGTAAAAAAATAAATTTTAAAAAAAATTAAAAAATTAAAAAAAAAGATCCTGGGAATGTTTGAAATTCGGCAACCAGTGATACTTCCATTTGCTGACTCCACTGTTGGACGCCGTTCTTTCTCAATTTCTGGACTTTGCATTTGGAATGAACTTCCTCTTTCGCTTTCGTCAGGTCTCTGCACTCAGCTCTTTCAAGTCTGGCTTTAAGTAATTTTGTTCAGAATATGGTTTTCCTTGTACTGTAAATCTGCCTTGTTTATTTTTCATTTTCCATCACATCTACTTAATACTTACTTTTTTGAAAAGAAAGTGTGAAATGATATTAGGTTACTAGTACGTGTATTCTAAATCATGGGAAATGATTATGGTGTGTTTGGGGGAGGTATGGGGGGCGTGCGGGGAGGGGGAGATAAGGCACACAGTGTTTTTTCTCTTCTATTATTGTATCAAAATTCATTGGAAAGAGAATAATGTTTTTTGAAAACATGAAATGAGTTAATCAGACTTACAGTTCACCTAGGTTATATCCTAAATTGTGGGAAAGAACTTCCTTTTTTTTTAATCAGAAAATGAGTTATTCAGAGTTACAGTTAACCAAGGTTATATCCTAAATGGCGGGAAAGCACAGTTTTTGGGGTTGGTCTTTTTTTTGGTATTGTTTTTTTTGAAAACCCAGAAAATGAGTTAATCAGAGTTACATTTAACATAGGTTGTATCCTAAATGTGGGGAAACACAGTTTTGCGTTTGAAGAGCAAAATGGGTAACCCAATGCTCTTGTTATTTATGCTGCATCCAAAACCAAGGGAAAGAACAGTTTCGCATTTGAAGAGAGCAAATGAGTGACTCGGTGTTCATGTCATATTAGGTTGTATACTAAGATGTCGAAAAGAATAGTTATGCATTCAAAGAAAGTAAGCGAGTTTCAGAAAATTATAGTTATTTGTTTGAAGAAAGTAAGCGAGTTTCAGAAAAGAATAGTTATGTGTTCGAAGAACGTAAGCAAGTTTCAGAAAAGAATAGTTATGCGTTCAAAGGAAGTAAGCGAGTTTCAGAAAAGAATAGTTATGTGTTTGAAGAAAGTAAGCGAGTTTCAAAAAAGAATAGTTATGTGTTCGAAGAAAGCAAGCAAGTTTCAGAAAAGAATAGTTATGCGTTCAAAGGAAGTAAGCGAGTTTCAGAAAAGAATAGTTATGTGTTTGAAGAACGTAAGCAAGTTTGAGAAAGAATAGTCATGCGTTCAAAGAAAGTAAGTAAGTTTCCGAAAAGCATAGTTACGTGTTTGAAGAAAGTAAACAAGTTTCAAAAAAGAATAGTTATGTGTTCGAAGAAAGCAAGCAAGTTTCAGAAAAGAATAGTTATGCGTTCAAAGGAAGTAAGCGAGTTTCAGAAAAGAATAGTTACACGTTCAAAGAAAGTAAGCGAGTTTCTGAAAAGAATAGTTATGTGTTCGAAGAAAGCAAGCAAGTTTCAGAAAAGAATAGTTATGTGTTCAAAGAAAGTAAGCGAATTTCTGAAAAGCATAGTTTTGTGTTTAAAGAAAGTAAGCCAGTTTCCGAAAAGAATAGCTATGTGTTTAAAGAAAGTAAGTGAGTTTCTTAGTGTGTTTTTTGTTGTTGTTGGTTGTTGTTTTTTTTTAAATATTAGATTCTATCTTTAGCTGTGTAAATGAATAACTTGGTGTCCATGTTTAGGTGGCATTCTAACTTGTAAGCCATGGAAAAGAATGCTTTCGGTTTGAAGAGAGTAAAAAAAAAAAAAATTAAAAAAAGTCAGCGTTCATGTTATATCAAGTCATATCGTAAGCCGGGGGAAAGAAAAGTTTTGCGTTTGAAGAGAATAAATGTGTAACTCGGTTGTTCTTGTGTTGTTTGGTCGTGTATCCTGAGCTCTTGAAAAGAGTACTTTTGTGTTTGACTAATGTTTCTCATTGTTCCCCGACGCCACTTTTGTAGCCGTGCTCCGAGTGGTTCTAATAGGGGTACGGCACAAAAGACTTAACTAAATATGATTAATTGAAGGATAGACAAGATCCCACGCACAGGCCAGGAACATATAGAGGCCAGTCACAAATGGGGTTTTCTGTTGGTTTATTTACAATATTCTAAAAGAAGGAGACTAAGAAGAAGAAATAATGAGAAGAAGACAACTAGGAGAAGAACTAAGAAGAAGAAGACAGTGCAGCCATACGTAGCGAGATGTTGCTGCCCACCACTCTAGACTATACCCTAAAACATCTGAAAGAATAGTTTTGTTAAAGAGTAAAAGATATTCCCCCTGTTGGGGGGACGCCAGGGGTCTTTCAGTATAAACAGCATCCCCGCCTTCTGGAAATTCTGTTCTAGAAATTTCCTCTTTTTCTGTCACTCTCTTGGTTTCTGCCTCTTTTTTTCTTTCTTTCTTCACTGTTGTCTCCTTTTTCTGCCTTCCCCAGTCCATTCCCCTTTTTTTTCTTTTTTCAAGCAAGCCTTGACACTTTTTTTTTTTTCTTCTTTTCTGCCGTCTATGATGTACTAGCTATGCTGTTTTACTCTGGCGATTAGGTAGTGAGGTGTCAACACTGGGATGGGCACTAGCTGTCCATTCTGCAGTGTTATTTGCCTATATGGCCTTTTTTAATGTATTTTTTGTTTGGCTTTGAAGTTGTTGTTTGTTCCTTTTTTACGATTTTTTTTTTTTTTTTTTTTTTTTTTTTTTTTTTTTGTAATCTGGGCATGATAAGTGGAATGGCTTGTGTCCTCAGTATGACCTAGTTTTATTTGCCGTAAGGAGTAAATGGTTGCGATACTGTGTCATGAACTGTGTTTTAGTGGGTTTGTCTTTTTTTTTTTTTGTAAATGTGAGAGTTTCGTGTTGACGCGGTTGAGCAGAATTGAGAACCTTGCTGGACCTCAGGAACCTCTCCTTTCAACTGTGAAGAGACGCAAGCTGATATGGTTTGGACACAACACTCGACACACCAGCTTGTCCAAAACAATCATGCAAGGCACCATCGAGGGCGGAGGAAGAAGAAGAGGAAGACAGCGGAGGAACTGGCATGAGAACATCAAACAATGGACCGGACTCCACACACGTGAGCTGCTGCCAGCAGCTGCCGACAGAGACAGATGGAGAAGGGAGGTTGCGTCTGCGGTCCTCAGGCTTCCCCCAACGACTACTTAGTCGTTATGGGTCTGAGGTGAGGTGAGGTGAGGTTGAGCATTTGAATGATTTTACAGTCATGATATGGCCTTGTGCAGTCGGCTTACTTTCAGCAACAAGAACAAGTGAATGATATCCTCAGTTTACATATATATATATATATATATTTGTGTGTGTGTGTGTGTGTGTTATGTTTGTTTGTTAGAGAAAAGTATCCAGTGTACGTGTCACACACAGTGTGTATTCTAACTTACAGGAAAGAAAAATGTTGTTGTTGTTGTGAAGAGAAAATGAGATTATCAGTGTTCTTGTTATCGTTAAGTAGTTGAGGGAAATACATGCACACACGCACGCACACATACACATACACACACACACACACACGTGTATGTGTGTGTGTGTTTCTTTTTTTTTTTGTTTCTGTTTTTTGTTACTCATGTACTTGTTACACAAATTTGTATTATTCTAAGAAAGAACATCGTTGTTTCTGAAGAGAATTGCTCAGCAATTTTTTTTTTCTGTTTTTTTTTTTTTTTTTTTTTTTTTTTTTAAATACCCCCTTCCTTCATCCTCCTTAACTCTCCCCACAACCCACCTTCTCTTTTCTTTTAATGGTGGTGGATTTGTTTTGGGGTTGTTGTTGTTTTTTTCTGTTGTTGTTGTTTTCCCCCCAGGACTTTCTTGGGTCGACCACCATTTTATTATGTATATAAAATCATTATGACAATTCAGAATAGATGGGGGGAAAAAATGTGAACATGAGCAATAACAGATGTAAGTGATTATGCTGATATATATATATATATATATATATATATATATATATATATATATGGTTCATTACACAGTCAAACACACGAATCATTTTATGTTTTTTTAGTAACAGTATATAAAGTCACAAACACAAACACAGACACAGAAACATAAGCACGCACGCACACACACACACACACACACACACACACACACGTTTTGGATTTGTTGATATATAGTGCATGCAATTCTTGTCTTGTCTGATGTCATTTAAGTGGATCGATTTTTTTTTTTTTTGTCTGATAGTTTGAAGAACAACGTTATAGACTTCAAAAACCTGGTGATATATGACTGATGTGATTCCTTTTATGTGGAGCAAATAGTTTTTGAGAAGGATACGGTTTTTTGGGGCGGTTTTTTCTTATAGTTTGAAGAACAACGTTATCATAGACTTCAAAAACCTGGTGACATATGACTGATGTGATTCCTTTTATGTGGAGCAAATAGGTTTTTTTTTGAGAAGGATGCGTTATGTGGGTTGAAAGCCGGTAGCTTACATTCTGAAAGATGTGTTATTTTTGATTGAAGACTGTGGTTGCCTGTTTCTGAAGGATGTGTGAGTTTAGATTTGAAAACTGGTTGCTTAAGCACGAAAGATGCATTAGTTTAACATGGAAAACTGGTAGTTTATGTCTGAAAGATGCATTTGTGTAGATTGCAAAAGTAGTATAATCTGTCTGTGAAAGACGCTTTTAGGTTAGACTGGAAATTTGTAGACTGTTTCTGAAGGATTCTTCTTGAGTTTTGATTGAAAACACGCTGCTGGTATCTGAAAGATGACATAGTGTAAATTGAAAACTGGCAATCTTTTAGTGAAAGATGTGTTGGTTTTGACCAAAAAACAAGTAAACTTTTTTCTTTATGTGTGTGAAATATGCAGAAGTTCGGAATGAAAAACTGGTAGCAATGTACCTGAAAGATGCGATAGTTTAGATTGAAAATTTGTAGCATTTTTGCAAAAAGATGCGTTGGGTTTTAGACTGAAAACTGGTAGCCTCTTTTGTGAAGAATGGCTTGAGCTTGGATTGAAAAACTGGTAGCTAAATCTGAAAGCTGCATCGGAGCAGATAGAAAACGGGTAGTCTTATTTCTACCCGCCAGTTTGAATGGTTCTTTTAGTGGATTGACGTATCCTTTTTTTTTTGGAAGCGATTGTATCGTGAAGCATGTATCTGTGTTGAGTCCGGGAGACGATTGTTGTCAGTGTGTGGGGCTTTGTATCAGTGGTATTGAGAACAAATGTTAACGTCATTGTAATCTTGTGTACAGTTGTCAGCGTCATTGTAATCTGTGTAAAACTGTCAGTGTATCTGAAAATGGGGCATTCTTTGGGTCTGTGTAACTGTGTAAAATAAATTTTAAAAAATTATTCCTTGTTTGTATACTTGCACAAAGCATCCTGATTTTTTTTTTTTTTTTTTTAATTTTTTTTTTTAGGATACTGCACAAATGAACGAATTAATGACAATTCTGATTTTAATGCAATGTTCAGAATCATGATTTACAGATACGTTTTTTTTTCTTTTTATGTTGTGTTCAGAATAATTATTTACGAATATGGCAACCTTAAATCAAATTAATCGTAAGTTTGTAACACGCTTGAAGTCCGAGTAAGCGTGATGAATTATTTACACCCGCTACGTTCTAAAGACTCCGTAAATGTGATGAAATATTTGACATCTGAACGTCCAAACAGCTGCTGTATTTTAAGGATTTGAGAAAGAAAAAAAAATGTAAATAGTAAAGGGAATGCACTGTCTTAATTCTTTGTAAATTTTGTGTTTTTATCCACAGATGTCAAGCAGCCTTCTATGTTCCACACAAACATAGACTGTTTGTTCGCTTGTATATTTTCCAGCCTCCTCCTCAATGCCAAGGTTTTTGCGAAAATCTTAGACGTTTCTAAGATCCTTTTTCTTCTTCTTCTTCTCTCTTTAACTCTGTGACGAGTCCACTGGGATGCCACACAGATGTTTCTAAGGTCCTTTTTTTCTTCTTCTTCTCTTTAACTCTGTGACGAGTCCACTGGGGTGCCGCACAGATGTTTCTAAGATCCTTTTTTTTTCTTCTTCTCTCTCTAACTCTGTGACGAGTCCACTGGGATGCCACACAGATGTTTCTAAGATCCTTTTTTTTTCTTCTTCTCTCTTTAACTCTGTGACGAGTCCACTGGGGTGCCACACAGATGTTTCTAAGATCCTTTTTTTTTTCTTCTTCTTCTCTCTTTAACTCTGTGACGAGTCCACTGGGGTGCCGCACAGATGTTTCTAAGATCCTTTTTTTTCTTCTTCTTCTCTCTTTAACTCTGTGACGAGTCCGCTAGGGTGCCACACAGATGTTTCTAAGATCCTTTTTTTTCTTCTTCTTCTCTCTTTAACTCTGTGACGAGTCCGCTAGGGTGCCACACAGATGTTTCTAAGATCCTTTTTTTTCTTCTTCTTCTCTCTTTAACTCTGTGACGAGTCCACTGGGATGCCACACAGATGTTTCTAAGATCCTTTTTTGACTCACTTGTGTAAACAAAGTGAGTCTATGTTTTAACCCGGTGTTCGGTTGTCTGTGTGTGTGTGTGTCTGTGTGTCCGTGGTAAACTTTAACATTGACATTTTCTCTGCAAATACTTTGTCAGTTGACACCAAATTTGGCATAAAAATAGGAAAAATTCAGTTCTTTCCAGTCATCTTGTTTAAAACAATATTGCGCCTCTGGGATGGGCACAAAAAAATGAAGCCTAATTATATGCAAACTGCATTTACTGTTATATTTATATTTTTTGTATTCTTTAAACTTGGCACTTTGACCTCTTATTCTGACACAAGAGAAGTCATTATCATTTTTTTGTTCAAACAGGAACTTCTTTTGCTAAGCATGGAATTTTAATTTATTTTGCAAACGTTTTGGTGCAGATAGTAAAGAAGGGAAATTACTCTGTAATTAATGCTAGGGGACTTAATTTATCACAAGTGAGTCTTGAAGGCCTTGCCTCTCTTGTTTTTCTTCTTCTCTCTTTAACTCTGTGACGAGTCCACTGGGATGTCGCACAGATGTTTCTAAGATCCTTTTTTTTTTTCTTCTTCTTCTCTCTTTAACTCTGTGACGAGTCCACTGGGATGCCGCACAGATGTTTCTAAGATCCTTTTTTTTCTTCTTCTTCTCTCTTTAACTCTGTGACGAGTCCACTGGGGTGCCGCACAGATGTTTCTAAGATCCTTTTTTTTTTCTTCTTCTTCTTCTCTTTAACTCTGTGACGAGTCCACTGGGGTGCCGCACAGATGTTTCTAAGATCCTTTTTTTTTCTTCTTCTTCTCTCTTTAACTCTGTGACGAGTCCACTGGGGTGCCGCACAGATGTTTCTAAGATCCTTTTTTTTTCCTTCTTCTCTCTTTAACTCTGTGACGAGTCCACTGGGGTGCCGCACAGATGTTTCTAAGATCCTTTTTTTTTCTTCTTCTTCTCTCTTTAACTCTGTGACGAGTCCACTGGGATGCCACACAGATGTTTCTAAGATCCTTTTTTTTCTTCTTCTATCTTTAACTCTGTGACGAGTCCACTGGGATGCCGCACAGATGTTTCTAAGATCCTTTTTTTTTCTTCTTCTTCTCTCTTTAACTCTGTGACGAGTCCACTGGGATGCCGCACAGATGTTTCTAAGATCCTTTTTTTCTTCTTCTCTCTTTAACTCTGTGACGAGTCCACTGGGGTGCCGCACAGATGTTTCTAAGATCCTTTTTTTTTTCCTTCTTCTCTCTTTAACTCTGTGACGAGTCCACTGGGGTGTCGCACAGATGTTTCTAAGATCCTTTTTTTTCTTCTTCTTCTTCTCTTTAACTCTGTGACGAGTCCACTGGGATGTCGCACAGATGTTTCTAAGATCCTTTTTTCTTCTTCTTCTTCTTCTCTTTAACTCTGTGACGAGTCCACTGGGATGTCGCACAGATGTTTCTAAGATCCTTTTTTTTTTTCTTCTTCTTCTCTTTAACTCTGTGACGAGTCCACTGGGATGCCGCACTGAAGAACTGTTCACCAGATCTGACAGTGTGTGTGTGTGTGTGTGTCCAGGCCTGGGTCTCCCCAGCAGATGGTTCTTTCCCCGTCCGTTCCGCAACTCGCTCAGTCCAGAATCCGATAATTCATACTGCTGAATTTACTACCAGAGGGATGGATTTATGATTATTATTATCTTTCTTCTTTATTAATTAATGATAAGGCTTATTGCGCCACCATCGTGAAAAAATTTTTTGTGCAGGCTTCAAGTTCAACCATACTGCTGAATTTGTCAAGAGGGCTAGATGAAAAAAAATAATAATAATAATAAATTGGAACTGTAATTATGGTTATTCCACAACCTTTGTTTAATAAAAACTTGTTCTGCGTTGTTTCATAAGTTGGCCCCTTTTTTCTTTTCTTTTTTCTTTTTTTTTTTTTTTTTACTTGTAGCTTAAAAATGGTTCAGTCATTTTGTTGATTTATAGAGAAAGATTAATTTCGTTGTTTGTTTGAATGGAATGGAAGAACAAAATTAATTTCATCGTCTTGTTTTGGATCTAGGAAAAACAGGTATTGCTGTGTTTCTAGTGCCATAGGAGGGAGAGGTTGGCATGCCTACCTAACTACCATTCCAGAATAATAATAATAATAATAAAAAGACGTTTATGACTGAAGTGATGGTGTTTTTGATGGAGTTTGTGTGTGTTTGAGAGAGAGAGAGAGAGAGCCTACGATGTGATCGGGTGTGTTTGTGAGAGAGAGAGAGAGCCTACGATGTGATGGAGTGTGTTTGAGAGAGAGAGAGAGCCTACGATGTGATCGGGTGTGTTTGTGAGAGAGAGAGAGCTTACGATGTGATGGAGTGTGAGAGAGAGAGAGAGCCTACGATGTGATCGGGTGTGTTTGTGAGAGAGAGCCTACGATGTGATCGGGTGTGTTTGTGAGAGAGCCTACGATGTGATCGGGTGTGTTTGTGAGAGAGAGCCTACGATGTGATGGAGTATGTTTGAGAGAGAGAGCCTACGATGTGATCGGGTGTGTTTGTGAGAGAGAGAGAGAGAGAGAGCCTACGATGTGATGAAGTGTGTTTGTGAGAGAGAGAGAGAGAGCCTACGATGTGATCGGGTGTGTTTGTGAGAGAGAGAGAGAGCGAGCTTACGATGTGATGAAGTGTGTTTATGAGAGAGAGAGAGCCTACGATGTGATCGGGTGTGTGTGTGTGAGAGAGAGAGAGAGAGAGCGAGTTTACGATGTGATGAAGTGTGTTTGTGTGAGAGAGAGAGAGAGAGCCTACGATGTGATCGGGTGTGTTTGAGAGAGAGAGAGCCTACGATGTGATCGGGTGTGTTTGAGAGAGAGAGCCTACGATGTGATGGGGTGTGTTTGTGAGAGAGAGCAAGCTTACGATGTGATGGAGTGTGTTTGTGAGAGAGAGAGAGCCTACGATGTGATCGGGTGTGTTTGTGAGAGAGAGAGAGAGAGCCTACGATGTGATCGGGTGTGTTTGTGAGAGAGAGAGCCTACGATGTGATCGGGTGTGTTTGTGAGAGAGAGAGAGCCTACGATGTGATCGGGTGTGTTTGTGAGAGAGAGAGAGAGCCTACGATGTGATCGGGTGTGTTTGTGAGAGAGAGAGAGCCTACGATGTGATGGGGTGTGTTTGTGAGAGAGAGAGAGAGAGAGCCTGTGATGTAATCGGGTGTGTTTGTGAGAGAGAGAGAGAGCCTACGATGTGATGGGGTGTGTTTGTGAGAGAGAGCGAGAGCCTACGATGTGATCGGGTGTGTTTGAATACAAGCATAAGCAATAATAATAATAATAATTTTTTAGCGCTATAATACAAGCATAAGCAATAATAATGATAATAATACATTTTTTTATATAGCGCTATAATACAAGCATAAGCAATAATATTAATAATAATAATTTTATTTGGCGCTATAATACAAGCATAAGCAATAATATTAATGATAATAATAATGATAATAATAATAATATTTTATTTTTATATAACGCTATAATACAAGCATAAGCAAGCTCTAAGCGCTTTACAATCCTGTACCTAAAGTGAAACAAAGCATATTTTAAAAATAAAATAAAATAAAAAAAAGTAGTAGAAATATATAAAACAGAATCATTTATATCATAAAAACACAATGCATAAAACTCACAAAGTAACATACTATCAATACTACAACTGTTACACTACAACACTCACACTAACACAGACACACACACGCACACATGATTAAACGGCTGAGATGACAGCAATTTTCACGAAAAATACATACATGTAAAAAGGAACATAATTGTAATCTGCATGCCACAGATTTTGTAAAAATTGTAAAATGAAATTTTGGATAGAAAAGGAAAAAGGGGTAAAAATCTGGTCATTTTCCCTTTCGAATCACACCACCACCATCCATCTACCCACCCCCATTCTCTCCACTCTCCCATCACACACACTCACATAGCCATGGGCCTGGGACAACAGCACTATTTAAGTTATAACAAGAATTTTTTAAAGAGATAAGTTTTAAGATTTGCTTTAAAGGTACACAGATGAGTTGTTTGCCTGAGAGCAATAGGCAGAGAATTCCAAGTTTTTGGGCCGAAGACGGAAAATGACCTCTTTCCACAGGAGTTACGAAAGAACTTCACTGCCTGTCCTTTGTCTTGCTTTGTGAATGTATGCATGCCTACACTGTGGGAGCAACAGGATATTGGAACGTATATATATATATATATATATATATATCTTTGTATATATGTGTGTGGGGTTGGGGGTGGGAGATATCGGCGTATGTGTGTGTGCTTGTACAAATAAGTGTTCATCTCTGTGCGTGTGTGTGTGTGTTTGTGTGTGTGTGTGTGTGTGCCGTGGAAGCTGCGATACGTAGACTAGAAATGAGTGTGTGTGTGTGTTGGAGCTCATGTACGTTTATATGTATTTGACTGTGCTTTCATATCTGTGAAACTGCATGTTTGGTGCATATCTGTTATGCATTTGTGGGTGTATGTGTGAATGTGTGTCTTCATGTTTTACATTTATTTGCTTATTTATCATCATTGTTGTCTTATTTATTTATTTATCTATTATTATTATTATTTTATTATTATCATTATTATTACTACTACCTTTTTTATATTATAATTATTATTTATTTATTTACGTAAGCTTATCTATTATTTATTCACCTTTCTTTTCTTTTTTTCTCAAGGCCTGACTAAGCGCGTTGGGTTACGCTGCTGGTCAGGCATCTGCTTGGCAGATGTGGTGTAGCGTATATGTATTTGTCCGAACGCAGTGACGCCTCCTTGAGCTACATGAAACTGAAACTGTCTTGCTTTGTCTTTATTTCAACTTGTCTTGGCCTGTCTTCTCCTCTTTGGCAGAATGGTCCAGACGGTTATCTGCCAAAAAAAACAAGAGTCCATGAGGGTCTGAGTTCGAATCCCGTCCCTGGCGTAATAGCCGAATGGTTAAAGCGTTGGACTTTCACTCTGAGGGTCCCGGGTTCGAATCACGGTGACGGCGCCTGGTGGGTAATGAGTGGAGATTTTTACTATCTCCCAGGTCAACATGTGTGCAGATCTGCCAGTGCCTGAACCCCCTTCGTGTGTACACGCAAGCAAAAGATCAAATACGCACGTTAAAGATCCTGTAATCCATGTCAGCGTTCGGTGGGTTATGGGAACAAGTACATACCCAGCATGCACACCCCCGAAAGCGGAGTATGGCTGCCTACATGGCGGGGTAAAAACGGTCATACACGTAAAAGCCCACTCGTGTATATACGAGTGAACGTGGGAGCTGCAGCCCACGAACGCAGAAGAAGAAGAAGAATCCCGTCCTCTCTCCCTTTCTCCCAAGTTTGACTCTCTCTCTCTCCCTCTCTTTGGCCACTAAATGGATTTATTCGCATGCTTCGTACAAGATTAATTGATTGTAGATGACAAGAATGGTCAGATCATGTTCAAGAAAGCAATCGTTTCAGGTTTTATAAGCAGTTCAATTATAAGCATTCTATTCCAACTTATTTATCAATGAAAATGGATAGGCATTTAAAATACATCACGACAAGGTTCAGATTAGGGATTTCCGACATCTTAATGCATTGTCTTCGTTATCGTAAGTTCAGTGTTTGTGAATCTTATTTGTCCATTATGTAGATGTGCTGAAGAAACTGAACTTCACTTTGTGTTATGCTGCCCTGTTTTGGAAGACCTTAGATTTCAGTTAATTCCACAAAAATATTACACACTCCCAACTTCCTTTGGACTTGTTTTGCTGATGTCATCGACAAGCGAAACCATTATAAAACAGTTTGCTGTTTACTTGTACAAAGCGTTTAAAATACGCAATGCATTATGTAGTTAATTATTATTTGTTGTGTATTATCAGCTTGTAGTTGAACATTACTGACGTGTATTGTTGGTAGTATGCCGTTATTGTTGTGAATTATTGTTCACTGTACCCCCTTCATAAGGGGCCATGGCCTTATTGAATAAATCATCCGTATCCCAAGTTTGACTTGGGAGGGAAAAATCGAAGTGGGCGTCTAGTCGCTCGTTTGAGATGAGAAACCCGAAGTCCCGTGTGCACAGCACTGCACTTGGCGCAGTAGAAAAAGAACCCATGGCAACGAGAGTGTTGTCCTCTGGTAAAATTCTGTTGAAGAAATCCACTGCAAAATATCTATATTCCTGACTAAGCGCGTTGTGTTACGCTGCTGGTCCGGCAGCTGCCTAGCAGATGTGGTGTAGCGTGCATGGGTTTTCCCGAGTGCTGTGACGCCTCCTTGAGAGACTGAAACTGAAACTGGAACTGAAACTTCCTCACCTGTCTTGTCTTGTCTTGTCTTGTCTGTTCTTTGTATCTCCTTGAATAATTATGTGTTTGGGTCAGTTAGTTCGTCATGATGATGTTGATTATTGTTATCTTTCGCTGTCTTTCCCCCTCCTGCCCCTTCTCTCCCTCCTTCCCCTCCCCCTCCTCATCCCTTCCCCTCCCCCTCTTCCTCCTCATCCCTTCCCCCCCTCCTCCTCTCCTTCTTCCCCCTCCTCCTCCTCCTTACCCTCCCCCTCCTCCTCCCTTCCCCTCCTTCTCTCCTTTTCCCCCCTCCTCCTCCTTCTCTCCTTTTTCCCCCTCCCTCTCCTCTTCGCTCCCTCCCCGCCCTTCCTCCTTCCCCCCCCCCTCTCTCTCATCCTCCCCCTTCCACTCCCGTCCCCCGTCTATCCATGTCTTCCTCCTACTCCTCCCCCTACTTCTACTCCTCCTCCCCCTACTTCCACTCCTCCTCCCCCTACTCCTCCCCCTTCTCCTCCCCTACTACTCCTCCCCCTACTCCTCCTCCCCCCCTACTCCCCCTTCTCCTCCCCCTACTTCCACTCCTCCTCCCCCTTCTCCTCCTCCCCCCCTACTCCCCCCCCTACTTCCACTCCTCCTCCCCCTTCTCCTCCCCCTACTCCTCCTCCCCCCCTACTCCCCCCCCCCTACTTCCACTCCTCCTCCCCCTACTCCTCCTCCCCCCCCCTACTTCCACTCCTCCTCCCCCTTCTCCTCCCCCCCCTACTTCCACTCCTCCTCCCCCTTCTCCTCCTCCCCCCCCCCTACTTCCACTCCTCCTCCCCCTACTCCTTCTACTCCCCTTCCTCCTCCTTCTCTCCTTTTTCCCCCTCCCCTTCCTCCTCCTTCGCTCCCTCCCCGCCCTTCCTCCTTTCCCTCCTCCTCATCCTGCCCCCCCCACCCCCTCTCTCTCTCTCATCCTCCCCCTTCCACTCCCGTCCCCCGTCTATCCATGTCTTCCTCCTCCTCCTCCCCCTTCTCCTCCCCTACTGCTCCTCCTCCTCCTCCCCCTACTGGTTCGAATCACGGCTCAGCCGCTGATATTTGCTCCCCCTCCACTAGACCTTGAGTGGTGGTCTGGACGCTAGTCATTCGGATGAGACGATAAATCGAGGTCCTGGGTGTAGCATGCACTTCAGTAGCGCACGTAAAAGAACCCACGGCAACAAAAAGGGTTGTTTCTGGCAAAATTCCGTAGAAAAATCCACTTCGATAGGAAACCAAATAAAACTGCACGCAGGAAAAAAAATACCCCCAAAAAACATAATTATACTGACTGGTCTTGGGGTTGATAGGTTTGTTGTCGTTGCAGGTTCATGGGATATTCCCTGTGTAATCGACAAGATCCGAGACGGGCGCAATAGCCGAGTGGTTAAAGCGTTGGACTGTCAATCTGAGGGTCCCGGGTTCGAATCACGGTGACGGCGCCTGGTGGGTAAAGGATGGAGATTTTTACGATCTCCCAGGTCAACACATGTGCAGACCTGCGAGTGCCTGAACCCCCTTTGTGTGTATATGCAAGCAGAAGATCAAATACGCACGTTAAAGATCCTGTAATCCATGTCAGCGTTCGGTGGGTTATGTAAACAAGAACATACCCAGCATGCACACCCCCGAAAACGGAGTATGGCTGCCTACATGGCGGGGTAAAAACGGTCATACACGTAAAAGCCCACTCGTGTGCATAGAAGTGAACGTGGGAGTTGCAGCCCACGAACGCAGAAGAAAAAGAAGACAAGATCTCATATGTCATGGTTGTGTTGTGAGCTCGGCTGAGACTCGAGATGTCGTGTTCTATGTTGTGTTGTTCCATTTCAGTATGGGGGTGTGTGTGTGTGTGTGTGTGTGTGTGTCACAATGTGTGTGTGTTTGTGTATGTCACAATATATGTGTGTGTGTGTGTGTCTGTGTGTGTGAATTGCTAGTCACATTTTAGTGTGTGTATTTAACATTGATGAAATGTGTTATGTATAGAACCACGTGTTTTGTGAAGCAAAATCTGGAGCAGGTTTCTGGACAGTGTGTGTTACCCTAAGGATCCATGGTTATCATTGTTATTAATAATGTTTTCAGTCCCAACATTTTATTTTATCTTTTTTCTCAAGGCCTGACTAAGCGCGTTGGGTTACGCTGCTGGTCAGGCATCTGCTTGGCAGATGGGGTGTAGCATATATGGATATGACCGAACGCAGTGACGCCTCCTTGAGCTACTGATACTGACACTCAGTCCCAATATATTCTAGTGCAGTCAATCAGCTAGGCTTTAAAGCAAACAATAATAGAACCCATGGCTGAGGGTCCCGGGTTCGAATCACGGTGACGGCGCCTGGTGGGTCAAGGATGGAGATTTTTACGATCTCCCAGGTCAACATAAGTATGTGCAGACCTGCTAGTGCCTGAACCCCCTTCGTGTGTATATGCAAGCAGAAGATCAAATACGCACGTTAAAGATCCTGTCATCCATGTCGGCGTTCGGTGGGTTATGGAAACAAGAACATACCTAGCATGCACACCCCCGAAAACGGAGTATAGCTGACTACATGGCGGGGTAAAAACGGTCATACACGTTAAAGCCCACTCGTGTGCATACGAGTGAACGTGGGAGTTGCAGCCCACGAACGCAGAAGAAAAAGAAGACAAGATCCGATCTGTCATGGTTCTGTGTTGTTCCATTTCAGTATGGGTGTGTGTGTGTGTGTGTGAATTGCTAGTCACATTTTAGTGTGTGTATTTAACATTGATGAAATGTGTTATGTATAGAACCACGTGTTTTGTGAAGCAAAATCTAGAGCAGGTTTCTGGACAGTGTGTGTTACCCTAAGGATCCATGGTTATCATTGTTATTAATAATGTTTTCAGTCCCAACATTTTATTTTATTTTATCTTTTTTCTCAAGGCCTGACTAAGCGCGTTGGGTTACGCTGCTGGTCAGGCATCTGCTTGGCAGATGTGCTGTAGCATATATGGATTTGACCGAACGCAATGACGCCTCCTTGAGCTACTGATACTGATACTCAGTCCCAATATATTCTAGTGCAGTCAGTCAGCTAAACAACAATAGAACCCATGGCTGAGGGTCCCGGGTTCGAATCACGGTGACGGCGCCTGGTCAGTGGTGGGTAAAAGGTGGAGATTTTTACGATCTCCCAGGTCAACATATGTGCAGACCTGCCAGTGCCTGAACCCCCTTCGTGTGTATACGCAAGCATAAGATCAAATACGCACGTTAAAGATCCTGTAATCCATGTCAGCGTTCGGTGGGTTATGGAAACAAGAACATACCCAGCATGCACACCCCCCCCCCCCCCCCGAAAGCGGAGTATGGCTGCCTACATGGCGGGGTAAAAACGGTCATACACGTAAAAAGCCCACTCGCGTATATACGAGTGAACGTGGGAGTTGAAGCCCACGAACGCAGAAGAAGAACCCATGGCAACATAAGTGTCGTCCAAAATTCTGTAGAAGAAATCCACTCTGATAATATATATATATATATATATATATATATATTATATGCATGCACTCAAGGCTTGAATAAATGCATTGGGTTGTTGTGCTGCTGGTCGGTTTCGGTTTTAGTTTCAGTTTCAGTGGCTCGAGGAGGCGTCACTGTGTTCGGACAAATCCATATAGGCTACACCACATCTGCCAAGCAGATGCCTGACCAGCAGCGTGACCCAACTGCTGGTCGGGCCTCTGCCAAGTAGATGTGGTGTAGCGTATATGGGTTTGTCTGGACGCCAGTGACGCCTCCTTGAGAAACGGGAACTGATTTCGCAGACACCTCCAGAATTGAAACGTCACACCATTTGTCTTCATGCCATATTTGGTTGTTGTTGTTTTTTTGTTTGTTTATTGCGACTTCTTGTAACATAGTAACAGCATAATGACAGCTTTTTTTCATTTCTTTATATATATACATACATACATACATATATATATATATATACACACATATATATATACATACATACATATATATATATATATATATATATACACACACATACATAACACACAACAGTAAAAGTAACAAGATTTATCATGCATCGCCCTTCTGGTATGGCATCACTAATCCTTTGATAATTGTAATAATAATGATAATTATGGTGATGATAACAATGATAATAAGGGGTAGGGGGGGAACAAGGGGGTGGGTGAGATACGGGTAGAAGCTTAACAATTTCCTCGTGCCAGAATATATGAACCTGTGGTGAACGCTCTTTCCTCTTTGCTTCTTCGTCCGTATCCATGCATCAGATTCTTTCTCTGCCTTTCGCTCTTCACTAAAAGTAAAAGCTCGTCCTTTTAAAACGGGCGCAATAGCCGAGTGGTTAAAGCGTTGGACTGTCAATCTGAGGGTCCCGGGTTCGAATCACGGTGACGGCGCCTGGTGGGTAAAGGGTGGAGATTTTTTACGATCTCCCAGGTCAACATATGTGCAGACCTGCTAAGTGCCTGAACCCCTTTCGTGTGTGAACGCAAGCAGAAGATCAAATACGCACGGTTAAAGATCCTGTAATCCATGTCAGCGTTCGGTGGGTTATAGAAACAAGAACATACCCAGCATGTACAACCCCGAGTATGGCTGCCTACATGGCGGGGTAAAAACGGTCATACACGTAAAAAGCCCACTCGTGTACATGCGAGTGAACGTGGGAGTTGCAGCCCACGAACGCAGAAGAAGAAGAAGAAGTCCTTTTAAAACCTTTCACTAAAAGCTTGTCCTTTTAAAAAAAACCTATCTATATAAGCACTCTCAGCTTCCTTCTTCTCCAACACCATCCTTGTCAGCTCACTTTGGACCCTGGACAAATGAGAAGGGAGAGTGGGGTGGGGGTAGAAGGGAGGGGGGAGGGAGATGGGGGGGAGGGAGGGGTTTTGAGAAAAGAGTGGTTTTGAAGGATTCATATTGGTTACTTTTGCTTTCATGTAAAGTGCCCTGAGCTCTTTGAGAGAAAGGGCACTACCTAATTGCACATTATTATTATTATTATCATCATTCATAATAATAATGATGATAATAAAAATAAGAAGGGGGGTGGGACAGGGGGGTGAGTGAGGTGGAACTTTGATGATAATAATAATAATAATAATGATGATAATGATAACATCAACAATAATAACAGCTACTAGTAACTCAGCAAGCAAGCAAAAGAAAAGGGTTCACAAATTTCTGCATGATCGATATTTCAACATCTCACCGACATTAAGTCGTCAGGCTGAAAATCTGAAATCATCAAAGACAGTGTAAAATTCAGTACACAAACTCACACAAAGGCACATACACATACATCTTTGTAAAACGGGGTACGGGAAAGTATGATTGTAATCATGCACGAGCATGTGTGTTTGCATTGCTTTGTATGAAGTGGGCGTGTGGCGCAATGGATAACGCGTCTGACTACGGATCAGAAGATTCCAGGTTCGAATCCTGGCAGGCTCGAAATTTTTCAAGGCCTGACTAAGCGCGTTGGGTTACGCTGCTGGTCAGGCATCTGCTCGGCAGATGTGGTGTAGCATATATGGATTTGTCCGAACGCAGTGACGCCTCCTTGAGCTACTGAAACTGAAACTGTATGAATGAGAAACACAGATGTTTAGTTTTGTGAAGATTTCTTTTATTTTTCGTTTAGATTTAGAGAAATGGCTGGGATGGTGTGGTGGGGAAGAGATTTATAAAAGATTTAATTTTGGCACAATTTTATGCTGAACCAAAATGTCGCTTGTATGACACAAGAATTCGCGCGCGCGCACACACACACACTAGGAGTGATGGCCTAGAGGTAACGCGTCCGCCTAGGAAGCGAGAGAATTTGGTTCGAATCACGGCTCTGCCGCCGATATTTTCTCCCCCTCCACTAGACCTCGAGTAGTGGTCTGGACGCTAGTCATTCGGATGAGACGATAAACCGAGGTCCCGTGTACAGCATGCACTTAGCGCACGTAAAAGGACCCACGGCAACAAAGGGGTTGTTCCTGGCAAAATTCTGTAGGAAAATCCACTTCGATAGGAAAAACAAATAAAAGTGCACGCAGGAAAAAATACCAAAAAAAATGGGTGGCGCTGTGGTATAGCGGCGCGCTCTCCCTGGGGAGAGCAGCCCGAATTTCACACAGAGAAATCCGTTGTGATAAAAAGAAATACAAATACAAATACACACACACTCAAACACACACAACTGAAACACATAGTGTGGAAAAAAAACACATATGAGAGCCCTAAACTACTACAAAGTACAAAAGAACCCATCTGATTTCCCAATGATCAATCACGTCTTCCTACCAACATCAGGTCAGTTGAAGCCGTGATAGTTTCAGTTTCAGTATCAGCAGCTCAAGGAGGCGTCACTGCGTTCGGACAAATCCATATACGCTACACCACATCTGCCAAGCAGATGCCTGACCAGCAGCGTAACCCGACGCGCTTAGTCAGGCCTTGAGGGAAAAAAAAAAAAAAGATGAATAACTAATAGATAAGCTTACACAAATAAATAAATAAATAAATAATAATGATAATGTAAAAAAAAAAAAATTAAAAAAAATAATAGATAAGCTTACACAAATAAATAAATAATTATTAAAAAAAAACAAAAAACAAACAACAAAAAAAAACAAATGCTACTCAACACATGACACGCTTAACATCTCGGAACACATATGCTGCCTGATTTTCTGAAACCAAAGAGACTCAGGACAGGATTTATGTTGTTGGTGTTTTGGGGGGCGCGGGGGGGGTGGGAGGTGGGGGGGAGGGGGGTGGTTGTTGTTGTTGTTGCCCATTACAGTCATATTACAGAGTCTTCAAATTATCAACATTTTTTTTTGTTTCTTTGTTCTGTAAACAACTCTTAAGCTGAAATTCCACACTACACAAGAAACAGCTGATGACTGTGTGTGTGAGTGTTAGTGTCTGCATTTGTACATGTGTGTGTGTGTTTACTTGTATATGTGTACAAGTGCCTCTGTGTAAAAGTGTATGTGTGCTCACGCATGTATTGGTGTCTGCAAGTGTGTGTGTGTGCGCGCGTATGTGCATATGTGTACAAGTTCCTCTGTGTAAGAGTGTGTGTGTGTGAATGTGCGTGTGCACGTGTGTTGGTGTCTGCAAATGTGTGTGTGTTTGCATGTGTGTATAAAGTTCCCCTGTGTGTGTGTGTGTGTGTGAATGTCGACGCCTGCAAAATTGTGTGTGAGCGTCTGCATCTCTGTCTGCAAATGTGTATGTGTTTGCATGTGTGTTTGTACATACATGTGTCACGACAGTCAGTCGTGTCCGACTATGACCATCAGAACAGTAGAGGAGGCAACTGCTGTTCCGACTATTTTGGGCTAGAATTTGATTATAGTGGAGAGTGTCTTGCCCAAGTTACATCCCCACTCTCTCGCCCAAGAGGGTTTTAGGACAGTCGGCGTTGGGGATGGTTCCCAAAGGCCAACTACCCCACAAGGCTGCAGCACTAAGAGCCAGTGCAATTTTGCCTCCTAGTTTGAGAGTCATAGTCCTTTACAAAAGACTAAGCTGTAAATGATTTCCCACTGACTGGAGAAACCATTGGTAATACAGCTCTCACTTTGCTGTTGGCCCAAATGTAAAACTTATGTCAATCTGTGATACAAGTCGAGTGTTGGACCAAATAACACACACCGTAAAACACAGCTCTCTCTCTCTCTCTCTCATCGCAGACCCTTAGAACCTTCAACACACAGTGTCAGTATTTCTCCACAACTGCATGCATGCTTTCTCTTTTAAAAGCTCCCACAAATCCCAGAACGTTCAACTCACGGTATATAGGTAGGGAGGGTGTGCGACTCGCTTTCATGGTGGAATTTTCGTCGCTTTGCAGAGCTGAGAAGTAGGTCATATGACGACATGAGCAGCCCACCACCATAACCGGCTTCTCTGGCTTCAGAGTTTACAAATGAATCCGTTCGAACACGTAACGGCAGATACATGACAAGAAACACGCTCAAAGTAAACACAGAAGACTAAAGCAAATGCGTGTGTGTGTGTGTGTGAGTGTAATTATAAAACGAAATATACCTTGTAAACTTGCAAATACAGACACCAAAAATGTTCAAAAATCCTGTCGTCAGAACATCGATTTACACGACCAAATTTTAGCTTTTCGGTGACCTGGGAAAAAAAAAAAAGCGCATGCGCACACGGTTCTTGCTAAAAATAGCCTAGGGAACCAACGAAAATCCAGTGAATGCCAGCCTGCACACCCTCCCTGGTATTTCTACATGCCTGCACTCCCCTTCAAGCAGTGCAGTCTCTCCAGTCTGTTAACAAAGTCTCGGGAAGCCCACGGATGGAGCCAATAGACCAGAATCCTTGCCGAGAAATGTCTTGGGCGTCACCTAATCGCCCTGCAGGATTCTGCAAGAGATGTGCCTGCAGAGACGCCAACCCCTGTCATGCGTCTGTAGGAACAATCAGGAAATTTTGGTAGGAACGTTTTGAGTTTGCTAAGAACACTCAAGACTCCCGAGCCCCACATCAGAAAAAGGAAATTTTCTATCTAAAATTACGTTTAAATAACATTCTTACCGTGACCCAACTAGTGCAAACTCCGGCAGGGGTCTGACATTCCTGTCCTGTGCAAACTACTATCCGCCTATGTGGAGAAAACGAAACTACGGCCGGTAACCTCCCGGAAGTAGGTAACCTCCCCTTTGTCCCGCTGGCTAGCGCCCTCTTTTTCCGGCAGCCATCATGACTCCTGTTCCTGTGCTCTTCATACGGATAAGTTTATCTACAAGGGCCAACCTGCAACAAGGTGTAACTGCTACAATTAAGCTGACTGGTCCGCTCAATGCTGTTTCAATGTGAACACACACACGACCGCCCTGGCCTCGTGACCAATACGTCTAGAGCTTCTGGGTAATGTTACGACAGGAAATCATGTGACAATGCTATGTAGTTAAAAAAAAAAAAAACCTCATCGGAACAATTTTGACGTTGGTGTAACGTAGGAACAAACTATGGCGAAATATTAACAGTCAGCGTCTCTGAACGTGTTGTCTGGGGCATGTGGATGTTGCAAACCGCCCTTCAGAATCCTGCGAGAGGTGTGTCGTCTGAAGCACTTATCATTCGCTGTTATGGCTCCAGGCTGGACTGCTCTCCACGTTCGTCGGTTCTTTTATCGATTTCACTTTTGTCATCGTCGTCGTCGTTGTCGTCTTCGTCGTCGTCTTCTTCTTGGGCTTCAGACTCTCCTCGAAAGCCTCCAAGTCCTCTTCTGTCAATGTCTGTGAGGCATAAAATACATATATATATATATATATTTATTTTTTTTTAATGAACACTTTTTTTTTTTAACTTTTTTTTTAATTTTCCAAAAAACATGTATACAATACAGAGACTAGTATGAAACAAACAATATAAAACGAACAGTAGCATCTTCCACTACAGAGAGGGAGATAAAACAAAAACAAAACAAAACAGACTAAACAAGGCAAAACAAATCTGTAACAACAACATCAACAACAACAACAACAACAAAAAAAGAAAAAAAAAAGGAAGATTTGTCCAATCATTCAATCAATCGATGTTTACACATTAATGATTGTAATGAACACTTTTTTTTATCACTTACATTATACAAGTACAAACATTCAAACAATGAGAATGAAAAAAAACAAAAAAACTGAAACATATAAATGCAAATGATAGACACACACACACACACACACACACACATTATCGTTATCGTCACCATCAATATCATCAACATAAGTGTTTCTACATCCCCCCGACCCAACGTTCCACTTCTCCCTCACGCTCCCCTGTCAACCATCCACCCCCTACCCCCCCCCACACACACACATTATCGTTATCGTCACCATCAATATCATCAACATAACTGTTTCTACATCCCCCAGACCCAACGTTCCACTTCTCCCTCACCCTCCCCTGTCAACCATCCACCGCCAACCCCACACACACACCACACACACATTATCGTTATCGTTACCATCAATATCATCAACATAACTGTTTCTACATCCCCCAGACCCAACGTTCCACTTCCCCCTCACGCTCCCCTGTCAACCATCCACCCCCTACCCCCCACACACACCACACACACACACATTATCGTTATCGTCACCATCAATATCATCAACATAACTGTTTCTACATCCCCCAGACCCAACGTTCCACTTCCCCCTCACCCTCCACTGTCAACCATCCACCCCCCCTCCCTCCCCCCCCACACACACACATTATAGTTATCGTCACCATCAATATCATCAACATAAGTGTTTCTACATCCCCCCGACCCAACGTTCCACTTCCCCCTCTCCCTCCCCTGTCAACCATCCACCCCCTACCCTCCCCCCCCCCCCGCCCCCCCCCCACCCCACACACACACATTATCGTTATCGTCACCATCAATATCATCAACATAACTGTTTCTACATCCCCCAGACCCAACGTTCCACTTCCCCCTCACCCTCCCCTGTCAACCATCCACCCCCTACCCCCCCCCCCCCCCCCCCGCCCCCCCCCCCCCCCCCCCCCACACACACACATTATCGTTATCGTTACCATCAATATCATCAACATAAGTGTTCTACATCCCCCCGACCCAACGTTCCACTTCTCCCTCACGCTCCCCTGTCAACCATCCACCCCCTACCCTCCACACACCACACACATTATCGTTATCGCCACCATCAATACCATCAACATAAGTGTTCTACATCCCCCCGACCCAACGTTCCACTTCTCCCTCACGCTCCCCTGTCAACCATCCACCCCCTACCCTCCACACACACCACACACACATATATATACACACACCCCACTCTCCACACTGAGTCGATCTCCCTATTATCTGAATCTCGTCATTTCAACCTTGTTTTAGTCCATAAATCCTCATCTGATTCAGCAAAGGGAGGAAGAAAAAAAATAGATGTATTGCTTGAAAAAACATGTAAAAAAAAAAATTAATTAAAAAAAAAATATATATATATATATGGAGAGAGAGAGAGAGAGATGGATAGATAGATAGATAGATATCTTTCTTTTTTTATGCATGAAATATTTACATATAAAACATTCTCTCTCTCTCTCTCTCTCACTCTCTCCCTCTCTCTTGCACTGCACTATATCGTACTGTATTGCGTGGTACTATATTGCATTGTATTGTATTGCATAAGTACTGTACTGTGAGTGATAAGAAACTCTAGGGAGAGCTGGACAGTACAAGGTCTTCAGAGAAGAAGCCCCCCTCAGTCAAGTGTTTCGGCCCATATTGTATTGTATTGTATTGTACTGCATCGTATTGTATTGTGTTGTGTTGTGTTGCGTTGCGTTGTGTTGTGTTGCGTTGTGTTGTACTGTATTGCATTGTTATATTGTACTGTATTGCATTGCATTGTAATGCTTTGCATTGTACTGTATTGTACAGTACTGCATTGTATCGTATCGTATCGTATCATATTGTATCGTATTGTACTGTATTGCATTGTACTGTACTGTATTACATTGCACTGTATTGTATCATACTGCACTGTATTCCACTGTGCTGCATTCGATTGTAACTGTACTGTACTGTTGCTGTATTGTATCATATCATATCGCATCGCATCACATCGCATCATATCGCATCCTATCGCATCGCATCACATCGCATCATATCGCATCGCATCACATCGCATCATATTGCATCGCATCGCATCATATCACATCGCATCATATCATATCGCATTGCACCACATCATATCACATAGCGTCATAGCGCATCGCATCATATCATATCGCATCACATCATATCATATATCGCATCGCATCATATCGCATCGCATCGCATCGCGCCGCACAACCACACCTCTCTGAAGGCCCCCAGCTCCTGAGCGTAGCGCTGCCGCTGCTTGTCCAGCTTCCTGGAGAACTTTTCGCGCTTCTCCGCCGGCATCTCCTTCCACTGGGGCCCCAGAACCTGCATCTTGCTCTGCGTCGTGCCCTCTATGCCGCCCATCTTCTTCCGCAGGAACAGGTGGAACGCCGTCCTGAGCACACCGATGTTGACGATGACGATAACCCATAATAAATGATTTCTGAACGCAGTGAAATGGATAATGATAGTGATGATGATGGTGGTGGTGATAATAGTAAATAAACATGGCCCAACCCTCTCCACAACATTCCCAGCTTCAGAAACCAGTTGGAACAACCGACCTGAGTGTTAAGAATAATAAGAATAACGATGATGATCATCATCATCATAAAATAATAGTGATAGTGATAATGATAATAATAATGATAATCATAACGATAATACACACACAGTGATACACACACGCACACACACTAATACCCACACCCACACAAGCACTCCCACATCCACACAAACCCACCCACATACACACACACACACACATACCTCCCCCTCCCCACCCCACCCCCCACACACACACCACCCCACACACGCTCACACACACCCTCATACCCACTATCGCCCACACCCACACACACCTTCACATACACACACACACACACAACACACACATGCTCACACACACCCTCATACCCACTATCACCCACACCCACCCAAGCCCCCCCAACCCCACCCCCCTCCCCAACTCCACCCCTACGCCCCCCCCCCCCCCCCCCCCCCAAACACATACACACATCCACTCCCTTCCACAAAGAACCGACTGAAGCGACAAGAGCCCAAACCACCACATCAAGGCTCTTGAGAGGAAACACCACCACCCTCTTGTCGGCAACCAACCAGCCAACTGAATCCCTCCAAGACTACGAGGACAGGCAGGCAGACACACCAGCCATCATGCTCAACATCCCAGGTGTCGAGAGCAAGGAGTGCCCACACAGCAGCTGATTTATTTATTTATTTTATTATTATTATTATTATTATTACTACTACCTTTTTCTATATTATAATTATCATTTATTTATTTATTTATTTATGTAAGCTTATCTAATATTTATTCCCCCCCCTTTTTTTTTCTTTTTTTTTCTTTTTCTTTTTTCTCAAGGCCTGACTAAGCGCGTTGGGTTACGCTGCTGGTCAGGCATCTGCTTGGCAGATGTGGTGTAGCGTATATGGTTTTGTCCGAACGCAGTGACGCCTCCTTGAGCTACTGAAACTGAAAACTGAAACTGAACTAAAGTCGCTGACTCTGGGAGCACTAAGCACCAAATATGTGGAGCGATAGCCTAGAGGTAACGCGTCCGCCTAGGAAGCGAGAGAGAATCTCAAGCGCCCTGGTTCAAATCACGGCTCAGCCGCCGGTATTTTCTCCTCCTCCAGTAGATCTTGAGTGATGGTCTGGGCACCAGTCACTCAGATGAGACTGAGTCCCGTGTGCAGCATGCACTTAGCGCACGTAAAAGAACCCACGGCAACAAAAGGGCTGTTCCTGGCAAAAATCTGTTGTAAAATTCACTTCGATAGGAAAAATAAATAAAACTGCACGCGGGGAAAAAATACCAAAAAAAATGTGTGGCGCTGCGGTATAGCAACACTCTCTCCCTGGGGACAGCAGCCCAAATTTCACACAGACAAAAAAGAAATACAATACAATACAATACAAAATACCCTCCCGATACCTGGGCAAGAGCATACACAGATGGGTCTGCTGAAGAGGCAGTGAAGAACGGAGGAGGAAGTGGGGTGTATATTACAGTGTTCCCAAAAACGTACATATGTGCATAAATGACGCACAGATTTACAACTTTGACGCACAAAATTTTTACCCTGTGCGTCAATGTGACGCACACTTTTTCCTGAAACTAACAAGCATCTTACGGCTTCCAGGAAAACCGCGAAGCACGCATCGTGGGCCTAAGCTTAGGCTAGTGCATAGCAGACGAAACTGAGCTGGCCAAAAACGTGTTAGAGTAACTTCCCTTGCCGATGCAGGCAAACGCTGTTGTGTGTTCATTAGTAGTGAGTATGGTTATGTGCTCATTATAAGTAGTTGACTGTGTTTTCATTGTATTCAAGCATTTCGAATGTCCTTGTTTGGAGAAGGTGTGGGTTTCTTTTCATTTTCATTGTACAATTGTCTTCATTGATTTTTTGTATGTTTTCCTGTTGACCCTCAGAAATGTGACAATGACCCTCAAAAATTCCAGTCAAAGGGTCACAGTGACCCTCAAAAAATCAGGCCCATTGGGAACACTGTATTAGATTCCCTGACGGCAAAACCATCAGCAAGTCAGTGGCTACAGACACCCTGTCCACCAGCTTCCGTGCTGAGGCCTGTGCTCTGCTAAACTCGCAGCCCCAGACTTTCAGCCAGGGAGACACGCTACCCACCAACACAGTGTTCCTGACTGACTGCAAATCTATCCTGCAGAGTCTCGAGGCGCCGGGAGGAGAGCAGATCTTAACTCACTCAGTACGGCCAGTCCTCTCTTCTCCTCTACACAGACCCCTCGGATGTCCAGTGGGTGTCTCAATGATCCAACCTTTAGCTTCCGTCGTCAGAATTGTGGTATTCTTCGTCAACATTCACCTCTTCAGTGTAAGAGCCTTCCGCTTGTAATATTTTGATGGTGGTAAATGGGGAGAAACGCTGTTAACGTCGTCTCTTTCGCCGTTCGTATGGAGAGAGTTAAGAGATATCAGGCAAGAACTGAATCTCCTCAAAGAGAGAACTGCTGTGGTGCTGCAGTGGATCCCCTCCCACTGTGGCATACGGGGCAATGAAGAGGCGGACCGCCTATCCAAGGCAGGCAGCAAATTAGAGCAGCCAGCCCACCCAGTGTCCTACAGCGAGGCAAAAAACAATACTGAGAGACAGCTTCAGGAAAGCATGGCGCCAACATCTGGATATCAGGCTGGAAGACAAAAAAAGATGGCATCCATGAGCTGGACAGGGCGGCACAGGTTACAATCTTCAAACTGCAAATGGGACACTGTCAGCTCCTCTCCCATCTGAAGATATCACATACTGACCAGTGCCCTTGTGGCACAGGTCCACAGACCACCCCTCCCATATCCTGCAGTCCTGCCCCACCTTCGACGCTCTGAGACGCCAGGCATGGCCCAGCCCGGTGGAGCTCCAGGAGAAACTGTGGGGACCGGTGGGGTCCCTGCGACGGACCGCAGACTTCGCTGTCCTGACCGGACTGAAAATCTAGCGTGGCCAGGGAACACAGAAGAAAAAGAAGAAGAAGCAGAGAAAGACTACACACATCCACACAGCACACCAGGACACAGGTACACAAAACAAGACACAGGAAACGTCAGGCAGAAAAGCGGCAGGACTCACCTAGGGGGTTTCTCAGGGGCCCCTGGAAACTTCATTTTCTTCGGGTGGGAGCTTTTCTGAGGCCTGCATAAAAAAAAAAGGCTGAACGTTGTGTTGTAACTTGTGTTGTGTTGTGTTGTAACTTGTGTTGTGTTGTGTTGTGTTGTGTTGTAACTTGTGTTGTGTTGTGTTGTAACTTGTGTTGTAACTTGTGTTGTGTCGTGTTGTAACTAGTGTTGTGTTGTGTTGTAACTTGTGTTGTAACTTGTGTTGCGTTGTGTTGTAACTTGTGTTGTAATTTGTGTTGTGTTGTGTTGTAACTTGATTTGTGATTTGTGTTGTAAGTTGTGTTGTGTTGTGTTGCGGTGCGTTGTGTTGCGTTGTGTTAACTTGTGCTGTGTTGTGTTCCGTTGTAATTTGTGTTGTAACTTGTGCTGCGTTGCGTTGTAACCTGTGTTGTGTTGCATTGTAATTTGTGTTGTGTTGTGTTGTGTTGTGTTGTAACTTGTATTCTGTTGCGTTGGGTTGTGTTGTAACTTGTGTTGTGTTGTGTTGTGTTGTACCATATCACAGTGCAGTGTAGTGTAGCGTAGTTGTAGTGTAGTGCAGCGTAGCGTAGCATAGCATAGTGTAGTGTGCTGTGCTGTGTTGTGTTGTGTTGCACTGTATTGCATTGCTCTTTGTGTGGTATTGTGCTGTAATGTAACGTATTGTATTGCACTGTATTGCATTGTATTGTATTGTATTGTATTGTGCCGTATTGTAACATATCACATTGCACTGTATTGTATTGTGTTGTATTGTGCTGTAATGTAGCGCCACCCTTTTTTTTTTTCTTTTTTTTTCTTTTTTTTTTTTGCTGCCTGCAAATTTATTTGTTTTCTTATCAAAGTGGATTTTCCTACAGAATTTTACCAGGAACAACTTTGTCGCCATAGGTTCTTTTTTATGTGCGCTAAATGCATTCTGGAAACAGGACCTTGGTTTATCGTCTTATCCAAATGACTCGTAGCATCCACACACACACACACACACACACACACGCCACACACACACACACACGTGCATGCGCACAGACGCGCGCACACACACACACACACACACAAAACAAAACCAAAAAGAGACTTACACGACAACATCCCCATTCAGAACAGCTTCCTCTTTGGTGAGCCGAACCTTCTTTGACGGAGGTTCGAACTCAGGGTGAAGGTGTTGGTAATGTCGGATCTCCTCCTGGACAAACCATACTGTCATACTTGTAGTCGCTATAGTGATACATAATATGCTGTCATACTTGTTGTAGTCATGGTAATAAATAATATACCGTAAAGTTTGGTCCTGTTGAGCGCACCGGTAGATAAGCCACACCCACTAAATTTTGAAAAAGATTGAACTTCATACACACATAAGCTGCACTCGCTTATGAGCTGCACTTATTACCTGTACCGGAACACATACCAATACCACAGAAAAGCTGTAAATACACAAGTAGAAACAACACAAAGAAAAGGAAGCGAAAATACTGCTAGTGCCACCAAAAAAAAAAAAAAAAGAATAAACTCAACGAAAATAATATTCATAATTTACGGATAGTCACATCTATTCAACGTCGTCCTGCTCACTGAATCCACTGAAATCTTCGTCTTCAGTGTCCGAGTTGAAGAGAACCAGCACAGCTTCCTCCGCCATCTTGTCACTGACTTCAGCCTCACTTTCGCTTCATGAACATGAAGGTGGAGGTCGCTGCTGGTTTGTCGCTTGCACTGTCGTCTGCTAGGTCGATCGCCTTCAATTTGAAGGCTGCATCATAGGCGTTACATCACGTTTTCGGCATGATAAGGGTGTGCGCTTGAGCAGAGTAGAACTGAATGCTGATCCGAAGGCTTTAATGTGTGCGGATTTGACTTTTAAAACGTGAACAGTTAGCACGCTAACCTGAAGCTCATCCAAAAATTCATGGACAGAAATCATGATTTTGGTGAGTTGAAGGGCAGCTAAGAATAGATGACGATAACTTGACACTCCCAGGATTGTTAATATCCTCAGATAAGCCGCATCATTGCATAAGCCGCAGAGGTTGAAGCTAGGAGAGTAAGTTGCGGCTTTTGACCGAACTTTACGTAACTCTGGTATTAGCAGTTATGTTCACTCTGGTGTTTGTAGTTATCAAATTATAGACTGTCATGCTTGTAGTAGTTAGAGTAATACATGATATACTGTCATACTTGCAGTTAAAGTAATTAATAATACACTCTGGTATTTGCAGTTAACTTCACTCTGGTATTTGTAGTTATTATTAATAATAGACTATCATACTTAGAGTAATACATAATATACTGTCATATTTGCAGTTAAAGTAATTAATAATACACTCTGGTATTTGCATTTAACTCCACTCTGGTGTTTGTAGTTATCAAATTATAGACTGTCATGCTTGTAGTAGTTAGAGTAGTACATGATATACTGTCATACTTGCAGTTAAAGTAATTAATAATACACTCTGGTATTTGCATTTAACTTCACTCTGGTGTTTGTAGTTATCAAATTATAGACTGTCATGCTTGTAGTAGTTAGAGTAATACATGATATACTGTCATACTTGTAGTTTAAGTAATTAATAATACACTCTGGTATTTGCAGTTAACTTCACTCTGGTATTTGTAGTAATTATTAATAATAGCCTATCATACTTAGAGTAATACATAATATACTGTCATACTTGTAGTTAAAGTAATTAATAATACACTCTGGTATTTGCATTTAACTCGACTCTGGTATTTGTAGTTATCAGATTATAGACTGTCATGCTTGTAGTAGTTAGAGTAATACATGATATACTGTCATACTTGCAGTTAAA
Organism: Babylonia areolata; assembly: GCF_041734735.1. NCBI lineage: Eukaryota > Metazoa > Mollusca > Gastropoda > Neogastropoda > Buccinidae > Babylonia > Babylonia areolata. The sequence goes on from NC_134908.1 coordinate 7,383,653, forward strand.
GTAATTAATAATACACTCTGGTATTTGCATTTAACTTCACTCTGGTGTTTGTAGTTATCAAATTATAGACTGTCATGCTTGTAGTAGTTAGAGTAATACATGATATACTGTCATACGTGTAGTTTAAGTAATTAATAATACACTCTGGTATTTGCAGTTAACTTCACTCTGGTATTTGTAGTAATTATTAATAACAGACTGTCATGCTTGTAGTAGTTACAGTAATACATAATATACTGCCATACGTGTAGTTAAAGTAATTAATAATGTACTCTGGTATTTGCAGTTAACTTCACTTTGGTATTTGTAGTTATTTAATAATACACTGCCATACTTGTAGTAGTTAGAGTGATACATGATATACTGTCATACTTGCAGTTAAAGTAATTAATAATACACTCTGGTATTTGCATTTAACTTCACTCTGGTGTTTGTAGTTATCAAATTATAGACTGTCATGCTTGTAGTAGTTAGAGTAATACATGATATACTGTCATACTTGTAGTTTAAGTAATTAATAATACACTCTGGTATTTGCAGTTAACTTCACTCTGGTGTTTGTAGTAATTATTAATAACAGACTGTCATGCTTGTAGTAGTTACAGTAATACATAATATACTGTCATATGTGTAGTTAAAGTAATTAATAATACACTCTGGTATTTGCAGTCAGCTTCACGTTGGTATTTGTAGTTATTTAATAATACACTGCCATACTTGTAGTAGTTAGAGTGATACATAATATACTGTCATACATGTAGTCAAAGTAATTAATAATATACGCTGGTATTTACAGTTTAAGTTCACCCTGGAATTTGTACAGTTCAGATCAGTTCAGTTACTCAAGGAGTCACCACGTTCGGACAAATCCATATATGCTACACCACAACTGCTAAGCAGATGCCTGACCAGCAGCGTAACCCAACGCACTTAGCCAGGCCTTGAGGGGTACTTGTAGTTAACAGATAATACGCCGTCAAACTTGCAGCTGTGGTAATAACCATAAATCAATATTAAACTCTGGTTTTTGCTTGCAGTTGGTAAATTTACTCTGATGGTAATAAACAATAATGCTCCGGTATTTGTAGAAAGTGAATTTACTCTGGTGGTGATAAATAATATACTCTCGTATTTGTAGTTAAATGAATTTATCCTGATGGTAATAAATAATATACTCTAATATTTGCAGTTAAAAAATATACCTGTTAATAAGTTTTCTCTGGTATTTGTAGTTGATAGATAACAGACTGTCATACTTGTAGAAGTTGTGGAAATACATAATATTCTGCCCTGCCTGAAGTTATGGTAATTAATAATATACTCTGGTATTTGCAGTTTATATAAGTTTACCATGGTATTTATAGTTATCAAATATAATATACTGTCATACTTGTAGTAGTTATAGTAATACATAATATAGTGTCATACTAGTAGTTGTGGTAATTAATAATATACTCTGGTATCTGCATTTAAGTTTACTCTGGTATAGGAAATTATCAAATGATAGACTGTCATACTTGTAGACTAGTAGTTATAGTGATACATAATATACTGTCACACTTGTAGCTGTGGTAATTAATAGTTTATTCTGGTATTTGTAGTTGTTAAATAACAGACTATCCAACTTGTAGGAGTTATAGCAGTACTTAACATACTGTCCTACTTATAGTTATAGTAATCAATAATGTACTCTGGTATTTACAGTTAATAAATTTACTCTGGGATTTGCAGTTAATAAATAATACTATCAGACTGTCATACTTGTAGTTATAGTCATACATAATGTATTGTCATACATGCTGTTATGGGAGATCAGGAAAAAAATCTCCACCCTTTACCCACAAGACTCCGTCATACTGAGATTCCAACCCATGTACCCTCAAGACTGAAAGTCCCAACGCTTTCACCACTTGGCTACTAGTAACTGCACCTGTCATAACTAGATTCAAACGCGGGACCCTCAAGACTGAAAGTCCCAACGCTTTCACCACTTGGCTACTAGTAACTGCATCCGTCATAACTAGATTCAAACGGGGGACCCTCAAGACTGAAAGTCCCAACGCTTTCACCGCTTGGCTACTAGTAACTGTGCCCGTCATAACTAGATTCAAACGCGGGGCCCTCAAGACTGAAAGTCCGAACGCTTTCACTACTTGGCTACCACTATGCCCGTCATAACTAGATTCAAACGCAGTACCCTCAGACTGAAAGTCCCAACGCTTTCACCGCTTGGCTACTAGTAACTGCACCCGTCATAACTAGATTCAAACGGGGGACCCTCAAGACTGAAAGTCCCAACGCTTTCACCACTTGGCTACTAGTAACTGCACCCGTCATAACTAGATTCAAACGCAGTACCCTCAGACTGAAAGTCCCAACACTTTCACTGCTTGGCTACTAGTAACTGTGCCCATCATAACTAGATTCAAACGCAGTACCCTCAGACTGAAAGTCCCAACGCTTTCACC
>NC_134908.1:7391120-7398620 GCF_041734735.1 Babylonia areolata
GTATGCGGCCTCCTGGTGACCTAACATCGATGGTTCCCTGCGGACTGCCGACGATGGAACTGTGACAGACAAACCCGGGTGTGGTCGTGTATGGGGGAATCTAAATGAGCGGCGTGGGAGTAATGCCACTGAAATGGTGAAAGATGATGGGGCAGCAAAAAAAAAAAAAAAAAAAGAAAAAAAAAAGAACACAAATGAATAAATAAATAAATAAATAAACAAATAAACAATTACAAAATCACTTACAGAAACTTTGCATTGGCCTCCAGAAACTTGGCATACTGCTTCTTGTATTTTTTGATGTACTTGTTCTGAAAATTCACCAAAAATACCGTCAGTCACTCACAAAGTCATGAAACTCTTCTCTTTTTTTTTTCTTTCTTAACTTGTCCTTACTTTCACTTTTTTTATTTTACTTACACATACACACACACACACACACACGAGAAAAAACAGTCACACACACACACATACACACACATAAACACACACAGTTACACTCAAACACATCCACACACACAGTCAGATATACACGCGCTAATATGACAAAGTGGAAAGACGTTAAAGTCTATCTCACACACACACACACACACACACACACACACACACACACATTCAGTGATTCACACACCACACTCACACACAAACACACACTCACACGCACACTTTCTCACACACACACACACACACACACATTGACACACCACACAAACACAAATACACCTCCACACACGCCAGTATTTTCTCCCCCTCCACTAGACCTTGAGAGGTGGTCTGGACGCTAGTCATTCAAATGAGATAATAAACCCAGGTCCCGTGTGCAGCACGCACTTAGCGCATGTAAAAGAACCTACAGCAACAAAAGTGTTGTCCCTGGAAAAATTCTGTCGAAAAAACTGCATGCAAGAAAAAAATACAACAAAAAAAAACAACAAAAAAAACAAGAGAGGCAAGGCCTTCAAGACTCACTTGTGATACACTTTTAAAAAAATCCAAGCTTTTTATGTATTGAGTATAATTTCAAAATGTAATGTTTAAGATGAGAAAGATCAGTTTAAAGCAAATTAAGTCCCCTAGCATTAATTACAGAGTAATTTCCCTTTTTTACTATCTGCACCAAAACGTTTGCAAAATAAATAAAACTTCCATGTTTAGCAAAAGAAGTTCCTGTTTGAACAAAAAATGATAATAATGACTGCTCTAGTTGTTGGGTCAGAATATCAGATCAAAGTGCCAAGTTTAGAGAATACAAAAAATATAAACAGTAAATGCAGTTTGCATATAATTAGGCTTCATTCTTTATTTTTTGGTGCCCATCCCAGAGGTGCAATATTGTTTTAAACAAGATGACTGGAAAGAACTGAATTTTTCCTATTTTTATGCCAAAGTTGGTGTCAACTGACAAAGTAGTTACAGAGAAAATGTCAATGTTAAAGTTTACCACGGACACACACACACACACAGAGACAACTGAACACCGGGTTAAAACATAGACTCACTTTGTTTACACAAGTCTCCCCCTGGGGAGAGTGGCCCGAATTTCACACACACACACACACAACACACACAAACGCAACATGAAATAAAAATAAAATTCCTCTACCTCCTCTCCTCAGTTGCCCACAACAGATACCTGTTTCGATGGGTCGAGGGACTGCCACTTTTTGGACACAAAGCGAACCAGCTCGATGTTGTTCATCTCGGGATGCGCGGCCTTCACCTTCTCTCTGTTGTCGTTCAGGTATTGGAAATACGCCGTCAGTGGTTTGATAGGCTGGTCTGGATGCTGAATGCAAAGACAGAGAGAGAGAGAGAATGTGAATGTAAATGCAAATATTTTCTTCTTCTGCAACTTCCCACGTTCACTTGTTTGTACACGAGTGGGCTTTTTACATGAATGACCGTTTTTACCCCACCAATGCAGAATAATACAATACAATACCATACAATACAATACAAATTAAATTACAACACAATACAATACAATTCCATGCAAAGCAACACAAAACAGTATGATATAATGCAATGCAATGCACTATGATTACAATACAACGCAGTACAATGCAATTCAAAGCAATCCAATGCAAAGCAACACAAAACAGTACGATACAATGCAATGCAATTCAATGCAATACAATACAATACAGTGCAGTATGATACAGTACAATACAAATCACAATAGAATATCACTTTGTTAATCCCTCACACACACACACACACACACACACACACACACACACACACTACTGCTGCTGCTGCTCCTCCTCCTACTACTACCAATTATTCCTTGTGACCCCGGTACACTCGGTAATAAAAACATATTCTATTCTATTCTATTCTATTCTATTCTGCTACAACACACCGCATACTTATCATAAATAATGTACTCACCTTCATTCTGTGTTTTTTGTTCAGGTACTTGTTAGGATGAAGCACCATGTCTTTGGCATCTTCCATCAGCTCTTGAAGTGTCCTGAATTTCCGAATCTGCAAATGCATAATTTTTTTGTGTTAATGGCCTGTCACACATACAGTTACTGGTGGTTGTAGACATAAAAACACACACACACACACACACATATATATATATGCACACACATGCTATCGTATCTATCATGATATACAATATAAATCTTTTATGTGTTAATATTTTTTTACAACTTTTTACAATTTTATTTATTATCGGTTGGCAGGCCAGTGACACACTTGACAAAATCCAGCATTTTCAGTATGTTTTGTAACACTGTGTCACACACACACACACACAACCCATGCACGCATGTCTGCATGCATGCACAAAAAACAAACACATGTATACACATAATGCGCACACACCCACACCCACACAAGCAAGCAAACAAACACACAAACACAAGTATACCATGCATTTACACTTAAACATGCACAAACAGACACACACACACACACACACGCACACATGACACAAATACACACATGACACAAACACAACACATAAACACGTCACACACACACTCACACAAACCCATTACCCCCACCCAGGCACTCACACACACGACACACTTCCCCCCCCCCGACCCCCACCCCCGGCCCCACACCCTCCCGCCCCCCTCTGTTCCCCTCCCCCTCTCCGCACCCCACCCCCACCCCCACACACACAAATCACCCACCCGCCCAGACAGCTGAAGCCATGCCTCCTGACACTGCGCCGGGGTTCGACCCTCCACCTCCACCTTGCCCCAGTCCACCTTGCCGAGTCGTGCGGAGAAGGAGAGCTTGTCCGCGTCAGGGCACTGAGCTCTCATGCTGTCCAGTAGAGCCAGCTTCTCCTCACTGCCCCAATCTGCTGAGGTAAATGTGAGAGGAGGAGGAGGAGCAGAAATTTCGTTTAATGTCCTGTCACACATGTATATTTGTGTATGTATGTATGTATGTATGTATGATAGTCAGTATCAGTATCAGTATCAGCAGCTCAAGGAGGCATCACTGCATTCGGACAAATCCATATACGCTACAACACATCTGCCAAGCAGACGCCTGACCAGCAGCGTATCCCAACGCGCTTAGTCAGGCCTTGAGAAAAAAAAAAAATAAAATAATAATAAATACAAATAAACAAATAAGTAAATAAAATAAAATTATGTACTGCTTAACATAAAAAGTTAATGGTCACGTTACTGAAGCTTATGCACTTGACCGAAGAGCAATATTTAGTCCATAATGAATTAGATAACAGTCTGAAAATTAAACTTAGAACTGGTCGGCGAATCAGACCAAAGTCTGAGAGAGTCAAGTGACGAGGTTTTAGAGTTGAATGTAAGCACAGGAACGTGACTTTCTAGTATATTGATTGTGAGAAGATGCTGGTTTCAGTTTCAGTTTCTGAATTTGTTCGACCCCACAGCTAAATGCCTGAGCACTACAACTCCCCTGGACCAGCACTACATGAGACCACTGCAGTCATGAAAAGTAAGGTTGTTGTTCACTGGAACTGTGAAAATCAGAGGAGAGTGGTTGATTTATTTTCATCGTTCAAACAAACTACAAGTACAAAGCTTTGTTTTCATGTTTCCAGAATCTGTAAACCGATTGGTTTAAAATGCCAACTGTTCCAAGAAGGAATAAACAAAATCAGACCCTCAGACTGAAAGTCCCATTCTTTAACCACTCGGCTATTATGCCTCTCAATGTGTATTAAATATATTATTTATGAACTTTTTTTTTATCCATGTAGCTAACCATACTCCGTTTTCACGGATAACCACAGGACCACAGAACCTTATATTTTTGTAAGTAGATCACTGTGTCACACTTAAGTTGCAGTATATTGTGAATAGTAGTGACCATGAGATTATGACAAGATTACTGAAATTTATTTGTTTTTGTTTTTATCATTTTCAATTGCCTGATCATAAATTATGCATTTTACTATCAATGCTAGGTCCTTTTTCTTTTTCAGTACATATATATATATATATTGTGTGTGTGGTAATTTCAGCCCACTATAAAGATGTAATATACAGTACACACTTACTCACACCCTCATACAAAGCATTGTCAGCAAATGTACCACAGCAGCATTGTAAGCTTTAATCAAAAGTTCCATACCACTTGCTCATTTCTATTTTGGTGGGGGGAAAAAAAAGGAAGTTGAAGCGCTATTATCCCATGCCTGTTGCAAGAATTGACCAAACTGGCCACTGCAATAGATCTGATCCTGGCAGTCATCTTCAAACCCTGTGTACTTTTTTTTTCTTTTTTTTTTTAATGCTAGTATGGGAGCTAACTAGTAACAGATTTCTAGTTCAGTAGAACTTAGCAGGTTGTCTCAAGAGGAGCTTCAAGCTTGGGGTAGGGGTTAACTTATGTTTCCTAGTTACACCTTTTCTCGGCATTCACCTTCAACAAAGATTGAAGATAGATTCCAAAGAGGAAGAAACTGAACATGATCCAAGTAGCAGCAATGAAGACCAGATTTACTTTTTACTTCTCAACTTAACAACTAAACAAGTTACACGCAACTTCACATCCAGCGCGCGACATGCTCAAAAAAGCATCGACTGAGACTCATCAACAATCACACGAAAAAATACTGTACCTGGACCTGTAACTCCATCGTCTGCCGGCAATTTCCTTTTCGCCATTGAAATCAAAACACGCGTTGGTGAACATACACACACAGTAAAATAGAAATCAGCGTGCTTCGAATGATCAACACGCGGACTTGTCAACCGGAAGTAGTCACCTCCACTTCACGAGAGTATCGATAAAGACTCGCGAGAACCTATGGACAAGTCCGTTGTTGCGAAAACCTTGCCACTGGTCTAAAAAATTATTTTTTACACTTGCATGTAAGAAACGGTCTGTGGCAGTGGTATTCACATATCTTTGTGAAAAGGCTTAATTAAATCACTTTTTAACTTACTATGTTTAATTCAGTTCGATACAGTTTATGAAGAAAATGCAATTCACTTTCGAAGACAACAAACTATCACACAAACATAATTATCATGATTATGTACTGATTTACAGCGTGTATTTTCAGTTTCAGCAACGGCCTTTACTTTCAGTTTCAAGGTCTCAAATGCTTGCGGACTGATCAGTTTCTGTTTCGAACAGTTTCTCAAGGAGACCTCGCTGCGTTCAGGCAAAATCATATGCGCTTCACCACATCTGTTAGATGCTTGACAGCAGCGTGGCCCACTGATACACGCTGGTCACTTTGTCTTCTTTTTTTTTCTTTATTTAAAAAAAATTTTTTTCTCAAGGCCTGACTAAGCGTGTTGGGTTACGCTGCTGCTCAGGCATCTGCTTGGCAGATGTGGTGTAGCGTATATGGATTTGACGGAACGCAGCTTTATGATATGAGAGACAACTGAGCACCCATGCAGACTACCAAAGGTCTCATGGAGGGGATATATATAGTAGTAAAAATCAGCATAGTCCGTGAGGGGCCCGGTTCATCAGTTTCACACCCGTTGACTATTCGACCGTGGATCGGCCGGTTCCGTTGATGCGGCATTACGGCTACTCAGTACCGTGAGGCCGCCACTAGGCTACACATTTATGTCATATTTCACTGAGTATATCACACTGTGCAAAAATAAAATAAAATAAAATAAAATAAAATAAAACAAAATAACTGAAAAAATAGATAATTTGAAAAAGTTGTCAATCAACTGGCTGTCTTTTTTTCTTTTTCTTTTTTTTTTTTTCACTGAGTGTCAGTTGTCGGCTGCGTTGTTGTTGTTGCTCCGACAGTGTTGTTTCACTGAGCGCGTGTTCTTTAATTATTTTTCGTAAACTGCATTAACTGAAGGAAAAGCCTATATAAGTGGCCACTCCGACGGATCGGCTGAGAACATGATAGTTAACTGAAGACGCCGGCAGCTCACTGCACTGGCTGAGTCAGTGTCCAATCAGTCCGTGAGGGTCACAGTGGCTTCGCCGTCGGAATCCCGCTCTCTCCCTTTCTCCCAAGTTTGACTGGAAAATCCGCCATACTGAGCATCTAGCCAATCGGATGAGACGATAAACCGAGGTCCCGTGTGCAGCACGCACTTGCCACACTGAAAAAGAACCCATGGCAACGACTCGGAGAACCGAATGTTCACTCGGGCCCCGCCAGCTGTGGCCCGCGGCAAAATTCTGAAGAAGAAATCCAGTCCAGTGACAGGTACACAAATATATAAGCATGCATTCAAGGCCTGACAAGCGCATTGAGTTATGCTAATGGTCAGGCATCTTGTCCGAACGCAGTAACGCCTCCTTGAGAAACTGGAATTGAAACTGTACTGTCCATCTCAGATATTTTGCAGTATTTGCGCCTCTCTCTTGGAACATTTGGCATGCACTGCAAGCCAATGTCGTGAGAGTCGAAAAAAAATAAATTACGCAATCGTACTATTGGTGTCCCATTACTGTACTGTTTTATTATCTTTTTGTGGAAGTATTGGTAGTTTTGATTAGTATCTACTGTATCTTTATGAACAATTCATAACTTTTTCTTTCTTCTTTTTAAGGACAACCTGAAAGTATTCTGCGACGTAAACAAAATGTCTGCCATCCAGCTGCGGAAACACTGAAGCAGAAGACGCTTTTTCAGTGAGAGTGTTTCTTTTATGCTGCCACATGACATGTGCTTGAAAAGAAATCTTATTTGTTTTATTTTACCGAGTGTCAGACATTGTTTGCATTAGTATCTCATCGCTGTAGGCTTCTGTGCATCTATCGAATTCTGAATCTCATTATGATCAGACGAAAACTTTCGTGGGAAAAATCAGACATGTCAGTCGAAAAGCAATGTACTGGAGCATCTAGTTATCAAGAAACGCACGTGATTGTGCGATGCTGAGTGTGTGTGTACATGTGTCAAAATACTTTGTGAAAGAAAGCTGTTAGGACACAATTTAGCCTAAAAAGAAAGGCGGTGTTATTTGGCTGAGCGTCCAGCAATACGAAACTTGCAGCCACTTGAATCAAGTGTGCACAGTGACAAATTCATCTATTCTCTCGTGACTG
>NC_134908.1:7403620-7431120 GCF_041734735.1 Babylonia areolata
CTCTCACATACACACACACACACACACACACACGTTTGAACAGAAGCTGCATAGTACATGTGGATGGGGCTGATGACTAGATCTTCAGGTAGATGTTTGTTGATTGCGCAATTCTATTTATCATACTGGATTTGTTCAAGAGACAGGGCATTGACTGCTTTGGGGAAAAAGCTATTGGCGAAGCGATTGGTTTTCGTCCTTATACTTCTTTACCGTCAACCAGAAGGGAGTGTCTCGAAAATCCCAATTAATGCCACTTACCATTTTGTTCCTCAGATGAGGTGCTCAGCGGGCCATCGGCGACAGTGTACTTCAACGAGTCGAACCCAGGCGTTCAGGGGCGTGGCATCGCCAGGGAGGAGGTGGAGCAGATGATGAAGTCGGAGGCGTATCAGCGTCGCATCGCCACCTGTCACCTGTACGTCTGAACTGGGCTGCGTGTCGCCTGTTGTGTGTTACCAGTTCTATGTCATCTGTATGACTTTCCTGTGTTGTGTTACCTGTGCTGTGTTACCTGTTGTGTGTTACCTGTGCTCTGTTGCTTTTGCCATGTTACCTGTGCTGTGTTACCTGTGCTGTGTTACCTGTGCTGTGTTACCTGTGTTGTGTTGTTTTTGCCATGTTACCTGTGTTGTATTACCTTTTGTGTGTCACCTGTTGTGTGTCACCTGTGCCGTGTTACCTGTGCCGTGTTACATGTGCTGTGTTACCTGTTCTGTGTTATCTGTGCTGTGTTACTGTTCTGTGTTACCTGTTCTGTTACCTGTTCTGTGTCACCTGTGCTTTGTTACCTGTTCTGTGTTACCTGTTCTGTGTTATCTGTGCTGTTTTACTGTTCTGTGTTACCTGTTCTGTGTCACCTGTGCTTTGTTGCCTGTTCTCTGTTACCTGTTCTGTGTCACCTGTGCTTTGTTACCTGTTCTGTGTTACCTGTTCTGTGTCACCTGTTGTGTGTTACCTGTTCTGTGTTACCTGTTCTGTGTCACCTGTGCTTTGTTACCTGTTCTGTGTTACCTGTTCTGTGTCACCTGTTGTGTGTTACCTGTTCTGTGTTACCTGTTCTGTGTCACCTGTGCTTTGTTACCTGTTCTGTGTTACCTGTTCTGTGTCACCTGTGCTTTGTTACCTGTTCTGTGTTACCTGTTCTGTGTCACCTGTGCTTTGTTACCTGTTCTGTGTTACCTGTTCTGTGTCACCTGTGCTGTGTCACCTGTTCTGTGTTACCTGTTCTGTGTTACCTGTTCTGTGTCACCTGTGCTGTGTCACCTGTGCTGTGTCACTTGTTCTGTGTTGCTTTTGCCATGTTACTTGTGTTACCTTTTCTGTGTTACCTGTTCTGTGTCACCTGTGCTGTGTCACCTGTTGTGTGTTACCTGTTGTTGTTACCTGTTGTGTGTTACCTGTACTGTATTACCTGTTGTGTGTTACCTGTGCTGTGTTACCTGTGCTGTGTTACATGTGCCGTGTTTCCTGTTATTCCAGGTGTTCTTTGTCTTCTTTCAGTTTTATTGTCAGTTTGAAATGTGTACATTTTGTGTGTGAATGGGCGTGTAGTGAACTGAATGTAAAACTTCTGGGTGTGACTGTGAGCATTTCCTTGTGATAGGGGTTTCCAAGGCAAACGGGCGAGAGTGGCACAATGGGCGTTAAATATGTAAGCAAGTAACCTGGTCTGTACAGAATGTGACGGGCACAACAGCTGAGTGGTTTAAGCATTAGACTTTCAGTCTGAGGGTCCTGGGTTCGAATCTCAGTCATGGCGCCTGGTGGGTGGAGATTTTTCCAGTCTCCCAGGTCAACAGTTAGTGCAGACTTGGGAATATGGCTGCCTAAATTTGCGGGGTAACTAAACAAAACGGTCATACAGGTAAAATGTTACGTGTCTTTTTGGAGAAACGCGGATCGTGTCGACTTCGTTTGCGAATTGAAAAGTAAAGCATCAATAGCACCACTGACCTGAGTATGGGGTAACGTACCCCTAGAAGTCGCCGGAGAGGGTGCAGGAGGTGGTGGAGGTCTGGAGAGACCGGAGGAAGTGAAGGAAGTGGGGGAGGCGTCAGGTTGGCGTTGTTGAGAGGGCCAGAAATAGAGGGCCCAGAGTGTCCGCGAATTGATTTCGATCGCGCCTTAATTTTAGCCCAATATCCCAATCGAACCATATAATTATGTGACCTGGTTCGAGACAAAATTTGACAAAAACAAGAACGCCAGAGAATCGACAGACAGACAGAAAATACGAAAAAAAACTTAGCCGTATGGGGAGCACAGGACAGGAGTCATAATGGCTGCCGTCAAAAGAGGGCGCTAGCCAGCGGGACAAAGGGGAGGTTACCTACTTCCGGGAGGTTATCGGCCGTAGTTTCATTTTCTCCGCATAGGCGGATAGTAGTTTGCACAGGCAGGAATGTCAGACCCCTGCCGGAGTCTGCACTAGTTGGCTCATGGTAAGTATGTTATTTAAACGTAATTTTAGATAGAAGATTTCCTTTTTTGAGTGTGTATGTGTGCGTGACTGAAATCTAATTGAATTACGCAGGAAACGAATAATTGAGCCCCCAATGGCAGTTGTTAGTCGGATCTACCCAGGTAGGCAGCCTGCTGTGCATATGACCCTGCGTTTGTGAAGCGCTTAGAGCTTGGTCTGTGACCAAGGATAGGCGCTATATAAGTATCCGTATCAATCGATTGGTCAATCAAAAGCCTACTTGTGCATATGTGAACGTGAACATTGGGAGTCCCAGCCCACAAACAATGAAGTTGGGACTGTGAACGATGTCTATTTGTATTTTTGTATTTCTTTTCATCACAACAGATTTCTCTGTGTGAAATTTGGGCTGCTCTCCCCAGGGAGAGCGCGTCACTACACTTCATCACCACCCTGTTTTTTTTTCTTCCTGAGTGCAGTTTTATTTGTTTTTCCTATCGAAGTGGATTTTTCTACAGAATTTTGCCAGGAACAACCCTTTTGTTGCCGTGGGTTCTGTTACATGCTCCAGGTGCATGCTGCACACAGGACCTCAGTTTATCGTGTCATCCTAATGACTAGCGTCCAGACCACCACTCGAGGTCTAGTGGAGGGGTGAAAATATCAGCGGCTGAGCCGTGATTGGAACCAGCGCGCTCAGATTCTCTCGCGTTACCTCTAGGCCTTCACTCCACAGTGATGTCTACAATGTCCAGGTGTGGTGTTTTTACAGGTGCGGGCAGTGCTGGTACGACGGCAAGATGGGCGTGAACTGCATGGAGTGCGGTGGTTACGCCCTGACCCGAACCTGCCCTGTGTGTGACGGGCAGTGCCACAAGGAGTGGAGACGCAACGTCCGACTGGTCAGTCGCTAGGCTGCTGTGTCGCGCAGATTATCTCTCTGTGTGTTTTGTGTGCGTGTGTTTGTGTATATATGTGTGTGGTTGTGTTTGTGTGTATATGTGTGTGGTTGTGTGTGTATGTTTGTGTATGTGTGTGGTTGTGTGTTTGTGTGTGTGTGTTTGTGTATATATATGTGTGGTTGTGTGTGTGTGTTTGTGTATATGTGTGTGTGTGTGTGTGTGTCTGAGCCTCAGAATTTGGGATAATATTTTTGTGTGTGAATTGCGATGATGATAAGGATGATGAAGGTGACGTCTTTTTTTTTGTCTTTTTTTTTTTGTTTTTTTTGTTGTTGATTTTTTGGGCCCAAAAATTTGGGGGTGGGGGGGGGTTCATTACTGTTATTTGACAATAATGGGGTGATGAAGATGTTGGTTTGGGTGGGTGGGTTTTTTGTGGGTTTTTTTATGGTGACCCACAGTGTGGGTCTTCTTTGGTAAGACTTGTGCCGATTGCTGCGCCTCGCACGCCACCCTGCAGATGGCTGGACCCAGCAACTCAGTGATAAAACGTCACTGACGGTTTTGTGGGGTTTTTTTTTCAAGGTGTTTTCACAGTCATAGTAAATTGTTACTGACGGGGGTTTTGTTGTTGTTTTTTTGTTTTTTCAAGGTGTTTTCGCAGTCATAGTAAATTGTCACTGAAGGTTTTTGGGGGTTTTTTTTCTGGTGTTTTCTCACTCACAGTAAATTGTCACTGACAGTTTTGTGGGTTTTTTTTTTTTTTTTCAAGGTGTTTTCACAGTCACAGTAAATTGTCACTGACGGGGTTTTTTGGGTTTGTTTTTTTCAGGTGTTTTCTCAGTCACAGTAGATTGTCACTGACAGTTTTTTTTGTTTTGTTTTTTTCAAGGTGTTTTCACAGTCACATTAAATTGTCACTGACGGTTTTTTTGGTTTTGTTTTTTTTCAAGGTGTTTTCACAGTCATAGTAAATTGTCACTGAAGGTTTTTTTGGGGTTTTTTTCAGGTGTTTTCTCAGTCACAGTAAATTGTTACTGAGGGGGGGTTTTTTGTTTTGTTTTTTCAAGGTGTTTTCACAGTCACAGTAAATTGTCACTGATGGTTTTTGTGGGGGTTGTTGTTTTTTTTTATAAGTTTTTTTCTCAGCCACAGTAAATTGTCACTGACAGTTGTTGTTGTTTTTTGTTGGTTTGTTTTTTTCAGTCACACAGTTTCCACGAGGCACACTGGGACGGAAGCTGCGGGCTTCCGGTGGACCTCCAGAGGGCCTTCCAGGTGCGCAAGATGGTGGACTCCTCGGAAGACACGTTGTCGGAAGGGTTGCAGGACCTGTCTACGAGCTAACACGCCCCTCCCCCCCCCCCCCCAACCCCCTGCACCCCCGGTCCCCCCCTCCACCCTCACTCATGACACGATGCGACGTGAGGACACTTCCGCTGTTTTCCCACTGGGGGGGGAGCAGGAGGGAATGGGGAGGAAGGGGGGGCAGGTGGGAAGGTCCTTCCCACGATGCTGTGGCGTGCTGGGAACTGGGATCATGGGATGGGATCACCACGGGATCATTCCTTCGATAGGAGTTCCACCATGGCTGCTGCTTCTCTCTCTCTCTCTCTCTCTCTCGCGCGCGCGCGCGCTTTTTTTTTTTGTCGCTTTGAGGAGTTGGTTGGGTTGGTTGGTTGGTTGGTGCTCGGTAACAACAGCACCAAATCTCTTGAAGTCCATCTCCATGGAGTTGGCTCCACTTTAAAACTTTTTGTCTCCGGGGGGGAATGGCGACCACACCATGTTGCCGGCACTCTGCAGGGGGAGTTGATATCGATTCTGCAGCGTTGAACGAGGTAAGACAAGCGATGTTTTTCCCCATGGAGAAGTTCTCGCTTTTTCTCTGCTACCGTGGAGGATATTGCCTTGCCGCGGCACGTGCGCTTGGAGGTGGCCGCGGCACGAGACATTTCTCATCCTGTTTGGGGTTTTTTTGTTGTTTTTTTTTGTTGGGTTTTTTTCTGAATCAAAAGACACATTTGCTGGCAACAATGCAGGGTTGTCACGAGGCATTAGTTACGGTACAGTACTTCGAAGATGATGGAACTTTTTTTTTTTTTTTGGATGGAAAGAATTTTGTGCGCGGTACTTGATGAGTCGATGTGGATTTTTTTTTTTTTTTTTTTCTTTCTCTCTCTCTCTTCTGTTCTTCGGTGTTGCTTGTGGTGTTTTTTTTGGGGGGGAGGGAAGGGGGTGGGGGTGTCCAGGCCACTGCAGCTTAGTTGTTGTTTTTTTTTCTCTTTTTTTTTTTTTTTTTTTTTTTTTAATAATGTATATATGAAATGAATGAAAATGAATCTTTTCTAATCCAAGACTTTCAGTGGTTTCAAGAAGCGCTTACAAAGTTGTACAGGATTTTTTTTTTTTTTTTTTTTTTTTGCCTGTATTTTATGAACTGTACATTTTTCCATAAAAGTTTTTTCAGGTCTGATTTTTTTGTTGTTGTCTTTTTTCCATGTAATATTCTGTAGAGAATTTTTGGGTAATACTCTGTAGCGAGTTTTTCAAGACTGAATGATTTTTTTTTTATAATTTTTTATAATATTACTTTTGCTGTGTCTTCATGTAACATGTTTTTTTTTTTCTTAATTGGTACTTTTTGCTAATATTTTTGCAATTAGAGAAACTTTATGCTAATTTTGTTGTTGTTGTTGTTAATAGAGATACTCATTTGTTGTGTAAGGATACATACATAGTCGAAAAAGACACTGTCAAAATATCAGAATGGGAATATTTGAAGCTTTTTTTTTTCTTTTTCTTTTTTTTCTTTTTGGTGGAGAAACTGACTCTGACAGTCGTATTCAAGGACCAGAATCATGTCAGGAATGAAATATTGAAAAAATGTCACGTACTGAATGATGTGTGCCTGGTGGTTATCGAAGATGTGAACAAGATTGTAAACAATTATTCTGAGTCTTTGTACGAGTAAGAGTCTGGCTTAGGAATAGCTTGGAATAACAAGGTTTTTGGCAAGCTTGTAAACAATTATTCTGAGTCTTTGTACGAGTAAGAGTCTGGCTTAGGAATAGCTTGGAATAACAAGGTTTTTGGCAAGCTTGTAAACAGTTATTCTGAGTCTTTGTACGATAAAGAGTCTGGTTTAGGAATAGCTTGGAATAACAAGGTTTTTGGCAGTAGCACTTTGAGGGCGCTGAGACGGAATTTGCTTAGGCGTTGGGGACTTTTGATCCAGGGTTCACCAGTGATCTGAGTTGTTCTTCTTCTGCGTTTGTGGGCTGCAACTCCCACGTTCACTCGAATGTACATGAGTGGGCTTTTACATGTATGACTGTGGTGTTGTTTTTTTTGTGTTTTTTTTGTAACTTTGCTGTGTAGGCAGCCATATTTCGCTTTAAGGGTGTGCATGCTGGGTATGTTCTGGTTTCCATAATCCACCGTACGCTGACATGGATTACAGGATCTGTAACATGCGTATTTGATTTTCTGCTTGTGTATACACACTAAGGGGGTTCAGGCGCAAACAGGTCTGCACATATGTTGACCTGAGAGATCGGAAAAAAAAACTCCACCCTTTACCCACCAGGTGCCGTTAGCGAGATTTGAACCTGGAAACTCTCAGTCCAGCGCTTTAACCACTTGGCTATTGCGCCCGTCAATCTAAGTTCGAATCCCCCTGTTTCTGCATGATGCATGTTGCATGCTTGTGATAGGCAACTTCACTCCACAACAGTATGAAGGGATGGATACCCACTGATATAAAAATAAATTAACAAATAATGAGGCTAGGAGATGAAATGATTAACAAATAGTAAAGAGTGGTAACTCTCCATTACACAAGGTACACAACTTCAAGTCAGTGATGCTTACGCTAGCGTGTAATGGAGAGAGCTACCACTCTTTACTATTTAATTTAAAAATAGGCGGATACCACATGCCTTCTTTGAGCCCGTGTGCTAACTGAAGCCAGCAGAAGTGTTCAATCAGCCATTTTCCCACTTGTGTCAGAACGGCGCGAAGCAGTAACTTCATACATGTAGCCGAGCGCTCAGCTGGCTACGATGACTGCTTCACGGCAAGCTTTCACTTGCTCACGGCGTTAGTTGTGCTAAGCTGATGATCCTGTGTGTGCCTCCACAGCAAGTTTGCGCGACGTGTCACTGCACTGTTTTCCTGTAATAACTTTGGTAAAATAAAACTGTTGTCAGATATCAATCAAGACACAGCATTTGGTATGTCATGGGGGCAAGCATGATGCAATTTCATTGAAGATACACGGTTACAGTTCAGAAACTACCACCAGTTAACAGACGACTTCTCAACAGACTGACAGCTTGATACGAGTGTCGTTATGGCTTCCAGCTGGCTTCAGCTTTCCTGGCCAGTGAGCTATCCATCTATTTTTAGATCAGTGATGGATACCTGACTCAGGTCAGGGATGATGATTATGATATGGATACTTATATAGCGCCTATCCTCGGTCAGAGACCAAGTTTTCACTCACTCACTCACTCATTCCCTCGACCGCTGGGGTCGTTGGGGGGACATGAGGAAGATGTCATAGCTCGCCACGCCGTTCTGTTGGCAGCTGTCATGAGGAGATGTGGCATCGTCATTTTGGTCCATTCCTTGACGTTGTCGGACCAGCTTTCTCTGCCGCCCCCGTCTGCGCCCTCCCTCTACAGTCCCTTGCAGGATGGTTTTGGAGAGGGTGTTATGTCATATGACGTGACCAAACCATGCCATCTTCCGTCGTTTGACAGTCGCCAGCAGTGGTTCTTGGGGCCCAACAAGGTTTTTGACCAGGTTCCGCACATAGTCATTGGTCTTGTGCTCCTTGTAAGGGATGTGTAGTAGTCTCCTCAAGCACCATGTTTTCAGTGATTTACAAACACAGGGTCATTTACACAGCAGGCTGCCTACCCAGGTAGAGTCGACTTTCAGCTGCCATTTGGGAGCTCGTCATTCGTTCCGTGTGTCAGTTCAATCAGGTTTCAGTTACACACACATACACACTCATACAGACATGCAACATTTTACGTGTGTGACTGTGTTCATTTACCCCTCCATTTTGGCAGCCATACTCCGTTTTCGGGGCGTGTGCATGCTGGGTATGTTCTTGTTTCCATCACACACCGAATGCTGACATGGATTACAGGATCTTTGACGTGCGTATTTGATCTTCTGCATGCGCATACACATGAGGGGGGGGTTTAGGCATGAACGGGTCTGCTTATAGGTTGACCAGGGAGATCGAAAAAATCTTCACCATTTACCCACCAGGCGCTGTTCCCAAGATTCGAAACTGGGACCATCAGATTGAAAGTCCAACGCTTTAACCGCTTGACCGTTGCGCCCAAATAGGTGGAAGGAGAGGATGGGGCCCTTCCTTTCTTAATATGCAGAGCACTAGACAAGACACAGTGGATGTGAATTCACTGCACCGTGTGGGCTGTAAAAGGCTGTTGGACCTTTAACTCTTTCAGCCATAGGCGCCTGTAGTGGACTAGACAGTACACCGCCATAGGCGACTTGAGTTGACTAGACAGTACACCGCCATAGGCAACTTGAGTTGACTGGACAGTACACCGCCATAGGTGACTTTAGTTGACTAGACAGTGCACCGCCATAGGCGACTTGAGTTGACTAGACAGTGCACCGCCATAGGCGACTTTAGTTGACTAGACAGTGCACTGCTATAGGTGACTTGAGTTGACTAGACAGTGCTCTGCTATAGCTGCTTTCAGTTGACAAGACAGTACACCGCCACAGGTAACTTGAGTTGACTAGACAGTGCACCGCTATAGACGACTTTAGTTGACAGTGCCCCACTATAGGCGCCTTTAGTTGACTAGACAATGCACCGCCATAGGCGAAGTTATTTGACTAGACAGTGCACCACCAGAGGTGCCTTTAGTTGACGAGACAGTGCACCGCCATAGGCGACTTTAGTTGACTAGACAGTGCACTGCTATAGGTGACTTGAGTTGACTAGACAGTGCACCGCTATAGACGACTTTAGTTGACAGTGCCCCACAATAGGCGCCTTTAGTTGACTAGACAGTGCACCGCTATAGGCAACTTTAGATCACTAGACAGAAAACCGCCATAGGCACCTTGAGTTGACTAGACAATGCACCGCCATAGGCGAAGTTATTTGACTAGACAGTGCACCACCAGAGGTGCCTTTAGTTGACGAGACAGTGCACCGCCATAGGCGACTTTAGTTGACTAGACAGTGCACTGCTATAGGTGACTTGAGTTGACTAGACAGTGCACCGCTATAGACGACTTTAGTTGACAGTGCCCCACTATAGGCGCCTTTAGTTGACTAGACAGTGCACCGCTATAGGCAACTTTAGATCACTAGACAGTACACCGCCATAGGCACCTTGAGTTGACTAGACAATGCACCGCCATAGGCGACTTTATTTGACTAGACAGTGCACCGCCATAGGCGCCTTTAGTTGACTGGACAGTGCACCGCCATAGGCGCCTTTAGTAGACATTGAAGAGTGTCAAAAAGACCGTTTTTCACATTGTGACAAAGCTTGACAGGTGCAGCCAGTTTCCTCGCCATTAGAACAAAGACTAACCTTTGCCCCCTGAACGAGTTTGAAGTGAACAAGTCCATTGTGCTGTTGTAGCATGCATCTGTGTGACTGAGAGCGTTGTAATCTTAAATATCTGGCACTGGGGGAGCGTTTTTCACACAGAAACTTGGCAGTGAAAGAGTTAACTCTCTCCATACGAACGGCGAAAGAGACGACGTTAACAGCGTTTCTCCCCAATTACCACCATCAAAATATTACAAGCGGGAGGCTCTTATACTGAAGAGGTGAATGTTGACAAAGAATACCACAGTTCTGACGACGGAAGCGAAAGGTTGGGTCATTCAGACACCCACTGGACATCCGAGGGGTCTGTGTAGAGGAGAAGAGAGGACTGGCCGTACTGAGTGAGTTAACCTTTCAAATTCAACGGTACTTAATTAAGGAAACAGGGTGGAGTTGGTTTTTTTTGTTGGTTTTTTTCTTTTTGTTGTCGTTTTGATCAGGGATATCCCATGCTTATTTTCTGGTTTCATATTGCTTGTGTGTGTGCGTATGGGTGTTTTTTTTGTTTTTGTTTTTTGTTGTTGTTTTTTTTGTTTTGTGTTTTCTTTTTCTTTTTTTAACAAGCCAATCATTTAATTTCCTCCACATCCCCCTTCCGTCAATAGTCGGAGGAGAAATCTCAAGGTTGCAGGGTAAGAATGTATGGTGACACGAAGGTGACACCGTGCTATTTTGGGGGGTTTTTGGGTTGGGTTTTTTTTGTTTGTTTTTTCCAGAAATAAACAGTAGTCATTAGCAGCAACCTTACCTGCCACAGATTTTTTACCAAAAAAAGTCTGGGTTTTTTTTTTCTTTTTACTTGATGTTGCATGCAGTGTGTTTTTCAAGACTGCAAGTGTGTGTGTGTGCACGCGCGTGTAGGAGCAATGTGTATATATGTACGTGGGTTGCCACGGCGACTTTGTCACTTGGTTTAGGATGCGGCAGGGCTTTGTTACGGTATGTGGTGTTCGTTGGAATGAAATCATTCCATTTAATTGATCCAATCAATTCCCAGAAGCTGATTTTTTATGTATATGCTTGATGGTGCATGTAAATGGTTATTTTTGACTGATGGTGATATTAATTAGTTGTTGGTTTCCACGATGTTTTGCTTTCCTTTTTTTTTTTCTTCTTTTTTTTTTTTGGATGTTCATTTGTTTTTCTTTTGGCTTAACAGTGGTGATATCTAAACAGGCTTTGAAGCTTCATTGTCACATGTTAAGAGGAGAATTGTTTTTAAACATCTGATTTGTTCAAAGCGTTTCTTGGTTTGATATTAGCCTGGACTAGTATCAGGAATTTCTAGGTATGCTTTTGATCCCTGAAAGACACAAACACTAAACGACAACATTTAAGTTTGTGATTTTCAAGTGATTTATTTTGTGTTTTATTTTTTTTGAAAGGATGCTTCTTTTGATAACGTCATTGTACCATACATTTGTTGACAAGAGCATCAGCATGGTACGATAGTAAACCATTGAATAATGAGGGTTCCTTCTTTGTCTTATTCTGCGTTCATGGTTTGCAACTCCCACGTTCACAAGTGGATTTTTACATGCATGACAGGGTGGTTGTTTTTTTTTACCGCATCACGTAGGCAGTCATACTCCATTTTCGGGTGTGTGCGTGCTGGGTATGTACTTGTTTCCAAATCCCACTGAACGTTTGGATTACGGTATTATTTTTGTTTTGACGTGCGCATCTTCTCTTCTGCATGGGTCCAACAAAAACGCTGACCTATACGACTGTCCTCCACTCTTTTTTTTTTTTTTTTTTTTTTTTTTTGCTGCCCCATCATCTGCACAGTTTCAGTGGCATTAATCCCACGCCGCTCATTTAGATTCCCCCAATACACGGCCACACCCGGGTTCTTCCGTCACAGTTACAGCGTCGGCAGTCCACAGGGAACCATCGATGTTAGGTCGCGCCAGGAGGCCACACACCAGAGGAGACCCTGCACTGCTGCTGAGTCACTTCGGTGGTGTTCAGTGGTGCCTGTTCTGTTTTAACGTACTTAGGACACCACCTACTAAGCCCCCTACTAACGACAATAATGGCTTAGTCGCGGAGCCAGACTGAGTGAGTGTCCTCCTCTCTTGCCTCCCATCCGTAGGGATCACGCTGTCGTCCTACAATGGATTCCCTCTCGCTGCAATGTGGGACGGGCGCCATAGCCGAATGGTTAAAGCGTTGGACTTTCAATCTGAGGGTCTCGGGTTCGAATCACGATGACGGCGCCTGGTGGGTAAAGGGTGGAGATTTTTACGATCTCCCAGGTCAGCATATGTGCAGACCTGCCAGTGCCTGAACCCCCTTCGTGTGTATGCGCAAGCATAAGATCAAATACGCACGCACACACACACACACACACACACCCTCACCCCAGCCCTTCCACATCCCTGTTGGATGCCTGGGGTCTTTCAGTATAGATAGCATCCCCGCCTTCTGAAACAGCAAAGAATAGATCCAGCAATGAAGTGAGAGGCTCTCTCCATCTTGAAGCTTAGAGGTGGTGTTGTTTTTTTTGTTGGTTTTTTTGTTGTTGTTTTTTTGTATGTGTGTGTGTTGTTTTGGGGTTTTTTTTATATCTAGATTTCCTCTTGTTGGGGTTTCTGTAGCTTTTTTTTTTTTTTTTTTTTTTTCCACAGAACAGTAGTGACAGTATTTCAGGGTGATAATACCATGAAAGAGAACCACAAAGAAAGTTGTTTGGTTGTTGTTTTTTCTTTACTTGGTCACCTTTCTCGGTATATTTTCCCATTTGTATTTTTATATGTGTATGCAATATACTAAATAGTATATGATTTTATTGTATATTGCAACATCTATATGGGGATTTGTGTGTGTTGTGCATCGTTTATAAGCTCTTGATGTCATTGATTTATTCAAGGAATCTTGGAATAAGGGCCAGCTCCAACAGTGTTACAATGTTTTCTAAGGTTTATATCTAAAAGGAACCACTGCCATTAACTGTGTATGTGTGTGCGTGTGCTTTTGTGTGTGTGTGTGTTGTGTATATGCTTGTGTGTGTGTGTGTGTGCGTGTGTGTGTGTGTGTCTAGATCATTGTCAATGAGCTTTATTGTTTATAAGCTGTTTAGATCTATGAAAGTTTGTTCTCATATTGTCGTCTGTCAGTCTTCTAAAGAACATAGCGCTTGTTTTGCTGAAACAAGTCAGGGTGATGTATTTTCTTAAATTTCTCCAGAACACTTTAAAGGGGCATTACTCTCATGCCGCTTATTACCAGTAACCCCCCCTACATAGCCATACCCAGGGTCATCTGCCTTCACAGTTGTCTCCCTTTTCTGCCTTTCCAGTCCTTTTTTTTTTTTTTTTTTTTCAAGCAAGCCCTCGACACTTTTTTTTTTTCTTTTCCGTAGTCCATGACATACTCTCTGTGCTGTTTTGCTCTGGCGATTAGGTAGTGACGTTGTAAGCACTGGGATTGGCACTAGCTGTCCATTCTGCAGTGTTATTTGCTTATATGGCCTGTCACAGGTGTATTTTTTGTTTGACTTTGAGGTGGTGTTTTTTTTACTTTTTTGACTCACTTGTGTAAACAAAGTGAGTCTATGTTTTAACCCGGTGTTCGGTTGTCTGTGTGTGTATGTGTGTGTGTGTCCGTGTGTCTGTGTGTCCGTGGTAAACTTTAACATTGACATTTTCTCGGCAACTACTTTGTCAGTTGACACCAAATTAGGCATAAAAATAGGAAAAATTCAGTTCTTTCCAGTCATCTTGTTTAAAACAATATTGCACCTCTGGGATGGGCACAAAAAAATAAAAAATGAAGCCCAATTATATGCAAACTGCATTTACTGTTATATTTATATTTTTTGTATTCTCTAAACTTGGCACTTTGACCTCTTATTCTGACACAACAACAAGAGGGGTCATTATTATCATTTTTTGTTCAAACAGGAAGTTCTTTTCCTAAGCACGGAATTTTTATTTATTTTGCAAACGTTTTGGTGCAGATAGTAAAAAAGGGAAATTACTCTGTAAATAATGCTAAGGGACTTAATTTATCACAAGTGAGTCTTGAAGGCCATGCCTCTCTTGTATGATCTTGTTTTTCTTTCTTTTTCTTTTTTTTCTTTTTTTTTTTGCAAATTTTTATAATCAGGGGATGATAAATTTCAAGCAGAATGGTTGGCGTCCTCAGCGCAGCCTAATCTTATTTGCCCAAAGGAGTTAAATAGTTAGGATAATGTGTCATAAACTGTGTTTTGTAGGTTTATCTTAATAGGTGGGGTTTTTGTGTGTGTGTGTGTGTGTGTGACAGTTTTGTGTTGACACATTTGAGCATTTGTATGGTTTGACAGTCCTGATATGGCCCTGTGTGGCCGGCTGAACTATTTAGCAACAATTAACAATGAAGAGCTTTGTTGTTCATAAGCTGTTTAGATCTATGAAATGCACTTTTTGTTTTTCATATTAGCGTCTGTCAATCACGTGAAGGACATAATGCTTGTTTTGTTGAAATTAAGAGGGGTGGTTTTTTGGGTGGTTTTTTTTTCTGCCCTTTTTGTGGTCCAGAATTTTTTATTTTTTTATTTTATTTTATTTTTTTAAGATTAACTAACTACATGACCAGTCATTCAGTCAATCAGTGTTGGCAATAGTGATTGTAGTAGTGGTGATGATTTCAATAACCACTGTACTTGTAATAGCAGTAAAATAGATGGTAACGATAAGATGATATTAATGATAATGAAACCAGTTAAAACATAGCCGTGGCATCAATTACATCGACTAATGAGACCAGTTAAAACATAGCTATAGCATCAGTTACATCGACTACCACAATAACGACAACAGAGACGAGACAAAAGCGAGTGGTAGCAGCTTCTTCTTCTTCTGCGTTCGTGGGCTTCAACTCCCACGTTCACTCGTATATACGCGAGTGGGCTTTTTACGTGTATGACCGTTTTTACCCCGCCATGTAGACAGCCATACTCCGCTTTCGGGGGTGTGCATGCTGGGTATGTTCTTGTTTCCATAACCCACCAAACGCTGACATGGATTACAGGATCTTTAACGTGCGTATTTGATCTTCTGCTTGCGTATACACACGAAGGGGGTTCAGGCACTGGCAGGTCTGCACGTATGTTGACCTGGGAGATCGTAAAAATCTCCACCCTTTACCTACCAGGCGCCATCACTGTGATTCGAACCTGGGACCCTCAGATTGAAAGTCCAACGCTTTAACCATTTGGCTATGGCGCCCGTCAAGGGTGGTAGCATTATAGTATCATAACATGGAACAATTGTATGTGTGTGTGTATATATATGTGTGTGTGTGTATAATACATATGCACACATACCTAATTTTTTTTGTGTACTGTGGACCCAATTTGGGAGGAAACTGGGACCACACAATTTTGAAATTTGAGCATTTATCCACTGAATCGATGTGTGGTGGGTTTTTTTCAAGTATTGCTCATCAGATTTACTGACCAGTTTTTCAGGTGTCTGTTTTGGGAAGTGGGCCAGCTATAACATCAGCAAATGCACAAAGTGCAAATACCAGTATAAACAAATTTTAAGATTTAAAAAAAAAAAAAAAAAAAAAAAGAAAGAAAAAGATTAGTGTATCGTTTTCCACGTTCAGGCAAAAGGATGAAGAAAACTTCAAGCTAACCAATGAAATGATCCGTGTAGGAGGTAAAGGAAGTTTCAAACCGACCAATGATATGACCTGTATCAAGGTTGGTCTGCTATAATACTTGCTGCCATTAGAGAGATAACTCATAAAGAGTGATAAATGTCGTCAGAGGGATGATGAATGCGCTGGAGAGCAAGAACTGTTGTGAGAAGGCTGAAGTACTTGTGTTCATGAGACGCGATAAATTGCTCTCGTAAGAAAGTTTCAGTTTCAGTATCAGTTTCAGTAGCTCAAGGAGGCGTCACTGCGTTCGGACAAATCCATATACGCTACACCATGAAGAAAGCTCCACAGAACTTAATGAAGGTTTGGGTTTTGTTGTTTATTTGTTGTTGTTTTTTCTCCTTGTTTGTCTGTGTTTTCCCGTAGGTTCATGAGAGAGGTGAAGCAGTTGTGTTGACGGGACCCAATAATTTGCTTTCATAAGAATGTTCAGCAGAACTTAATGGGTTTTTTGACTCACTTGTGTAAACAAAGTGAGTCTATGTTTTAACCCGGTGTTCGGTTGCCTCTGTGTGTGTGTGTGTGTGTCCGTGGTAAACTTTAACATTGACATTTTCAGTGTTAAATTTTAGAACGTCAGTTAAGGAGCTACGATAGTGTAATGGATAAGGCAGTTTCTTCTCACCCGAACATGCGGGGTTCGAATCTGGTTAGGACTTTTTTTTTTTCTTTTTTTTTTTTTTCTTTTTTAAACACAAAGCTTTATAATAACAAATACAGAACACATTTTAAGGATTTTTTTTTTTTTTTTTTTTTTTTTTTTTTTTTGTAAGTGTTATCACAAGTGAGTCTTGAAGGCCTTGCCTTTCTTGTTTGTTTTGTTTTATTTTATTTTATTGTCTTTAATTTCCCTTAGGTTCATGCCACACAAGACTGTTGCCCGGACACATCTCCAGCTTCCCATACAGCGGAGTTTTTTTGTTGTTGTTTTTTTAGATCATACTGCTTCCCTCAGTGGCCCCCTGAGCAAAGGGATGGCCACAGAACACACAACTGCTGTACGTATAGCTGAAGAGCCTTGTTGCTATTTTTAGCACTGCAGTATGGCTGACTAGCCTTGTTGCTATTTTTAGCACTGCAGTCTGGCTGAAGAGGCTTGTTGCTATTTTTAGCACTGCAGCCATTTCTCTTCTTCAGCAGGCAACTAAGATTATTCAGAAGAAAGATAGAAAGACAGACAGAAAGACAGAAAAAGTTGCAGTGGCAGCGAGTTATGAATAATGTGCTTCTTCTTCCACTTTTTTTTTTCTGTTTCTTTTAACATTTCTGTGGAAAGTGGTGTGTGTTTTTTTGGTGGGTTTTTTGTTCTGTTTTTGTTTTGTTTGTATGTTTGTTTTCTGTTGTTTTTTGTTTTTTACATAAACTGAATGAGACTTGGGGAAGTCAGTATTCATATTGTTACCTTTTGGTATTATTTTGGTTTTTGCTTCGACTGGTTTTTAAGATGTGATGGGTATTCATTCCCTGAAGCAGCCTCTTTGGAGCTGGCCAGCTGGGGTCTGACGAGTATTCATGTGTTGTAGCAGAAAGTTTCAGTTACAGAAGTCTTCAATCTTATCTTATCTCTGAGATCTAAGAAGGGGGGAAGGTGGCAGAATGGTGAAGACGCTCATCTGCCGATACAGAGAGTCCGTGAGGGTGTGGGTTCGAATCCCGCTGTCCAGCGGTCTTTCTTCACCGCGTGTGAATCGGTCAGCATGCTGTAACGCTTTCTTTTGCTTCTTCCTCTTCTTTACCTCGTTCTCGTTCATCTCTTCACAGTGTCAGTGTCAGTGTCAGCATGCCTGATGAACGACATCCTCCTCGCCAAGTCGATGCTTCCTTGAAACTGAAACATATGCTGGCGTGACAGGGTTTGTTTTTTGTTTGTTTTTTTGGTTTTTTTTTAAATTTTTTATATGACTCTTCATTCCTTGTACGTATACATCAGTTGCAGAATGATTAGACTTTAAAAAATTTATATAAAAAAAAAACCCTACTGTTTTGCCCACATCAACATCCATGTCAGTATTGATTTGTTTGAGTGTCGTTTTTTATTTACATTTTAATGAATGTTAGGTACGCTGTCAACTCTTTGATTCTAAGAGTATACGGTAGGCATCCTACAGTCTCTGGGAGGCTTGGGAGGAGTTGTGCCCTGGGTCTTGTGTTTCTTGCGCAGTGTCGTGCTCGAGAGGGGGGCAGTCTGGAAAATTCCACTCTTTGCGCAGACGGGAAGTGTGACGCTGGTGGGTTTGTATGTCGGACTTTACACCTTCCTCCTTTACTCTGGGCCTTGTGTCTTGCGCAGCGTCGGCTGTGGCTGGACAGGCCTGTTCAAGAGTGGCAGTCTCTCCCACACTTTTGTGTAGACAAAAATCTGATACTGGTGGGTTTGTTATGTCAGACGTTATACCTTCTTCTTTGCCCGGGGTCTTGTTTTTTGCGCAGCGTCAGTTGTGGCTGCACAGGCCTGTTCAAGAGTGGCAGTCTCTCCCACACTTTTGTGTAGACAAAAATCTGATGCTGGTGGGTTTGTATGTCGGACGTTATACCTTCTTTCTTTGCCCGGGGTCTCGTTTCTTGCATAACATCAGTTGTGGCTCGACAGGCCTGTTCAAGAGTGGCCGTCTCTCCCACACTTTTGTGTGGACAAAAATCTGATACTGGTGGGTTTGTATGTCAGACGTTATACCTTCTTTCTTTGCCCGGGGTCTCGTTTCTTGCATAACATCAGTTGTGGCTCGACAGGCCTGTTCAAGAGTGGCCGTCTCTCCCACACTTTCGTGTGGACAAAAATCTGATACTGGTGGGTTTGTTATGTCAGACGTTATACCTTCTTCTTTGCCCGGGGTCTTGTTTTTTGCGCAGCGTCAGCTGTGGCGGCACAGGCCTGTTCAAGAGTGGCAGTCTCTCCCACACTTTTGTGTGGACAAAAATCTGATACTGGTGGGTTTGTTATGTCAGACGTTATACCTTCTTTCTTTGCCCGGGGTCTTATTTCTTGCATAACATCAGTTGTGGCTCGACAGGCCTGTTCAAGAGTGGCAGTCTCTCCCACACTTTTGTGTAGACAAAAATCTGATACTGGTGGGTTTGTTATGTCAGACGTTATACCTTCTTCTTTGCCCGGGGTCTTGTTTTTTGCGCAGCGTCAGTTGTGGCTGCACAGGCCTGTTCAAGAGTGGCAGTCTCTCCCACACTTTTGTGTAGACAAAAATCTGATGCTGGTTGGTTTGTATGTCGGACGTTATACCTTCTTTCTTTGCCCGGGGTCTTGTTTCTTGCATAATGTTGGCTGTGGCTGCAAAAGCCTGTTCGAGAGTGGCAGTCTCTCCCACACTTTTGTGTAGACAAAAATCTGATGCTGGTAGGTTTTGTATGTCAGACGTTATACCTTCCTTCTTTGCCCGGGGTCTCGTTTCTTGCATAACATCAGTTGTGGCTCAACAGGCCTGTTCAAGAGTGGCAGTCTCTCCCACACTTTTGTGTAGACAAAAATCTGATGCTGGTAGGTTTTGTATGTCAGACTTTCTACCTTTCCTTCTTTTCCCGGGGTCTTGTTTCTTGCGCAACCTCAGTTGTGGCTCAACAGGCCTGTTCAAGAGTGGCAGTCTCTCCCACAATTTTGTGTAGACAAAAATCTGATGCTGGTAGGTTTTGTATGTCAGACATTATACCTTCTTTCTTTGCCCGGGGTCTTATTTCTTGCATAACATCAGTTGTGGCTCGACAGGCCTGTTCAAGAGTGGCAGTCTCTCCCACACTTTCGTGTGGACAAAAATCTGATGCTGGTAGGTTTTGTATGTCAGACTTTCTACCTTTCCTTCTTTGCCCGGGGTCTTGTGTCTTGCGCAACGTCGGTTGTGGCTTGACAGAACTGTTCAA
This sequence comes from Babylonia areolata, assembly GCF_041734735.1. Classification (NCBI taxonomy): domain Eukaryota; kingdom Metazoa; phylum Mollusca; class Gastropoda; order Neogastropoda; family Buccinidae; genus Babylonia; species Babylonia areolata. Next base: position 7,423,090 of record NC_134908.1, read on the forward strand.
GAGTGGCAGTCTCTCCCACACTTTCGTGTGGACAAAAATCTGATGCTGGTAGGTTTTGTATGTCAGACATTATACCTTCTTTCTTTGCCCGGGGTCTTATTTCTTGCATAACATCAGTTGTGGCTCGACAGGCCTGTTCAAGAGTGGCAGTCTCTCCCACACTTTCGTGTGGACAAAAATCTGATGCTGGTAGGTTTTGTATGTCAGACTTTCTACCTTTCCTTCTTTGCCTGGGGTCTTGTGTCTTGCGCAACGTCGGTTGTGGCTTGACAGAACTGTTGAGAGAGTGGCGCCTCTCCCACACTTTTGCACAGACGGAAGTGTGATGCTGGTGGGTTAGTACGTCAGACTTTGGACCTTCGATATTTGCAGCTTTGCCACTTGTGTGTTTGGACAAGTGTCTGTTCAAACTTGGATAGGGCCTTTCTCTGCCCTGATGATCGTTCAGAGGCTACAGCTTCCCACATTGGGAGGCTACATACTGCTTACGATGTGTGTCTGAGGGGGTTGATGCCTGGGGCTTTCTTGTCTCTCTTGCATCTTCATAGTGTAGTTTGCGGTCTGTCTTGGGGGTCTGTTTTCCCTCTGGCCAGTTCTCTTAACAACAGCTTGTAAACTGTAGTCAAATCATGCAAACATTTATAAATGGGTCTCTTAGTACTCGGGAGTGCTATATACGTACTTCCTTTGGCTGCTTTCGAAGCAAGTTTATTATACTTTTTATTTTTTCATGTTTTTTACTCGCGTTTGTTTGAATGCCAATCTTTTCTGCCATGATTCATGATGAGCTTTGCCCTTGGATGTTGTATTCGAGAACTGAACATGCTTTTGATAAGAAATCATTCAATAAATCTGTATGAAACCAAATACAAACAAAAAAAAGTTGTTTGTTTTCTTGTTGGGTACATTTTTGTTGGATGTATTTGTATTTGTTTTGCCTTTGTATTTCTTTTTTTATCACAGCAAATTTCTCTGTGTGAAATTCGGGCTGCTCTCCCCAGGGAGAGCGCGTCGCTATACTACAGCGCCACCCATTTTTTTTGGTATTTTTTCCTGCGTGCAGTTTCATTTGTTTTCCCTATGGAAGTGGATTTTTCTACAGAAATTTGCCAGGAACAACCCTTTTGTTGCCGTGGGTTCTTTTACGTGCGCTAAGTGTTTATCGTCTCATCCAAATGACTAGCGTCCAGACCACCACTCAAGGTCTAGTGGAGGGGGAGAAAATACTGGCGGCTGAGCCGTGATTCGAACCAGCGCGCTCAGATTCTCTCGCTTCCTAGGCGGACGCGTTACCTCTAGGCCATCCCTCCGCTTGTGTCTTGATGTGTCTTTTATACACGACACCCCTATCCCCGCCCCCCCCCCCCACCCACACCCCCAAACAACACCTGTCACTTTCATCATGTTTTTCCATCCCTTTTTTTTCTTGGGGGGGGGTGTGTGGGGGGGGGTCAGGATTTTTGTGTGCATGATATTGCAGGGCCGTGTCGGGTGTTGTGGCACAGAATATTCAAGCCTGCCTCACTGACACTGACACAATGCCTTGGCAAGATCCACCAATGGAATGAGTCGATCCAATAAAATAATAAATACACAAATAGGTCACACAGTAACACTGTTCTGTCTCATATCGTAAAAAAAAAAATTAAAAAAAAACCAACCAACTTGCAGAAGTGATCAGCACTTAATTATGAAAAAAAACACAAAAAAAACACACGCTCACATGTGTGCAAGGTACTTGTGCATGTGCACAAAGACAAAAACCTCAAATGCATGTGTATGTATTGGGTGTCCCCCCCCCCAAAAAAAAAAAGTGAACCGCTTTTTGACAAGTATTTTCTCAGTGATAGAAAAACCGAATTCATTGAAAATTTCCACACAGCAACCTCAGGGTATCATCAACAAGTCTGCAAAAATATCTGAAAGTTCGGACACAAATTATGCAAGTGTTGTCAAATTCAAAACAGCATGTCAAAAAATCCGAGTCATACATGAGATGCTTTCTTCAATTTCACACAGACTATGCAGATTTGACTTTTTTCAATTTAGTGGGGAAGGAAGGGGGGGGAAAAAAGATAAATAAATTCCTAACACCATACAGTACGGTGTGATTCAGTTTTTTTAAAATACTTATAGCTGTTAGAAGCGTTTGATTGGCTAAGAGCGGGCCAGACTAAGAGGGGCGTCTTTTCACTGTTAGCCGCGCGAAATTTGGCCAAACAGAGCAAACCATAGGCCTAGTTTGCATCAGTTTGACATGGTAAGTATATGTAAACACCAAACATGGAGTATAATACAAACTCCTCCCGTTAGTTTTTTTTTTTTTATGGAGACACTTGTGTACATCCATATACACATGCCCACACATTCACACACATTCAACCACACACCCACCACTTAAAACCTTGTGGAGATGCAAAGCTTTCTTTAATACTTTCTTTTTGTCCATATGCCTTGTCAAAGCTCGATGTCTTTTGAACACAATTCTTCTTACTCTCTGACGCAACAGTAAGAGGCATAAAGGAGGAGTAGGATTATCATAATAATCACAATAAAAGGCTTCTGCTTTTACATGGTTTTGTAATCTGATGGTTTTTTTTTTTTTTTTTTTTTTTTTTTTTTTTAATGAATTCTTCTTCTTCTGCATTCGTGGACTGCAACTCCCATGTTCACTCATATGTACACAAGTGGGCTTTTATGTGTATGACCCGTTTCTAACCTGCCATGTAGGCAGCCATACTCCGGTTTCGGGGGGGTTTAACAAATAAACTCTACACAAAGAATACAGTAGAAAAAAAAAAACACCCCAGTAAGTTGCACATATCACATTCAATTGAAAACAATCTCTTTTCCAACAAATCTGAACTTTGTGTATGCATGTACAAACACTGCTTTAGTGCACGCGTACACACACTCACACATATGCCTGCAGTCCAATCATACACACAACATACGCACATACGCAACACACGCACAAAGAACACACACACACACACTCACACACACATCACACACTCACTCCCACGCCCACATGTATACACACACACACACACACACCCCACACACACACACACACTCCAATCATTCCAAATCCCACTAAAGACACAAATGCACAAAAAATAGACTTATTACCCAATTGTCAACAGCCCCGGGAGAACACTGACTATAGATCTGTGTGAAGAAAGACGAAAACAAAGACAACTAGTAAAGACAAACTTTGTCAAACAAAGACAACATTCTGGATGATGACTCCCAAGCAAAAGACAACATTCCGGATGACGACTTCCAACCAGAAGACAACATTTCAGATGACAACTCTCAACCAAAGACAACATTCCGGATGACTCCTCCTAACCAACCAAAGACAACATTCCAGATGATTACTTCCAACCAAAAGACAACATTCCGGATGACGACTTCCAACCAACCAAAGACAACATTTTGGATGACAACTGCCAACCAACCAAAGACAACATTTTGGATGACAACTGCCAACCAAAGACAACATTCCGGATGATGCCTCCCAACCAAACAAACACAACATGTCGGATGACGCCTCCGAACCAAAAGACAACATTCCAGATTACTCCCAACCAAAAGACAACATTCCAGATTACTCCCAACCAAAAGACAACATTCCTGATGACTCCCAACCAAAAGACAACATTCTGGATGACGACTCCCAACCAAAAGACAACATTCCGGATGACTCCCAACCAAAAGACAACATTCCGGATGACTCACAACCAAAAGACAACATTCCGGATGACGACTCCCAACCAAAAGACAACATTCCGGATGACTCACAACCAAAAGACAACATTCCAGATTACTCCCAACCAAAAGACAACATTCTAGATGATGACTCCCAACCAAAAGACAACATTCCTGATGACTCAAAACCAAAAGACAACATTCTGGATGACAACTTCCAACCAAAGACAACATTCCGGATGATGACTCCCAACCAAAAGACAACATTCCGGATGACGACTCACAACCAAAAGACAACATTCCGGATGACTCACAACCAAAAGACAACATTCCGGATGACGACTCCCAACCAAAAGACAACATTCCGGATGACTCCCAACCAAAAGACAACATTCCGGATGACGACTCCCAACCAAAAGACAACATTCCGGATGACTCCCAACCAAAAGACAACATTCCGGATGACTCCCCCCAAACAAAAACAACATTTCGAATGACGACTCCCAGCCAAAGACAACATTTTGGATGACACCTCCCAGCCAAAGACAACGTTCCAGATGACGACTTCCAAACAACCAAAGACAACATTCCAGATGACGCCTCCCAACCAAACTAACACAACATGTCGGATGACGCCTCCCAACCAAAAGACAACATTCCAGACGACACCTCCCAACCAAAAGACAACATTCCGGATGACAACTCCCAACCAAAAGACAACATTCCAGACGACACCTCCCAACCAAAAGACAACATTTCGGATGACAACTTCCAACCAAAAGACAACATTCCGGATGACAACTCCCAACCAAAAGACAACATTGTGGATGATGACTCCCAACCAAAAGACAACATTCCGGATGACAACTCCCAACCAAAAGACAACATTCCGGATGACGACTCTCAACCAAAAGACAACATGTCGGATGACGACTCTCAACCAAAAGACAACATTCCGGATGACAACTCCCAACCAAAAGACAACATTGTGGATGATGACTCCCAACCAAAAGACAACATTCCGGATGACGACTCTCAACCAAAAGACAACATTTCGGATGACGACTCCCAACCAAAAGACAACATTCCGGATGACACCTCCAACCAAAAGACAACATTCCGGACGACAACTCCCAACCAACCAAAGACAACATTCCGGATGATGACAACCCCTAGTCATCGCCAGACCAGCACACGCAAAGGAGAAACAGAAAAAGACGGCGAACCCGGGAAGACTCTCTTCCCACCGTCGTCGAGTCACTCACTACTTGTCGAAGGACGGCAGGATATCGAAGTGGGTCAGGATGCCCCAGTGGTCGCTGGGGAAGCATCGAACCCCCTCCAGCCGCTCCAACCCCACCAGCTCAAAGTAGACGGGCTTGACCGCCGCGCCCCCGTCACCCCCGACCCCTCCTCCCTCCTCCTCCCGCTGCCGCAGGAAGAGGCGGTCGAAGCGCTGCTTGGAGCGCCACCTGGTGTCGGCGCCCAGGTTGTCGTTGCGGAAGGTGTCCCAGGTGTAGCGCGCCTCCTTCCGGCTGCCGGTGGCCTCCCACATGTCCGCCACGCCCCTGGGCAGCCCCCCCACATCCTCCAGCTGTCGGATTTACAACAGACGCATGGAACTCAGAGAGATACGGATATGGATACGGATAGTTTATTCAACAGTTTATTCAATAAAGGCCATGGCCCCTAATGAAAGGGGGTACAGTGAATCAACATTCAAAATCAAAACCTTACAAATTACAAAAAGTAAATGATAAACTGCAAATGATAATCCACAAACTGGATAATGCACAACTAATAATAATTAACTGCATAATACACTGCGAAACTTAAAAGCCTTATATAAGTAAATAGCAAAGTGTTTTAAAATAGTTTCTTTAGTTGATGACATAAGCATGGCAAGTCGAAATAAAGTAGGGTGTCTATAATATTTTTGTGGAATCCACTCATGTCTCAGGTCATTCAAAGCAGAGCAACACAACACAAAGTGAAGTACGGTTTCTTCAGCACATCTGCATATAGGACAACTAAGATCAGAGACACTGGACTTTCGGTAACGATAATAATGAACTCAGAGAGAGAGAGAGAGAGAGAGAGACACTGGAATTGTTGACTGTCATTGCCAAGAAAGGTCTTTTGACAAGGGAGCAACAACAGAAATTCACATATTTTTTGCTTCAAAATTGTTAAAAACTCTCTCTGTTTTCACAACCGTTCAGTCAATCTAAACCAAGAAAATATCCAATCATTGGAAACACTAAAGTCACATCCTGACAAAAACTTCAAAGAAATGGAAACTAAAGAAAAAACAAAAATAATGATAATAATAACAAAATGACAAAATGAATGGGGACTGACTCAACCATCCACTCAAGAATATATCAAAACGAATTCAGACTGACTCAACCATACACTCATGTATGTAATGCTATGCTTTCTGTTTTGTCAAAATAAGATAGCAACTTTTGCACTGATTATAATTAAATGCCTTCTAAGCTGTTGATACCATTTTGACTTGTGTACCTTTGGAGAGAGAGAGAGAGTTTGTGTTGTGTGTTGTGTGTGTTGTGTTGTGTGTGTGTGTGTTGTGTGTGTGTGTGTGTGTGTGTGTGTGTGTGTGTGACTGTCAAAATAAGATAGCAACTTCTGCACTGATTATAATTAAGTGCCTTCTCAGCTGTTAATACCATTTTGACTTATGTACCTTTGGAGAGAGAGAGACAGAGAGAGAGAGTGTTTGTGTTGTGTGTTGTGTGTGTGTGTGTGTGTTGTGTTGTGCGTTGTGTGTGTGTGAGTGTGTGTGACTGTGTGTGTGTGTGTGATGTTTGTGTGTGCGTATGTGACTGTGTGTGTGTGTGATGTTTGTGTGTGTGTGACTGTGTGTGTGTGTGTGTGTGTGTGTGTGTGTGTGTGTGTTTGACATTGTCCCTTTCCACTTCAGTATGGTGGTGGTGAACATAAGTGTGGATGGGGGGGGGGGTATAAAAAAGGACCCCCTCCCCCCACCCCACCCCCACATCCTTGGGCAGTCCCTCCCCCCCCTCCTCTAGCTGTCGTTTTGTAAAGAGAGGTCACTGCAAGATAGTAAACATTGTCGGATACAGTGACTGACAGCACCAACAGCCGAGCAGATAAAAGCACACACACACACACACACACACACACACACACACAAACCACAAATACACACCACACACTCCACACACAAACCACAAATACACACCACACACACACAAACACCCCACCTCCTACACACACACACACACACACACACATGCACCCCGCACACACACTTCCACCACACCCAACGCTCTACACCGCCGACACACATCCACCCCTCTCCATCCCGCACACACACCACCCACCACCTTCACACACACACAAATCACCTACACACCCACCCATCCCCAAACCCCCCCACCACACACACACACACGCACACACCAAACCAAACAACACCCCCCAAAACAGACCTCTTTGTCCCTCAAGTTGAGGTCCCCACCAAAGACCACCGTTCGCTCAGCCGGAGACTCCTGACCCCCCCCACCCACCCTGAACACACGCCATCCCCCACCTTCACATACACCCCACCTACACACCCACCCACCCCCAACTCCACACACCTACACCTACCGAACAACACCCCCAAAACAGACCTCTTTGTCCCTCAAGTTGAGGTCCCCACCGAAGACCACCGTTCGCTCGGCCGGAGACTCCCTCATGCGTTTCAGCCCCAACCCCCCCCCCCCCCCCCCCCCCCCACCCACCCCCACACACACACCCCCGCACACACCAAACCGAACAACACCCCCCAAAACAGACCTCTTTGTCCCTCAAGTTGAGGTCCCCACCGAAGACCACCGTTCGCTCGGCCGGAGACTCCCTCATGCGTTTCAGCGCCGCCTGCAGCTGGCGCTTCCTCTCGGCCGCGTGCGACTTGGTGCTCTCCAGGTGTGACGTCATCACCGTCATGGGGACGCCCTTCACGCAGCACTGAGAACAGGGACGGTGGCACAACGGTTAAGACGCTCGCTCGACTGCCAACAGTTTCAGTTTCATGTAGCTCAAGGAGGCGTCACTGCGTTCGGACAAATCCATAATTTATACGCTACACCACGTCTGCCAATGAAGCAGATGCCTGACCAGCAGTGGCGTAACCCAACGCGCTTAGTCAGGCCTTGAGATAAAAAAACAACAACAACAAAATAAAAGAAGAAAGGTGAATAAATAATTGATAAGCTTACATAAATAAATAAATAAATAATAATTATAATATATAAAAAAAAGATAGTAGTAATAATAATGATAATAATA
>NC_134908.1:7438620-7561120 GCF_041734735.1 Babylonia areolata
CATCGGCGCAGGTCCGAACCACAGACACTTCAGACGCCCCTCCTGCTGCCCCGCTGTCCGCCGCACCACCACTCTGCTCGAAGAATGCATTCAGCGCTTGCTGCAAAAATGGGGGGGAAAAAAAAATCCACCTTCATCATCATCATTATCATCAAACTTGTTAGCAGCAATTAAGAGTTCAAGATCAGAATACTATGTAAGTATCCATTATTTTTATTATAAAATATCCATCATCATGATCAATATACTCGTCAACAGCGGTCAAAGGTTCAAGATAAGAATGCTATACGAATATCCGTTATTATTATTATTATTATCATTATCAATCTACTCATCAGCTGCAGGTAAGCGTATGGATAGAGAGCCATCTAAGTATCCATTATTATCATTATTATTATTATTATTATTATTATTATTATCATTATCATCATCATCATTATGATACTCGTCAGCAGCTGTCAAAGGTTCCAGATGGAGTACTGTACAAGTATCCGTTATTATTAATCATCATTATCAATCTATTCATCAGCTGCAGGTATGGGGTATGGATACAGAGCTATGTAAGTATCCATTATTATTATTTTTATTTTTATCATTATCATCATTATGATACTCGTCAGCAGCTGCCAAGGGTTTAACCCTTTCGCTGCCAGGAAAATAAAATTTAAGTGAAATCTATTTGCCAGGGTTTTTTTTTCCAAAAAAACGGGTATAAATTTTCCAAAAATTCTGTGCTCTTTGTTGTTGGAGAAAGACCCATAAAAGTATATATTTTCTGAAAGGTAAATGAATAAAGAATACAAAACACATGCTGTTTTCCCATTTTATATATTTTTAGTGACATGCTGTTGTTTTGAAATCAGTGTTTTGTTTTTTGTCACATTTTCAACTTGTTCATTACAAGCATTAGTCAGGTAATTTGCACAAAAACATCATATTTTCTGGACAAATGGATATCTGCAAAGACAAAATCATACTTGAACAACCACAATATATATATATATATATATATTTTTAAGAGATAGATACACAATACATTGTGACTTCTCCAAGTGATAAGATGGATGTGAGGCCACGCCCCCTCAGTCTCCACCCCCCTCCTCTTCACCCCTCTCACACGGTCACTTGATTCAGTTCTCATCATACCACGTTGGCTGCGTGCCAAGAATATCGCTCTGCTGCTAATTCGGTCATGTTCTGTCGACTGCTAACATCTGTACAGCCGGCATCACTCACTGACAGTCGCATCTTGGCCACTCTCTTGATTGCTCCCTTTATTTTCTATCAGATCGTCCTATAAATGTTCATCTTCTCCTTCGAGTTTACGCTTCAATTCTTTCTGAGCATCAGCTAAAGAAAGAAATCTTGGTTGACTTAGTTCGTCACGATCGCATGTCGTGAGCACGGCGTCAGTCCGACATTTTGTTGAGCGAGCGAGGAGAGAAGTCAGGCAAACACTTGGACAGTGACCCAACCAAAACGTTCAAATAAAGGACTGCTTCATGACGTAGATGGGGTTTCTAGCTATGAACAGACTCTAGAGAGATTCCCCAGGCTAAAGCTACCACTATTTCTGTTAACGAAGTGAATGCAAACCAGGGAAAAGTCAGAATATTTCGATGACGAGTTATCTCGTCATTGTGGCAGCGAAGCATACATGCTTGCCATGACGAGTTATCTCGTCATGCAGGCAGCCTAGGGGTTAAGATGGAGTACTGTATAAGTATTCGTTATCATTAATCATCATTATCAATCAACTCATCAGCTGCAGGTAAGTGTATGGATAGAGAGCTATGTCAGTATCCATTATTATTATCATCATCATTATCATCACTGTTACCATCACCATCATCATGACCATCATCATCACTGTTACCATTATCATCATCATCATCACTGTAACCATTATCATCATCATCATCATCACTGTAACCATTATCATCATGACCATCATCATCACTGTAACCATTATCATCATCATCATTACTGTAACCATATCATTATCACTGTAACCATCATTATCATCATCATCATCATCACTGTAACCATCATCATCATCATCACTGTTACCATTATCATCATCATCACTGTAACCATTATCATCATCATCGTTACCATCACCATGACCATCATCATCACTGTAACCATTATCATCATCATCATCATTACTGTAACCATATCATTATCACTGTAACCATTATCATCATCATCATCATCATGACATTTGTCAGCAGCAGTCAAGGGTTTAATATGGGAGTACTGTATAAGTATCCATTATCATTAATCATCACTATCAATCTATTCATCAGCTGCAGGTAAGCATATGGACAGAGAGCTATCTAAGTATCCATTATTATTATTATCGTTATCATCATTATGATACTCGTCAGCAGCTGCCAAGGGTTTAAGATGGAGTACTGTATAAGTATTTGTTATTATTAATCATCATTATCAATCAACTCATCAGGGTTTAAGATGGAATACTGTATAAGTATTCGTTATTATTAATCATCATTATCAATCAACTCATCAGGGTTTAAGATGGAGTACTGTATAAGTATTCATTATTATTAATCATCATTATCAATCAACTCATCAGGGTTTAAGATGGAGTACTGTATAAGTATCCGTTATTATTAATCATCATTATCAATCTATTCATCAGCTGCAGGTATGGGGCATGGATACAGAGCTATGTCAGTATCCATTATCATCATTCTCAGCAGCAGTCAGTAAAAGGTTCTGAACAGAGTGCTACAGTATAGTATCCATTCTCATCTTTATCTATCTACTCATCGGTAGCAGGCATGGGGATTTGCACAGAGTGCTATCTAAAATATCCATTATCATCATACTCATCAGGGTTCTTGACAGAGAGCTACAGTATCTATTATCAGTGGAGTGATGGCCTAGAAGTAATGCATCTGCCTAGGAAGCGAGAGAATCTGAGCGCACTGGTTCGAATCACGGCTCAGCCGCCAATATTTTCTCCCCCTCCACTTGACCTTGAGTGGTGGTCTGGACACTAGTCATTCGGATGAGACGATAAACTGAGGTCCCGTGTGCAGCATGCACTTCATGGCCTGGCTTCGCTGACGAAGATCTAGGAAGGGCGTTGTCCACGTCTGATGCAGGCACGCTCATGGCTGACAAGGCCAATGCGGGAAAAGCAGAGTCGGCCGCAGCGGTTGCAAGGGAAAGTCTGGTCTGGGTTCGCGGCAAATAGTTGGTGGCGCGGACGTGGACGTGTCCTTCAAGCCTGCGCAATGGAATTTTTAGGTGGAGTGCAGTGTGCGCAGTACTGGCCCCACCCTTTACACCCGTGGTTCATCTGCCATAGCCTAGCAAGCTGGGACGGTGACAGTGAGGTCCTCAGGTCATAGGTTTTATATCAGACTGTCCTTGTCCTAGCCTCTGGCTCAAAAACCTTCCTCGGAGGCACGGGGGCGCGGCTACTGAAAGTCGGGACATGGCCATGGACCCAGGGTCAATGCATGTCGAGACTGTCCTGCATTCCTTAGCACTTCATGGGTTTTACTTCAGACTTTTCCTTGTCTTAGATGGACTGCCTTCCCGGGCTGTCGAGCTCCATCTGCCCGCATGTGACAGGTAGCACAGGGTTACATGGTACCTGTGGCAGGTAGAGACCTGACCTGAGCATGCACTTAGCGCACGTAAAAGAACCCACAGCAACAAAAGGGTTGTCCCTGGCAAAATTCTGTAGAAAAACCCACTTCGGTAGGAAAAACAAATAAAAATTGCACACAGGAAAAAATACAAAAAATGGGTGGCGCTGTAGTGTAACGATGTGTTCTCCCTGGGGAGAACAGCCCGAATTTCACACAGAGAAATCTGTTCTGATAAAAAGAAATACAATACAATACAATACAATACAATCATTATTATCATTCTACTCCTCAGTATCAGGTAAGGGGTATGGAATATAGTGCTAAATATAAGCATCCATTATTATTATTATTATCATCATACTTGTCAACACCTGTAAAGGGCTATGGATAAAGAGCTGTGCAAGCAAACAAAACAAAACAAAACATAATCAAACTTGTAGCCCAGGAGGGCCGAGACAGCCGTAGCCTCCTCTGCTGTTGGGAGGGTCACAGTCGGACACGACTGACCATCATATCATATACTCACGTCCAGGTTCCACTGCCGATCCTGAAGAAAGAACATAGCCAGGGCCGTGTCGGTGCCCGTCACCTCCGCAAACCTCTGGCACCGCTGCTCGCATTCCGCCGCTGACGGGAGATCCTGGATCTCGCAGTCGCTGTCGTCCGACGACATCTTTCACGGGTCTCCTCAATCGTACGTTTGTTTAGTCTTTTGCCTGAAAAATGAGCAGAGTGAGAGAGAGGAGGGTGGTAGAGTGGTTAAGACGCTTATCTGCCAATACAGTGTCTGTGAGGGCTAGGGTTCAAACCCCAGTCTTACCCATCCTTTCTCCTACGTCTGACTACAAAATCAAACTGAATGTCTAGCCATTGTTTTATTTCATTATTTCATTACTTACTGTTTATGAATGTTATCTGATACAAGTCATAATATGGTTCATCAGCCGTCATGATAAAACTGAAGTGCAACGTTGTGAGCACAGTATAAGCTTTAAGCTTGTTGATGCTCTTTTGTCATTCATTGCATTGTAATCATGTGTATTGTTGAATAATTCAAGATTATTTAAACCAATGTCTAGCCATTCGGATGAGAAAATCAACCCAGGTCCCTTGTGCAACACACACTTGGCCCACTGAAAAAAAGGAACACAGCGGCAACAAAAAAAAAAAAGTGTTCTGGCAAAATTCTGGAGAAGAAACCCACTCTGGCAGGTAACAAACATGTGATGCATGCACTCAAGGTTCTAAACGTGTTGTGTTAGCGTGTATGGATTTGTGCTAAAGCAGTGACGCCTCCTTGAGAACCTTCATGAGAAGCAATCTAAAGAAAATCATAATCGTTTTCTTGTCATATAAGTTAGATATACATGAGAATGGAATTATCCCACTACACATGTTATGCACTACCCCACCTGTGAACACTAGTTATTTTCATACACATTTACACAATTACAGGCTGAGTTCTGCTGTTCTCCTTCTCACATTTCTAATAAATGTTCGGACATGAGTTCCTACATACCATATTTCTTCGCTTTGTGATCATAGAGACAGTTTCAGTTTTCAGTTTCACTTTCTCAAGGAGGCGTCACTGCGTTCGGACAAATCCATACACGCTACACCACATCTGTTGAGCAGATGCCTGACCAGCAGCATAACCCAACGCGCTTAGTCAGGCCTTGAGTGCATGCTTACATATTTGTGTACCTATGAAAGTGGATTTCATTTTACGTAATTTCGCCAGAGGACAACACTCTCGTTGCCATGGGTTCTTTTTCAGTGCGCCAAGTGCGTGCTGCACACGGGACCTCGGTTTGTCGTCTCATCCGAAAGACTAGACGCTCAGTTTGATTTTCCAGTCAAACTTAGGAGAAAGGGCGAGAGCGGGATTCGAACCCACACCCTCACGGACTCTCTGTATTGGCAGCTGAGCGTCTTATCCATTCTGCCACCTTCCGCATAGAGACAAACATAGACAAATAAACACCATATTTAATGTATACATAATAAACACCACATTTTATGTTCTCAATTCAACTGCCTGGGGGAGACATAATGATACAGCATTATTAATACTGCACTGCAACAACAGACTAGTATAAACAAAAAGATACACTGGAAAACCCTTTCTCTCACTTTGAAAAGGACTTTGCAAAGACGCTTTAATGAACTTTCTGCAACAAGCTTTTATAATGACCTATTGGTTCTTCTTCTGTTGTGTAGCCACAATCAACACATTGATTATTTTGCCACATTTTTTGGGGGGGTTCCGCAGACCGGTTGCTTGACAACAAAAAAAAAAAAATTTTTTACTCCAATCACATTCACACTCTCCCTCCTGCCCACTAACTGGATCAGAGGGGGCGAGAAGTGACAGGCAGGCATCCTACTGATGGCCCCTGGCACCCCCCCGCCACAGTGCCCTCCCTCCAGCACTCCCTTTACCCACTACTTACCTAAACATTCACTCTCACATTCATACCCGACAATTGCTGTAATTTATCCTGTGGTTTTGCCTACTCTTGGAGTTTGGCAGCAGCGAGACTGTCAAGAGTGGCGACCTTGAGGTGAGAGGTGACTCTGCATTTGAAGCTGCTGGGGGAGTCTGCCTCAACAGGTTCTAGGTCTTCTATTCAAATCTTTATCTTGTACTTGAACCAGCTGTAGTCTGTGCTGTTCTCTGGTGAAAATTGTGGCGCAGAAGAAACTAGAAATGGCAGAGTAACGTGTAGAAGGGCATGGGGATTTTCCGGTCTGTGTGATGGTAGGCGGAGATATCAAAGCATAAATGAATCAAACCTTAAAAGTCAAGTGACAGTTGTTCGTTAGTCTCTGTTGTAACTCTGTTGTGACAGTGACTTAAGATTTATCTACTTGTTCTGGATCTGGATCTGGATCAATACGTCGCTTACATCCATTTACTGGTGGGGGTGTGCAACGCGTTGGTGTTACTGGCTTCTGGCTTTTGCCAGAGCCGATTTGAAGCTATCCACTGACTTTTTGTGGACGATGGTATCGTCTAGATGGTTCCACTCAATTACTGTCTTTGGGAAGTATGAGTATCGGTACTGGTCGGTGTTTGTTTCAGGGACACAGTAGCATCTATCGTTGTTTCGAATATAGTTCTCCACAGGGTTTTGCGACAGATATGTGCTCTTGTCTCTCGTGGAGCGGATGCGTCGTCCTGGTTTCTGCGGTGTGATAAAGTCACTCGGAGTGATCGCTGGCACCAGACCCTCTACCACCCTGTAGAAGAAGCCTAACCGCAGTTTGAGTCGTCTTTCCTGGAGTGTAGTGAGTTCATGTTTCTTCAATAGTCCTGTTATAAAGCCTGGAGTGGTACCGACTAAGTGTTGATTGTTTCGGAAACGGCAATGGCTCTCTCCACCCATCCACACCCCCTTTTCCCCCCACCTTCACACACTCTTCCCCACCATCCTTCTCGGTATTGGAACTGGCAGACCTAAAAACATCACAACGATGTCTGGTTCTTTGGGCTTCAGGCTGCCCCTTTTCGTCTTTAATTCCGTCGTTGGAGAAGGATGATTACGGTACATGATGTCCTAGTTTAGCATTTATACATGTGGATTCTCAGCACACATTTCCGAGCAGAGGACAAGAACTAGAATGTTCGTTCTTGGAAGAAAAAGAAACTGAAACTTAGCATTAACCACGTGACAGACTTAAAGGAATGCGTTACTTTTGCAGAAACTACGGGGAGTCATGTCAACAAATTTAATCTACCAGTGAAATAGTGCACCCATAGTCTGATTCTGTATTTAATCCCGGCAGACACGCAATACTTTCAACACCAAGAGCGAATCAACTAACCCACCAAAAATTTCATTGACCTACCTTGGAGCGATCAAATGAAGCATGAGAGTGATGTCCCCTGTCGCGGGAAAACATATGTATGAGATACTATTTGCGTCAAACTTTAAATTTAATTTTAAAATTGTTGACGAAAACTTTCGGATTTCGGATGAGACGATAAACCGAGGTCCCGTGTGCAGCACGCACTTGGCGCACTGAAAAAGAACCCATGGCAACGAGAGTGTTGTCCTCTGGCGAAATTACGTAAAATGAAATCCACTTTCATAGGTACACAAATATGTAAGCATGCACTCAAGGCCTGACTAAGCGCGTTGGGTTATGCTGCTGGTCAGGCATCTGCTCAACAGATGTGGTGTAGCGTGTATGGATTTGTCCGAACGCAGTGACGCCTCCTTGAGAAAGTGAAACTGAAACTGACGAAAACATACGAGCATTATGTTTCACTTGGCCATCCGTATTCGGAAAAATCTTCTCTCCAGAGCTTCCTCTGCTCTCTAATACTAGTTCTCAGCTCTAGCACTCAAACTACCTCGGCAACCACAAAACGGTTGTCACTGTCAAATTCTGCAAAAGAATCCACTTTGATAGCAAAACAAATACACTTGCAGACTGAGAAAAAAAGGGAAGAAAATGGATGGCACTGCACTATGGCGACACAATCTCACTAGGGAGAGCAGCCCGAATTTTACACAAAAATTCTATGCCGGACACACACACACACACAAAGTAATTTAATACAATCCAATATATGTTCTCTATGAGTTTATGTTCTCTGCAAATTCTGGATCTAGTTTTGACTCAGTACAATATTTTCAGCTTATGTAATCAAGGCTGTTCACTGGTCTCTGTTGTAACTGCTCTGTTGTAAATGTGTTTTCAGGGATAGCAGATCATTGATTTAAAACGAATGATTTTTCTCCTCTTTATGTTTGCATTATGTTTTTATGGGGGGAAAAAAAGCACCATCTCCATCCCAGTTTGAAAAGGTGACCCCTGATCATTTCAAGACCTATATTTATTTCAACACACTTAGCCTACCAATTTGCGTAAATGTAGGAGGCCACGGCAGACAGAAGCACCTGAACCGAAGGTCGATGTGCCTCATGCACTTGCATTATTACTTCTTCTTCTTCTTCCAATAGTGTCCAACAGTCGTTGTCTACCTTTATTGACATCACGTGTATGACCATTTTGTTTATTTCAGTTGCCCCGCTATGTAGACAAACATACTCCGTTTTCAGGGTAATTATGCATCAGTGCTGGGTATGTTCAGGTTTTTGTAGTTTCCATGACCCGCCGGCCGAACGCTGACATGGATAACAGGATCTTTACGTGCGTGTTTTAAGTTTGACTGATTTTCTGCGTGTATATACACACGAAGGGGACTCAGGCACTAGCAGCCGGGTCTGCAAATATGCTGACCTGGGAGACTGGGGGAAATGTCCACCCTTTACCCACCGTGGCCAGGCGCCGCCAGTTTCCGAGATTCGAACCCTAAACCCTCAGATTCCAACGCTTTAACCGTTCCGCGCCCGTCGGCACTTGTAACGTGCCGTTGTCTCGCCGCGGCCAAGAGTAACATGGGTTTTGTGGTTTGATTTGATTGTTACTGTTCTTCATCTGTATGTTCGAAGGGTGTTACTTAGGCACATCTCACATGTGTATCCAGTTTACAGAAAACGCTCTAAGTTACCACTATTTTCCCTTTCTAAACTGTAAAAGCTGTGAGAAATACTTGCCGGTGTCATCAGTTTCAGCTATTTGATGAAAACCGTTTTGTATGTAGAGAAAAGCAGGAGGATGTTTTCTTCTTCTTTTTGATTCGAACCCGGGACCTTCAGATTGAAAGTCCAACGCTTTAACCATTCGGCTATTGCGCCCGTCTCTTCATATTTCAGTTCTCACATTTTCAGTCTAATTTCAAGTTATGATCTGTGCATTTGACCACAGGGATAATACAAGTGTGCATTCTCTGAGTTCACTCTTTATTCTTCATATTTCAGTTCCTGTCCATTTTAAACTTGTATTTGTTGTCAACACTAATGTAGCCTCATGCTCTTCTCCTTCTTCCTTGGCTTGGACTGGGTGTGTGATATGTCGGTGGAGTCTGCCGACCTATCTGGGTATCAAGAAACCATCTTTGGATCATAATTGTTTGAAAAATTATCGACCTGCCTCTAATCTGTCATTTTTATCAAAACTGCTAGAAAAGATCACATTGTCTCAGCTCTTAGCTCATCTGGAACAAAATGGTTTACATAATTCCCACCAGTCAGCTTATAGACGTGGTCATAGTTGCGAAACTATTCTTAGAATAGTGAATGATTTGCTTTCGGGATTTGATGAGCCTGATAAGATATCTGTTCTCGCTCTCTTAGATTTGTCAGCAGCTTTTGACACTATCGACCACTCTATCCTCTTGAACAGACTTAAAACTTCCTTTGGTATTCGTGACACTGCACTAGCATGGATCACGTCGTACCTTTCAGATCGTATACAGAAAGTGTGTGTAAATGGTAGATACTCTAGAGTATCTGCCTTAAAATATGGTGTCCCACAGGGGTCCGTCCTAGGTCCTGTTCTTTTCGTGCTGTATGCGGCTTCTGTGTCGGATGTCATCAGTCATCATGCGATGTCGCATGTGATGACACACAACTTTATCAGTCGGCTTCCATTGCTGAATTTGATGCACTGGTGACTCGAACACAGGAGTGCATTTCTGGCCTAAAGGACTGGATGACTCTCAACAAGCTGCAACTAAATGATGATAAGACTGAATTTATGATAACCTGTCCAAAGAAGTTTCGTCAACATCCTTCCTTTCCTGACTCTGTTCCGCTGATTAATAGCACACCTGTTTCACTTTCTCCTTCTGTTCGCAGTCTTGGTGTAATCTTAGACCAGTCTCTTTCCTTCCAACAGCACATTTCGAATATCTGTAAAGTTGCCTATTTGGAACTGCGTAGAATCAGCACTATCCGCCACTATCTCTCAACCGACGCAGCCAAGACACTTGTATGCTCTCTGGTTCTCTCAAGATTGGATTACTGCAACTCTCTTTTGGCCGGCCTTCCCAAATATCTGTTAGACAGACTCCAACGAAATCAGAATAACGCTGCCAGACTCACTCGCAGAGCTTCTAGATTTGACCATGTTTCTCCTCTCCTTCAGTCTATCCACTGGTTGCCTGTTTCTGATCGAATAGACTATAAGCTATCCACTCTGACCTTTTCTGCAGTCAACGGATCTGGCCCCAAGCATCTTTCTGAACTCCTCCATATCTATACCCCGTCTCGCCAGCTCCGTTCTTCCTCTGATACTCGACTTCTCAGGATATCTCACGTCAGAAGTAAGACCTATGGACACAGATCGTTTACTTTTCAATCGCCAATGACGTGGAACAAGCTCCCTGATAACCTCTGTCATTCTGATTCCCTCGCATCTTTTAAATCTCGTCTCAAAACTCACCTTTTCCCTCAGCAGTAAGTTCAATTGTGGCAGGTCCACTTCCTTTGCGTTAGCTGTGCTTGACTAATGTGTGTATACATATTTGTATGTGTACATGACTACATGCATGTATATGAATGTGTATTGTGTGTGCGTGCGTTTATGTAAGTTTGTGCCTGCCTATGTGTGCGTATGTGTTAGGGTAGCTGTTAGATACACATGTATGTTAAAATGTATGTATGCAGTGTGTGTGTGTGTAGTCATATTTTGGCGTGTGTATGTAACATAGTTGTAATGTTTTATGTTAACAAAAGCGTTTTTGTAAAGCACCTAGAGCAGATTTCTGGATAGTGTGCTATATAAGTATCCATTATTATTATTATTATGATACTGTAAATGCTGTCTCCACTCCATTCATACTGCCCTATTTTTTTAATCTGACTGATTCAATGTACGTTTTTTCACACACACACACACATATATATATATATGTTATAGACCAGCTGAAAAAAGACTAGACGGTAAATTTATGATTATTACCAGCTTATTTCGTTTTACAACTTCCACTCTTGTCACCACTTCCTGTAATTTATATGACGCAACAATCGAATTTATGTGGTGTGTGTGTGTGTGTTCCTGCTTTGCTGTACATAAAATTTCTCCCAGGTGTCTTGCATGTTTCGTATCATATTTTCATTTCTTTCCTTTTTAACAATTATCAGTGCTGCTTTTTTTCTTTCAGTACTTTGTCACCCATTTTGGGTGTGCATGCAGGATATGTTACAGCTTCCGGAACTGAACTATTGCTGCTATGGATTACAGGATCTTTAATGTGCAGATGTGGGAGGTTGAAAAATCAATCTCCACCAGTTGATCATTCCAGGATCAAACCCAGGAACTTCAGGCAGAGAATCAATCAATAGGAAAAACAAATAAAACTGCATGCAGGAAAAAAAAAAGAAAAAAAGGGTGGTACTGTTGTGTAGCAACGCGCTCTCCCTGGGGAGAGCAACCTGTATTTCACACAGAGACATCTGTTGTGATAAAAAGAAATACAAATGCAAATACAAACCATTCCAGCCGTTCTATTGTGCAGCTGAACAGGATATTTTAACCTTTAGCTTCCAAAAGAACCAAAACAGTGATTCCAAAAGTCAACATCCGACAGGCCAGGAAAAGCAGTGCCAGCAAGTCCCCGACAGCCGCCACCATCCCCTGTCCACACTGCGTCAGAACCTCCCAGGCGCAGATTGGCCTGACCAGTCATCTGCGCACCCACAGAGCCCAACCCACCCACCCCCAGGATGACTAGATGGTCCTCGTCGATCCCGACGGACGAACCACACATATATATATGTTTCTGTTCACTTATTTCGTGCAGGAGAGAGCAAGCATGATCGCCCACATTTGTGACTTCCATGTATTACAGAGATGCAAAATGAATAGTCAAATGACGGGCGCATTAGCTGAGTGGTTAAAGCGTTGGACTGTCAATCTGAGGGTACCGGGTTCGAATCACAGTGACGGCGCCTGGTGGGTAAAGGGTGGAGATTTTTACGATCTCCCAGGTCAACATATGTGCAGACCTGCTTAGTGCCTGAACCCCCTTCAGGTGTATATGCAAGCAGAAGATCAAATATGCACGTTAAAGATCCTGTAATCCATGTCAGCGTTCGGTGGGTTATGGAAACAAGGACATACCCAGCATGCACACCCCCGAAAGCGGAGTATGGCTGCCTACATGGTGGGGTAAAAACGGTCATACACATAAAAGCCCACTCGTGTGCATACGAGTGAACGCAGAAGACTAATCAAATGGCGTTTCGTTTATGTATCCCTTATAATCATACTCAGGTATCTGTTCATTTATTTTGACTGTGTGTGCAAGTGCGAGTGCGTGTGTGTGATAGAGAACACACACATTTGTGGCTTCATGTTTTATACATCAAGTTACTGAATGAACAATCAAACTGCGTTTCGTTTATGTATCCCTCAAAATCATATTTTTGTTCTTACTTTGAGTGTGCATACATGTGAGAGAGAGAAATTTGTGGCTTCATGTATTAAACAGAAAACTACATAATGAATCAAACAGTGTTGTTTGCTTCACCGCAACTGCAGAATGGGGTGGTGTATCTGGATGAGTGGTTCTTTCTTTTCAGTTCCATAATTACAAACACACACAAGTTCAGTTTTTACTTCATTTATTGTGTTACCATCACTATCATCATCAAGAAAGATGGTTTTATGTACAGTTACAATATAACCTGTCTCATCTGAGTAGCATTCTTTTTTTCATGGGACCAAGCACAGAGTTGATTTCAAAAGCATTCACAATCAAGTTTCAATGCTCAAGCCTCTGATTCAAACTGTCAAACAGCACAAAACCTACACTTTTCAAACAGTAAATGATATGAAAATCACTTCTTTTTTTTCATCCACGCATCTAAATGCACCCATTTGACCGCTCCTCATTCATACCAACAGAAACAAACATTTTAACTTAAATTACTCAAGTGAGTCAAAAACGATATAAAATACACAATTATTTTCGAGATACTCTCAGTAATTTGTGAAACAATGTTAGACACACTCATTCACAACAATTCAACTCTTGCTGCCAGACAAGTGAAATCAAAATCAAATCAAACATTGCTTCTAGCCCAGATGACCTGCCTATCAGAAAAAAAATAGCAGGGGAGAATGTCACCTTGAGAGTCCCAATTCTAAAACATAAAGGAGGAGTTTGAATTATACTCCATGTTTGGTGATACATATACCATGTCAAACTGATGCAAACTAGGCCTATCGGTTTGCTCTGCTTGGCCAAATTTCGCGCAGCTAAGGGTGAAAAGACAACCCATCTTGCTCAGTCCACTCTTAGCCAATCAAACACCTCTAAAAGCTACAAGTGCTGAATCATTCCTTTGGCCAAGGCTCTTGACGCCATCTAGTCAGGTTTACACTCTGTTTCGCCTTACGCTTTTTTTTGGCGATTAACTCACTCAGTACGGCCAGTCCTCTCTTCTCCTCTACACAGACCCCTCGGATGTCCAGTGGGTGTCTGAATGACCCAACCTTTAGCTTCCGTCATCAGAACTGTGGTATTCTTTGTCAACATTCACCTCTTCAGTATAAGAGCGTTGCGCTTGCAATATTTTGATGATGGTAATTGTTAACGTCGTCTCTTTCGCCGTTCATATGGAGAGAGTTAAGTGTGTTCATCTGTCCTGATTTTGCTGCATGCAGCTTGTGTCTATTGTATTCTTACCTTTTGTGTACTCGATTCGACTCTGCCCCCTTGAATCCTACTTTTTTCTCTACCTCAAGCTGTGCTTGACTATGTGTGCATACATATGTATGTGTACATAATTACATGCATGTATATGAATGTGTATTGTGTGTGCGTGTGTTTATGTAAGTTTGTGCCTGCCTATGTGTGCGTATGTGTTAGGGTAGCCGTTAGATACACATGTATGTTAAAATGTATGTATGCAGTGTGTGTGTGTGTGTAGTCACATTTTGGTGCGTGTATGTAACATAGATATAATGTTTTATGTTAACAAAAGCGTTTTTGTAAAGCACCTAGAGCAGATTTCTGGATAGTGTGCTATATAAGTATCCATTATTATTATTATTATTACCTCTCAGTCGATTCTGTCTTTCCTTTCTCTGTTGGGGATTGGATTTTTCGCTGGGTGCCTACCTTTCATTTCTCAGACATGCCTGGGTGGGGTGCACACACCCAGCTCATTTTCCCCTCCCTCTCTCTTTACAAATTCTTTTTCAGGTTTCTCTGCACATGTGGATCAAACAAAAATTCTATACTTCCTTTTTCCAGACCAGAAAAAAATTTGTCTGTTGCACTGCTGATGAAAGAAATTGGCAGACATTACCAAATTTTTATCACTTTTTGTTTTCTTCAACAATCCAAGAAACTTTTTTTTTTTTTTTTTTTTAAGCAAAAAAAAAAAAAAAAAAAAAAAAAAAAGCATCACTATTCAATGGCAGTTGTCATGGGTTTAATAAAAATTCCAAGACTTTTTAGACACTGAAGGGCAAAGCATATTCCCCCCCCCCCCCCCCTCAAGACTTTCTCCAGCTCTCATTTTCCCCCAAAGAACTTTTCCAGACTTCCAAAACTCTGTACAAACCCTGGCTTCCACACACACAACCAAAGACATTTTTTTTTTCTTGCTGGACACAGAGGTGATATCACATTCGATTATGCCGTCAACAATCACAAAGTTAACTCGCACACATATGCTCATCATTCGTTCCCTGTCTCGTTCAGTCAGGATTCAGTCACTCGCACACACAAGCAATAAATTAAGAGTGGATTTTTTTTTTTTTTTTTTTTTTACCACACAACATTAAATGTTGATGAGTTCCCTTGGCGGAGGCCTCATAGGTATCATGCCTGCAGTGAAAGTCTTCGCCTCAAACTGCGCCTTCTCGCTCTCTGTCAGGTCAGCAAGAGGAGTGTACAGAGAACCACTGTCGTTGGGCACCGCAGAAGCAGCAGCAGCAGCGCCCCCACCAAATGTGGACCCCCCTCCCCCAAAAACAGACCCCCCGGCCGCTCCGAACAACCCCGGCTGAGGGGCGATAGAAGCGGTAGCGGTGGCACCGCCTGTGGCAGAGCTTCCCCCGAACACGCTGGACTGGGAGGAGGGGGCGGCTCCAAAAAGACCCGGCGCCGGAACAACAGTGCTGGCTGCTGTCGACTGACCAAACACTGACGCTGGCGCCGAAGAGGCTGGCGGTTTACCAAAGAGTCCTCCTCCTCCACTGCTCTGCCCAAAGACGCTTCCAACATTCTGTCCGAAAACATTCCCCGGCGTTGACGACTGGCCAAAACCACCACCTACCCCTGACGCTGCACCTTTCCCGAACAGTCCAGGTGCCGGCACTGCGCCGCCCCCTCCCCCTCCCGACTGAGCAAACAGGCCCCCTCCTCCTCCCCCCCCAAACAGACCCCCCCCACCAGCGCTGCTAGCCGGCGTGCTGACAGCGCCACTTCCAAACAGTCCCGGGGCTGGCTGTCCAAAGATGGACGCTGTACCGGAGGCGGTGCTCGTCTGGCTGCTCCCAAACACCGACGCTGTTGACGATGACGGCTGTTGTTGCCCAAAGAGGGAGGTGGTCTGCTGTGAGCCGGATGCCCCACCCATCCCAAACAGGGACCCGGACATGCTGGTGTTGGGGGCGGTGCTGCCGAATCCAAACGAGGAGCTGACAGCTGGGCTACTGCTGCTGCTGTTGTTGCCGCCGCCGCCGAAGATGCTGTTGCCGGCTCCTGCCCCAAACACACTGCTTCCTGTTTGAGTCCCACCACCTGTCCACACATACACAATTTCAGTTTTCTTTCAGTTTCACTGCGTCTGGATATATCAATATACCTCACACATCTGCTACTTCAAAGTCTGGCAGTAGCATAACCCATGTGCATCTGTGTACCTATCAGAGTGGATTTCTGAACACCAGTCCATGAGAACGTAAAAAAATAATGTTAAAGATTGACTGAAGCAACATCAACTAACTGTAATCATTCATAAAGTTGTGTTTGCTGTAATGTTTCATTTTCACATGCAAAAAATTGAGAGAGACAGAGACACACAGAGAGAGAGAGAGAGACAAAGAGCTGATGATCCAGGTAACAAAGGGATCAACTCAATAAGGTACTAACTACATCAGACAACCAAAGACAAACAACTAACACAGAGACAAGTAGAGGGGGGAGAGGGCAGAGAGACAGAGAAAGAGAACAGATTATCACGGAAACAGTGAACAAGGTATTCAGTCCATAAAACAAACACACACAGACGAACACACCTACCAAATGTGGAGGGTCTGACAACAGACTGACCACCAGACCTGTGGAGAAAAAAAAAAGAAAAAAGTCAGTACAATTTCTAGGGAACATGCAAATCTTGCGTAACAGCCTGGAATTATAACATGTTCAAAATGAAGGGAGTGAAGCAGGGTTTAGAGATCAGCTAAGAACGAATGTTTCAAAAATGAAAGAAAAGTGTTGCTTTTTTTTTCTCTCTCCAAACAGAAAGAATTTCAACTGGAGGTGGTGGAGGTACGGAGTCGACCGGAGGGAGCAGAGGCAGTGGAGGAGGTGGAGGGTTAGCGTTGTAGACGATGCCCGAGGTAGAGGGCCCAGTGTCATATCATATCATGTTAACTCTCTCCATACGAACGGCGAAAGAGACGACAATTACAGCGTTTCATCGCAATTAGCATCATCAAAATATTGCAAGCGGAAGGCTCCTACACTGAAGAGGTGAATGTTGACAAAGAATACCGCAATTCTGACGACGGAAGCTAAAGGTTGGGTCATTGAGACACCCACTGGACATCCGAGGGGTCTGTGTAGAGGAGAAGAGAGGACTGGCCGTACTGAGTGAGTGAGCTTTTGCGAAGGTGGACGTAATTTCTCATTCAGACACCTACTGGAATCCGATGGGGGAGTGTCTGTAGAGGAGAAGAGAGGACTGGCTGTACTGAGTGAGTTAATATGAAGGCCTTTTGCCTGCTGGAAATGGGGGGAAGTGAGAGCCCCCATAATTGTATAGAGAGATTTTTATATAACCCAGCAGTGCACCAGGCTAATTAATGAGTAATGAAACAAGTTTTGTATTTTAATTTTTTTTAAATAAGTGCCAACACGATTTTTTTTAAGTATTCACTGTGACCGCCGGTCGATCGTGATTGTGCCTTAACTCACTCAGTACGGCCAGTCCTCTCTTCTCCTCTACACAGACCCTTTCGGATGTCCAGTGGGTGTCTGAATGACCCAACCTTTAGCCTTCCGCCTGCAATATTTTGATGATGGTAATTGGGGTGAAACGCTGTTAACGTCGTCCCTTTCGCCGTTCGTATGGAGAGAGTTAATATGAGCTCGATCACCCAATCAGGCCAAGTAGTCTTGTGACCTCTTGTGATTCATCATAAGACACAAAACAAGAGTGCCAAAGATTCAATAGACAGAACATACAAAAAAAAAACTTAGCCGTATGCAGAGCACAGGAGCAGGAGTCAAGATGGCTGCCGGAAAAAGAGGGCGCTAGTCAGGGATGCAAAGGAGAGGTAACCTACTTCTGGAGGTTATCGGCCGTAGCTACTTTCGTTTTCTCTGCATAGGCGGGTAGTAGTTTGCGCAGGGCAGGAATCAGACCCCTGCCAGAGTCTGCACTAGTGGGTCATGGTTGAGTATGTGTAATTAAATTTCAATTTCCACAAAAGTTTAATAAGGATATATTGTGTAATCTGTTCCTAGTCTTTGCAACGGAGATCAGAAAAAAAAGGAGGGATGAGACACAGCAATGATAAGGAGTGTATTTATTCACTAATGTGTCAGTCGATGTAATGATAAGCAGCGTATTCACTGTGTCATTCGATGTAATGATAAGGAGCATATTCATTCACTAATGTGTCATTTGATGTAATGGTAAGGAGCGTATTCATTCACTAATGTGTCATTTGATGTAATGATAAGGAGCGTATTCATTCACTAATGTGTCATTTGATGTAATAAGGAGTGTATTTATTCACTAATGCG
Source organism: Babylonia areolata (assembly GCF_041734735.1). NCBI lineage: Eukaryota > Metazoa > Mollusca > Gastropoda > Neogastropoda > Buccinidae > Babylonia > Babylonia areolata. The sequence continues at coordinate 7,457,098 of NC_134908.1, forward strand.
TCATTCAATGAAATCAATAGGGGTGCGTTTATTCACCACTGTCATTGAATGTAATGGGCAGGAGTGTATTTATTCATCTTTTGCATCACCCAATGCTGTACTTACGCTCTGGCTGCTCTTTGGCGCCTGCCTTCCTCCAATATTTGTGTCTGCAACACAAAACCACCAGATATTTATAACAAAAAAATAAAATAAATAAAATAAAATAATGTTGCTCATAGCCCGAACTCTAACAAAGCCGTGCCATCAATAAACTAAAAAGCCCAACCACCTAACAAAAGGGTCATATATGGTGTCTAGGAATAGTTGGGGATTCCCCCTGTGATGTGTAGAAAATACGGCCTATCCTACCACCCAACATAAAAGCAGTAGGTTCATGGATAACAGACCCCAAGACCTGGTCACCCTTCAGTGACATGGGTCCTCTACCTAGCTGCTGCATATATGCGAGTTTGGCAGTGAAGGGGTTAAAAAAAAAAATCACCTCACAATCTAGAGCTAAATTAAAGAGAAATGTTTTTTTTTCAAACCGTAGTCCATGCGCGATACACTGCTGTGCTTGCTTGTTCTGTATGGTAGTGCCTGTGGTCAGTGCTGACCCTTACCAGATTTTGTCTGAGGGCGTCGGGCATGGCTCGGATCTGGTCCTGCTTCTGTCGGAACTCCTGGGCCAGCAGTGACACTTTCTGCTTCTGTACACACGCACACACACACACAAATCAAATCAAATGATAGTGCTTAGAATCTCGCCAACCACTGAATCAAATCAAAATATGGTGCTTAGAGCCCCGCCAACCACTAAGGCTATCAAAAAAGTTACTTTAAAAAAACTTCCAGAGTTTAATACATTAAAATTTGATTTTAAACGTTCACTTCTTTCAAGAAGTCCATCAGCGTCCACGGAGGGACATCACGAAACAAAGTCTTCAGAAAATCCTCCGTATAATGTCCCGTGTCATGGAGATCCCAACAGTCAAGTACCATGTGATGTAACCAACACAGCATGAACATCAGTATGACAGGTTAACCTGTGATGTAGACAATACAGCAGCAAAAATCAATGAAATTAAATTACAATGCTCAGAGCCTCACTGGCCACTATGGCCGACAGAGCAGCAACTACAGCATCACAGGTTAACCCGTCATGTACGCAGTGACTACACAGTTAAGGGGGGACACGGCAGTGCAAAAGAGACCAAAATGATGATTTTTCATGATTTGTGATTTTGATGGATTTTGATTCTAGAACATCTCTTCTATCATATGCATAAGTTTTTCCACTGTAAAGATGTCTTTAACAATGAAAAAATTGCCAATAAAGATTGCTTGCTCACGAAAGTGTTTAGTAATTTTTTGTTCAATTTCGACACAAGTCGTCAAGTTTCTGGCCTTGACAACATACCTTGGACTTGCTCAATGATGAGTAAACCTACAACCATGAGACTTTGCATGATTGTTTTATGACATGTTATTGAAGTTTTGTCACAAGCATGTATGAAAATATTCTCTGGGTTTTAATTCATAGCAGTTCCAATCTTTTTACCCATTGTAAATTTTGAGGTATTCGCAATACCCAAAATTTCAAAAATTCATAAAAAGTACAATAATTGAAGAATCAACACAATCTCACGTGAAAATGAAGATAATGTCATTGTGTATCAAGTCCACATAACAAAAAGCGTCTGCATGCACCACAAACTCGATTTCTTTGATACATTGATTGGCGGCCATTTTGATTTGTTTCCATAGCAACGGGTATTCACAGAAATCTAAGAACACTTTTTTTTGTGATCCACAAGTGATGATACACCTAGTAGACAAAAAAGAGGAGAGATATAGTTGGAGAGAAAAAAAAGTCGTCATTTGACAGTAGTGTCTGGCCTTAAGTAAAGTTCCAAATTCAACCAGCACTCACGAAGGCGTCCACGGTTCCCTGCTGTATGGCCGTGTAGGCATCCAGTCTCAGCTCCTCAGGGCTCATGTCCACAAACTCTGCACACCACACACAGTCACATGCGTTAACTCTTTCACTGCCACTGGTGACTTTTGTTGACAAGACAGTGCACTCAGCTCTTTCCAAGTCTGGCCTTAAAACCCACCTCTTCCCAAAATAGCCTCCCTTCCCTGCCTCTTCCTTGTCTTTAGTTTCTCCAGTTTTAGAGTTATGCATGTGTGTGAATGACTGGTGCGAAAGCGCTTTGATTTGTCTCTGCACAAGATTCAGCACTATATGAAATGAAATGAAATTATGGTGCTTAGAGCCTCACCGACCACTAAGGCCATCTCAAGGCTATCGCCGCATTAATAACTACTACAAGGATAAAAAAAAATAACAACAAACAATTAAAACCAGTCACCACTTCAAACTTTCCACTCAAAAGTTTAAAAAAAACTTCCATAGTTTAAAACCTTCAAATCTGGTTAAAAATGTTCACTTCTTTTAAGAAGTCCATCAGCGCCTGCGGAGGGACATCACGAAACAAGGTCTTCAAAGAAACCGCCGTGTAATGTCCGTGTCTAACGTCATGCAGATCCCAACAGTCAAGGAGCACGTGTTTCACGGTGAGAGGCTCATCACAGGGAATACATCGAGGGGCCTCCTCCCCCTTCAACAAGTAATGAGTAAAAAACATAAATAAATAAAAAAAATTTTAAAAAGAGAGAGAGAGAGTACACAAAGAAACAGCAAGAGGGAGAGAGAGCGGGACAGTGAATGAGAGACCGAGAGAAAGGGGAAGACTACTTAAAGACACAGAGTGAGAGAGAGAGAGAGAGACAGCATGAGACAGAGAGGAGAGAGACACACAAAGACCAACAAAACAGAGAGAAATGAAGCCTACCTGGCAAGCTGGGCAACTCTTTCTCCAGGGAGAAGCAAGAGAACGGCCACATCTTGCTGGTCTGCCACACCTCCATCTCCTTCGGCAGACTCTTCCTGCGCACGCGCACGCACACACACAATCAATTCAAGTTGCTCAAATTCCAGCCCACTGCAAAGGGGCCACTTCAGGGAACACACACACATTCAAATAATATTGCTAATCAAATTAAATCAAATCATGGTGCTTAGAGCGTCACCAACTAAGGCACACAGTGTTGGCCTGGTGGCAATGCGTCCACCTAGGAAGCAAGAGAATCTGTGCGCACTGGTTCTAACCCCACAGTCGCCAGTATTTTTCTCATCCTCCACTAGACCTCGAGCGGTGCTTTGGACCCTAGTCATTTGGATGAGATGATAAAACGAGATCCCGTGTGTGCAGCTTGCACTTACAACACGTAAAAGAACCCAAGGCAACAAAAGGGTTGTCCCTGGAAAAATCTGGTAGGAAAAATCCACCTCAATAGGAAAACAAATAAAATCACAGGCAGAAGAAAAGAAAAAAAAAAAAAAAGAGTGGTGCTTTCAGTGTAGCGACGCGCTCTCCCTGGGGAGAGAGCAGCCCAAATTTTACACAGAGAAATCTGTTGTGACAAAAAGAATAATACAAATCAAATCACACCATGGGGCTTAGACTTTGAGCCTCGTCGACCACTAAGGCCAAAGAATACAACACCGACCACCAAGGCCAAATAACACAACGCCGACCACCAAGGCCAAACAACTCAAAACAACACTCACACAATGTCCTGTGCTGGGATGTTGCTGGCCTGCTGCTGCTGCTGCTGTTGCTGTGGGCCGCCACCACCCACACCACCACCGCCGCTGCCCGGCGCCGTCCACTTGTAGGGGTTCTGGCCCTGCGGGGTGCCCCCCGCCGTGCCGAAACTGTCGCGGAACGTCACCCCTCGAACCCCGGCCCCTCCCGCTGGACCGTTGCCTGGGGATTGGAAGAACATGACCTTATTTTATTTTATTATTTAGGTCATGTTAGTCTTCTCCTCCCCTGCCCCTCCTTCATATGTTCCACACTTGCATTGATTTCAAGTTCAAGGTAATGTCATGAAAAAAAAAAAAGCTTTCAAATCAAATTATGGTGCTTGAGAGCCTAGCTGACCACTAAGGCCATCTCAAGGCTACAGCCACATTTGCATCTACTTCAAGTCAAGGGTAAGTCGAGGGTCAAGAGCTCTCTGTCTCTCACTTTCTCCTCTTTGTGTCAACAAAAGTTCACTACCCGGTCACGCTTCAACGTGCACGGGTCAGATTTCACCTCTCTCTCTCCCTTTCTGAATCAAATCAAATTATGGCGCTTAGAACCTTGCCGACCACTAAGGCCATCTCAAGGCTATCACCACGTTAATACCTACTCAAGGGTTAAAAAAACAAACAAACAAAAAACAAGTCACCGCTTCAAATTTTCCACTCAAAGTTTAAAAACCATCCATAATTTAAAACCTTCAAATCTGACCAGATTACAGTCACCGCCCAGCCGCCACCCGCTGAGGCTGTTGGTAACAAGGATGGGCGTCTCGCTCCCGTCAGACTGGTAGGGCGACCCATCTCCATACCACCACATTCGGCAGTGGACCTCCGAGGGATGACACAACCAGGCCTGGTCACCACCAGGGATGCTGTCTTGGTCCAGGAGCCCACTGTCGACACCCTACCAGATGGTCTCTCAGTCCTGCCGTCAAAGGCACAAACACCCACCTTACCCAGGGTGAAAAACACTGTGGTGAACAACAGTGACAGTCCGATCTACATCAAACCTAAGCAGGTCATTGCCGACCTATTCTTCATCCATGCAGAGTACGCTGTGGCGCAGATCATCCAGCAGATGTCAGAGGACTGTGGGTCTGAAAGGAGGAGTTTGTATTATACTCCATGTTTGGTGTTTACATATACTTACCATGTCAAACTGATGCAAACTAGGCCTATGGTTTGCTCTGTTTGGCCAAATTTCGCGCGGCTAACAGTGAAAAGACGCCCCTCTTAGTCTGGCCCGCTCTTAGCCAATCAAACGCCTCTAACAGCTATAAGCGCTGAATCATTCCTTTGGCCAAGGCTCTCCACGCCATCTTGTCAGGTTTTCGCTCCGTCTCGTCTAACGCTTTCTTTGGCTATTAAGCGTTTTCATTTGGCCTTATTTTGTTGTATGCGGCTTGCATGTATATTGTTCTTACATTCTGTGTACTCGTTTCGACTCGGCCCCCTCGATTCCTTCGTATTTTTCTACCTCTGAGTCGATCCTGTCTTTCCTTTCTCTGTTGGGGATCGAATTGTTCGCTGGGTGCTTACGCGCGGTACCATGCCTCGTATGCCATCCTACGAAGGCAGGGATCATGATGCTGGCAGAGATACTCGGCAAGAGACTCTCCCAGGCCCGGAGCTCATGATTTCTCCCGATAGGGACCGCGGCAATGCGTCTGCAGACGCAGATCGCAGAGGGGACGCTCGTCCTGATAAAACGGTCATGAAGTGGACCGGGGGGAAAGGGATAAGAGCGTCGCCTCCCGAGGTGTCCCAGCGCAAGGCAGGTGGAAGGGGGAGTAGCACGTCCTCTCCTGGTGGTGGGAACTCGCGGCTGGGTGCGGACTCCCAAGGAGAGGCCGCCCCCTGCCGTTACCCGGGTCCCCACACGGAGACGGCCCTCAGGGGCCCCAGTGCTGTTCCCCCTCCTCCCTTCTCGGTCGACCCCCCTCCCCCACCTCCTCCTGGGGGAGAAAAACATTTGGTTCCGGGGGGGGACCTCCACTTTGCCCATCCCGGGCCAAGCCACCCCAGTCTCCCCACGGGAGGGAATGAAATTATGGTGCTTAGAGCCTCGCCGACCACTAAGGCCATCTCAAGGCTATCGCCGCGTTAATAACTACTACAAGGGTAAAAAAACAACAACAACAATTAAAACGAGTCACCACTTCAAACTTTCCACTCCAAAGTTAAAAAAAAAAACTTCCACAGTTTTAAAACCTTCAAATCTGGTTAAAAATGTTCACTTCTTTTAAGAAGTCCATCAGTGTCCACGGAGGGACATCATGAAACAAAGTCTTCAGAAAAAACTGCCGTGTAATGTCTGTGTCAAACGTCAAATGAAATGAAATTATGGTACTTAGAGCCTCGCCGACCACTAAGGCCATTTCAAGGCTATCACCACGTTAATACCTACTCAGGGGTTAAAAAAAAAAAGACCCCCCCCCCCCCCCCCAAAAAAGTCACCGCTTCAAACTTTCCACTCAAAGTTTAAAAACCATCCATAATCTAAAACCTGCAAATCTGACCAGATCACAGTCATCGCCCAGCCGCCATCCACTGAGGCTGTTGGTAACAAGGATGGGCGTCTCGCTCCCGTCAGACTGGTAGGGCGACCCATCTCCATACCACCACATTCGGCAGTGGACCTCCGAGGGATGACACCACCAGGCCTGGTCACCACCAGGGATGCTGTCTTGGTCCAGGAGCCCACTGTCGACACCCTACCAGATGGTCTCTCAGTCCTGCCGTCAAAGGCACCAACATCCGCCTTAGCCAGGGTGAAAAACACTGGTGAACAACAGTGACAGTCCGATCCACATCAAACGGAAGCAGGTCATTGCTGACCTATTCTTCATCCGTGCAGAGTATGCTGTGGCGCAGATCATCCAGCAGATGTCAGAGGACTGTGGGTCTATGAATGATGTTAACCCTTCTTCTTCAGTGACTGACCCTGACAATGCTAGTGACAGTTGTAGTTTAAGATCCAAATTTAAGTTTGGTGATGATGTTGATCCAGAAGCGAAAGCTTCTTTCACAGAAAAACTTGTCAGTTTCTCAGATGTTTTTACTCAGGCTGATTTTGACATTGGTAAAACTGATGTGTTGCATGACATAGAGTTGACTCCTGGGGCAGTATTCATGGGACAAGACAATTTGCCCATGGGCAACTTGCCCACGGCTGGGTAGGGACCCATGGGTAAGCCACAGGTCCGTGGGCAAAGTCAACGTGGTATTCACAACACAATTTGCAACCCAAGGGCAGCTACCCATCACCTATTTTTAAACTGCGAGGGATTCCCCCTTGTGGGCAAGCGCGCTGAACTATGGGCATGCGCGCTGAACTAACTGCAATCTCTTCCTGTCGAAAGCGAAAATGTCGACCAAAGCATCACTGAACGAGTCGAGTGGAGAGAAGAATAGGAAAGGAAATTGGACCCACGAGGAAACTATGGCACTGCTAGAGAAAATCCTCGAAAATAAACGCGTAATTATTTCATCGCTTTCTCCGGACATTACGGCAAAAAAGAAAGCGATCGCGAGCAGTGTCAGCGAGGCGTCGATCAGTTTCCATGGTCGAACCACAAAAGCGGTGCGTGAGAAATTTCACGGGTTAAAAAAAAAAATATCGAAAGCGTCAACAGCAAAGAAATCAAACTGGAGCAGGAGCAGTACCCCCAGACACCTACGATCATCTCATCGAGATGATTATTGGGAAGGATTCCCATTTGATTGACGGACTCAAAAAAAGTAAGTGGCCCATGTTATGTTTATTTAAGACGCAAATTGTTGTAGAACAACATGTGGCCCAAGAAAGTGTTGGCTTGGTTAAGAACGGGCTTTAGCCAATCAAACACCTCTAACAGCTATAAGCGCTGAATCATTCCTTTGGCCAAGGCTCTCCACGCCATCTTGTCAGGTTTTCGCTCCGTCTCGTCTAACGCTTTCTTTGGCTATTAAGCGTTTTCATTTGGCCTTATTTTGTTGTATGCGGCTTGCATGTATATTGTTCTTACATTCTGTGTACTCGTTTCGACTCGGCCCCCTCGATTCCTTCGTATTTTTCTACCTCTGAGTCGATCCTGTCTTTCCTTTCTCTGTTGGGGATCGAATTGTTCGCTGGGTGCTTACGCGCGGTACCATGCCTCGTATGCCATCCTACGAAGGCAGGGATCATGATGCTGGCAGAGATACTCGGCAAGAGACTCTCCCAGGCCCGGAGCTCATGATTTCTCCCGATAGGGACCGCGGCGATGCGTCTGCAGACACAGATCGCGGAGGGGACGCTCGTCCCGATAAAATGGTCATGAAGTGGACCGGGGGGAAAGGGATAAGAGCGTCGCCTCCCGAGGTGTCCCAGCGCGAGGCAGGTGGAAGGGGGAGTAGCACGTCCTCTCCTGGTGGTGGGAACTCGCGGCTGGGTGCGGACTCCCAAGGAGAGGCCGCCCCCCGCTGTTACCCGGGTCCCCACACGGAGACGGCCCTCAGGGGCCCCAGTGCTGTTCCCCCTCCTCCCTTCTCGGTCGACCCCCCTCCCCCACCTCCTCCTGGGGGAGAAAAACATTTGGTTCCGGGGGGGGGGACCTCCACTTTGCCCACCCCGGGCCAAGCCACCCCAGTCTCCCCACGGGAGGGAATGAAATTATGGTGCTTAGAGCCTCGCCGACCACTAAGGCCATCTCAAGGCTATGGCCGCGTTAATAACTACTACAAGGGTAAAAAAACAACAACAATTAAAACGAGTCACCACTTCAAACTTTCCACTCCAAAGTTTAAAAAAAAAACTTCCACAGTTTTAAAACCTTCAAACCTGGTTAAAAATGCTCACTTCTTTTAAGAAATCCATCAGTGTCCACGGAGGGACATCACGAAACAAAGTCTTCAGAAAAAACTGCCGTGTAATGTCTGTGTCAAACGTCAAATGAAATGAAATTATGGTGCTTAGAATCTCGCCGACCACTAAGGCCATCTCAAGGCTATCACCACGTTAATACCTACTCAGGGGTTAAAAAAAAAAAAACCCCCCCCCCCCCCCCCCCCCACAAAAGTCACCGCTTCAAACTTTCCACTCAAAGTTTAAAAACCATCCATAATCTAAAACCTTCAAATCTGACCAGATCACAGTCATCGCCCAGCCGCCATCCACTGAGGCTGTTGGTAACAAGGATGGGCGTCTCGCTCCCGTCAGACTGGTAGGGCGACCCATCTCCATACCACCACATTCGGCAGTGGACCTCCGAGGGATGACACCACCAGGCCTGGTCACCACCAGGGATGCTGTCTTGGTCCAGGAGCCCACTGTCGACACCCTACCAGATGGTCTCAGTCCTGCCGTCAAAGGCACCAACATCCGCCTTACCCAGGGTGAAAAACACTGGTGAACAACAGTGACAGTCCGATCCACATCAAACGGAAGCAGGTCATTGCCGAACTATTCTTCATCCGTGCAGAGTATGCTGTGGCGCAGATCATCCAGCAGATGTCAGAGGACTGTGGGTCTATGAATGATGTTAACTCTTCTTCTTCAGTGACTGACCCTGACAATGCTAGTGACAGTTGTAGTTTAAGATCCAAATTTAAGTTTGGTGATGATGTTGATCCAGAAGCGAAAGCTTCTTTCACAGAAAAACTTGTCAGTTTCTCAGATGTTTTTACTCAGGCTGATTTTGACATTGGTAAAACTGATGTGTTGCATGACATAGAGTTGACTCCTGGGGCAGTATTCACGGGACAAGACAATTTGCCCATGGGCAACTTGCCCACGGCTGGGTAGGGACCCATGGGTAAGCCACAGGTCCGTGGGCAAAGTCAACGTGGTATTCACAACACAATTTGCAACCCAAGGGCAGCTACCCATCACCTATTTTTAAACTGCGAGGGATTCCCCCTTGTGGGCAAGCGCGCTGAACTATGGGCATGTGCGCTGAACTAATTGCAATCTCTTCCTGTCGAAAGCGAAAATGTTGACCAAAGCATCACTGAACGAGTCGAGTGGAGAGAAGAATAGGAAAGGAAATTGGACCCACGAGGAAACTATGGCACTGCTAGAGAAAATCCTCGAAAATAAACGCGTAATTATTTCATCGCTTTCTCCGGACATTACGGCATAAAAGAAAGCCGAAGCGTGGGAAGCGATTGCGAGCAGTGTCAGCGAGGCGTCGATCAGTTTCCATGGTCGAACCACAAAAGAGGTGCGTGAGAAATTTCACGGGTTAAAAAAAAATATCGAAAGTGTCAACAGCAAAGAAATCAAACTGCAGCAGGAGCAGTACCCCCAGACACCTACGATCATCTCATCGAGATGATTATTGGGAAGGATTCCCATTTGATTGACGGACTCAAAAAAAGTAAGTGGCCCATGTTATGTTTATTTAATATTTGCGCGTGCTTAATTACAAGTTAAAGTTTTCAACTTAGTTTAAGTTTTGTGCGTGGCATGAGTGTCACTGGGTGTGTGTGTGTTGAGTACAGTTTTAATCAATGTATGCTCTTGAAATTTGATATCCATTTAGTTGCCAGCAGTCGACTTACATTCAGAGTGGAATCGCAGAATGAGAATGAGAATCTGAATTTGTTTCATTACAAGTATTTGTGCTAGAGTCTAGATGCTAGCAATGGTTTGCGAAGAAACCGAAGGGCTTTCCCCCAAAATTTGGATTAGAGTTAGAGATGGGGAGCTACCTACACTGTCCTTATCCTGTTATGTTTTCTTTCAGTTATTTAATTCATGTTTAGTCAATTGTGCAAATTATGTATAATCTGAAATGTGTGTGTGTGTGTGTGTGTGTGTGTGTGTGTTTGAGAATGTGTGTGTGTGTGTGCGCGTCAGTCCAAGTGTGTTGGTGTGATTAATTTTTTTTCTTGTGTGTGTATGTAGATGAACTTTATATGAGGAGGTTCACGATGGCTTTCGTTTTCCAACATTGTTAATGTGTGTGTGCTTCTCTCTCGGTATATACTTTTATATATAGTTTATAAGGCGCCTGTTGCCCTTTGAGCCCTAATGAAGCACGGAAACAAAGGCAAAAATTTAGCATGACAAAACCACACATTTTACCTTAACCACAAACACTTTTTATGTGGCCCTGCATGTTTAACATATTTCTTACATTTTATACTAGTTATTCATTTAATGACTGAGTGCCAATGCTCAAGGCTTTATTACATTGAGTTCATGTAATAGTTATTAAACGTTGTATTAATTTCATATTACTAGTATCATTAGTTTCAAATTAATATTTGCAGTGAGGCAGCCACTTTCACTTTATTACAATTCTCCCTTTATAAAAAGGAGATACAGTTACGATGGGAATGAGGCGGCACATTGTGTGTTCATCTCCGTATGTGTGTAAACAAAAAGATGTCACATTGCACTGAAAAATCTACAGAACTGATTGCTGTATAACAAGGAGAGGCAAGGAAAAGTCATTTTCCACAAGCAAGGAAGCATATGGTGCATTCTATTGACTAATGTAATAATTATGTAACAATAATTGCTCCGAAAATTTGGCTGGTTTATTTTTAGTGTGTAATTGTAAGTCTGATTAACAAGTTTTTACACTAACACTAGTGTTAAATTTAGCTATATGCGTTACTATGTGTTCATTGACAAGAGCCAAGAAGTTCTTGGTACTGAGGATGGGATGCGTGTGTGTGTTTCACTTTCATTAACAGTTTCAACAATGGTTATGCATGTTGATAATATTTCAGATGATGTTGGTGAGGTCATTTTCTTCCACAACGCCGAGTCAACATCTCTGTTGGCTGACATTAAACAGTTCAGCACACTCGTCTTGAAAGCTGCCACTGGCGTAAAAACGTAGTGTCAAACACACTTGTAGAGAAGGCGGCAGACATCCCAGTCGATTGGGATGATGAAGGTAGTTTTCGACATCGTCCACAATTTGTAAAATGTCTGCTCGCCGAAAACGATATTTTGAATAAATTTCCACGTCATCAAATTTATCCAGAGGGTTAATTCTATCTCTGAACACTCTGTTCCTCCGCAAAGCACGCCTATTTCTCCTCTCAAGCAACAACAACAAACCCGGGTCCGCCATTTTTAACCATGACAGGGCAAAGTTGCCCACGGGGGGGAGGAGCAGTAAATCTGCCCACGGTTAGGGAGGAGTGGCAGGCGGTAATTTTCATCATGAATCCCAGGGTGGGCAGTTTACCTCCCGTGGGCAACTTTGCCCATGGGTAGACCGGGCCATGAATACGGGCCCAGACTGGTAGGGCGACCCATCTCCATACCACCACATTCGGCAGTGGACCTCCGAGGGATGACACGACCAGGCCTGGTCACCACCAGGGATGCTGTCTTGGTCCAGGAGCCCACTGTCAACACCCTACCAGATGGTCTCTCAGTCCTGCCGTCAAAGGCACAAACACCCACCTTACCCAGGGTGAAAAACACTGTGGTGAACAACAGTGACAGTCCGATCTACATCAAACCTAAGCAGGTCATTGCCGACCTATTCTTCATCCATGCAGAGTATGCTGTGGCGCAGATCATCCAGCAGATGTCAGAGGACTGTGGGTCTGAAATGAAATTATGGTGCTTAGAGCCCTGCTGACCACTAAGGCCATCTCAAGGCTATGGCCGCGTTAATAACTACTACAAGGGTAAAAAAACAACAACAACAATTAAAACGAGTCACCACTTCAAACTTTCCACTCCAAAGTTTTAAAAAAAAACTTCCACAGTTTTAAAACCTTCAAATCTGGTTAAAAATGCTCACTTCTTTTAAGAAATACATCAGTGTCCACGGAGGGACATCACGAAACAAAGGCTTCAGAAAAACTGCTGTGTAATGTCTGTGTCTAACGTCAAATGAAATGAAATTATGGTGCTTAGAGCCTCCCTGACTACTAAGGCCATCTCAAGGCTATCACCACGTTAATACCTACTCAGGGGTTAAAAAAAAAAGACCCCCCCCCCCCCCCCCCCCCCACAAAAAAAAGTCACCGCTTCAAACTTTCCACTCAAAGTTTAAAAACCATCCATAATTTAAAACCTTCAAATCTGACCAGATTACAGTCATCGCCCAGCCGCCATCCACTGAGGCTGTTGGTAACAAGGATGGGCATCTCGCTCCCGTCAGACTGGTAGGGCGACCCATCTCCATACCACCACATTCGGCAGTGGACCTCCGAGGGATGACACGACCAGGCCTGGTCACCACCAGGGATGCTGTCTTGGTCCAGGAGCCCACTGTCGACACCCTACCAGATGGTCTCAGTCCTGCCGTCAAAGGCACCAACATCCGCCTTACCCAGGGTGAAAAACACTGGTGAACAACAGTGACAGTCCGATCCACATCAAACGGAAGCAGGTCATTGCCGAACTATTCTTCATCCGTGCAGAGTATGCTGTGGCGCAGATCATCCAGCAGATGTCAGAGGACTGTGGGTCTATGAATGATGTTAACCCTTCTTCTTCAGTGACTGACCCTGACAATGCTAGTGACAGTTGTAGTTTAAGATCCAAATTTAAGTTTGGTGATGATGTTGATCCAGAAGCGAAAGCTTCTTTCACAGAAAAACTTGTCAGTTTCTCAGATGTTTTTACTCAGGCTGATTTTGACATTGGTAAAACTGATGTGTTGCATGACATAGAGTTGACTCCTGGGGCAGTATTCACGGGACAAGACAATTTGCCCATGGGCAACTTGCCCACGGCTGGGTAGGGACCCATGGGTAAGCCACAGGTCCGTGGGCAAAGTCAACGTGGTATTCACAACACAATTTGCAACCCAAGGGCAGCTACCCATCACCTATTTTTAAACTGCGAGGGATTCCCCCTTGTGGGCAAGCGCGCTGAACTATGGGCATGCGCGCTGAACTAATTGCAATCTCTTCCTGTCGAAAGCGAAAATGTCTGACCAAAGCATCACTGAACGAGTCGAGTGGAGAGAAGAATAGGAAAGGAAATTGGACCCACGAGGAAACTATGGCACTGCTAGAGAAAATCCTCGAAAATAAACGCGTAATTATTTCATCGCTTTCTCCAGGACATTACGGCATAAAAGAAAGCCGAAGCGTGGGAAGCGATCGCGAGCAGTGTCAGCGAGGCGTCGATCAGTTTCCATGGTCGAACCACAAAAGAGGTGCGTGAGAAATTTCACGGGTTAAAAAAAAATATCGAAAGCGTCAACAGCAAAGAAATCAAACTGGAGCAGGAGCAGTACCCCCAGACACCTACGATCATCTCATCGAGATGATTATTGGGAAGGATTCCCATTTGATTGACGGACTCAAAAAAAGTAAGTGGCCCATGTTATGTTTATTTAATATTTGCGCGTGCTTAATTACAAGTTAAAGTTTTCAACTTAGTTTAAGTTTTGTGCGTGGCATGAGTGTCACTGGGTGTGTGTGTGTTGAGTACAGTTTTAATCAATGTATGCTCTTGAAATTTGATATCGATTTAGTTGCCAGCAGTCGACTTACATTCAGAGTGGAATCGCAGAATGAGAATGAGAATCTGAATTTGTTTCATTACAAGTATTTGTGCTAGAGTCTAGATGCTAGCAATGGTTTGCGAAGAAACCGAAGGGCTTTCCCCCAAAATTTGGATTAGAGTTAGAGATGGGGAGCTACCTACACTGTCCTTATCCTGTTATGTTTTCTTTCAGTTATTTAATTCATGTTTAGTCAATTGTGCAAATTATGTATAATCTGAAATGTGTGTGTGTGTGTGTGTGTGTGTGTGTGTGTTTGAGAATGTGTGTGTGTGTGTGCGCGTCAGTCCAAGTGTGTTGGTGTGATTAATTTTTTTTCTTGTGTGTGTATGTAGATGAACTTTATATGAGGAGGTTCACGATGGCTTTCGTTTTCCAACATTGTTAATGTGTGTGTGCTTCTCTCTCGGTATATACTTTTATATATAGTTTATAAGGCGCCTGTTGCCCTTTGAGCCCTAATGAAGCACGGAAACAAAGGCAAAAATTTAGCATGACAAAACCACACATTTTACCTTAACCACAAACACTTTTTATGTGGCCCTGCATGTTTAACATATTTCTTACATTTTATACTAGTTATTCATTTAATGACTGAGTGCCAATGCTCAAGGCTTTATTACATTGAGTTCATGTAATAGTTATTAAACGTTGTATTAATTTCATATTACTAGTATCATTAGTTTCAAATTAATATTTGCAGTGAGGCAGCCACTTTCACTTTATTACAATTCTCCCTTTATAAAAAGGAGATACAGTTACGATGGGAATGAGGCGGCACATTGTGTGTTCATCTCCGTATGTGTGTAAACAAAAAGATGTCACATTGCACTGAAAAATCTACAGAACTGATTGCTGTATAACAAGGAGAGGCAAGGAAAAGTCATTTTCCACAAGCAAGGAAGCATATGGTGCATTCTATTGACTAATGTAATAATTATGTAACAATAATTGCTCCGAAAATTTGGCTGGTTTATTTTTAGTGTGTAATTGTAAGTCTGATTAACAAGTTTTTACACTAACACTAGTGTTAAATTTAGCTATATGCGTTACTATGTGTTCATTGACAAGAGCCAAGAAGTTCTTGGTACTGAGGATGGGATGCGTGTGTGTGTTTCACTTTCATTAACAGTTTCAACAATGGTTATGCATGTTGATAATATTTCAGATGATGTTGGTGAGGTCATTTTCTTCCACAACGCTGAGTCAACATCTCTGTTGGCTGACATTAAACAGTTCAGCACACTCGTCTTGAAAGCTGCCACTGGCGTAAAAACGTAGTGTCAAACACACTTGTAGAGAAGGCGGCAGACATCCCAGTCGATTGGGATGATGAAGGTCGTTTTCGACATCGTCCACAATTTGTAAAATGTCTGCTTGCCGAAAACGATATTTTGAATAAATTTCCACGTCATCAAATTTATCCAGAGGGTTAATTCTATCTCTGAACACTCTGTTCCTCCGCAAAGCACGCCTATTTCTCCTCTCAAGCAACAACAACAAACCCGGGTCCGCCATTTTTAACCATGACAGGGCAAAGTTGCCCACGGGGGGGAGGAGCAGTAAATCTGCCCACAGTTAGGGAGGAGTGGCAGGCGGTAATTTTCATCATGAATCCCAGGGTAGCGCTACCCATGGGCAGTTTACCTCCCGTGGGCAACTTTGCCCATGGGTAGACCGGGCCATGAATACGGGCCCAGACTGGTAGGGCGACCCATCTCCATACCACCACATTCGGCAGTGGACCTCCGAGGGATGACACGACCAGGCCTGGTCACCACCAGGGATGCTGTCTTGGTCCAGGAGCCCACTGTCGACACCCTACCAGATGGTCTCTCAGTCCTGCCGTCAAAGGCACCAACACCCACCTTACCCAGGGTGAAAAACACTGTGGTGAACAGCAGTGACAGTCCGATCTACATCAAACCTAAGCAGGTCATTGCCGACCTATTCTTCATCCATGCAGAGTACGCTGTGGCGCAGATCATCCAGCAGATGTCAGAGGACTGTGGGTCTGAAAGGAGGAGTTTGTATTATACTCCATGTTTGGTGTTTACATATACTTACCATGTCAAACTGATGCAAACTAGGCCTATGGTTTGCTCTGTTTGGCCAAATTTCGCGCGGCTAACAGTGAAAAGACGCCCCTCTTAGTCTGGCCCGCTCTTAGCCAATCAAACGCCTCTAACAGTTATAAGCGCTGAATCATTCCTTTGGCCAAGGCTCTCCACGCCATCTTGTCAGGTTTTCGCTCCGTCTCGTCTAACGCTTTCTTTGGCTATTAAGCGTTTTCATTTGGCCTTATTTTGTTGTATGCGGCTTGCATGTATATTGTTCTTACATTCTGTGTACTCGTTTCGACTCGGCCCCCTCGATTCCTTTGTATTTTTCTACCTCTGAGTCGATCCTGTCTTTCCTTTCTCTGTTGGGGATCGAATTGTTCGCTGGGTGCTTACGCGCGGTACCATGCCTCGTATGCCATCCTACGAAGGCAGGGATCATGATGCTGGCAGAGATACTCGGCAAGAGACTCTCCCAGGCCCGGAGCTCATGATTTCTCCCGATAGGGACCGCGGCAATGCGTCTGCAGACGCAGATCGCGGAGGGGACGCTTGTCCCGATAAAACGGTCATGAAGTGGACCGGGGGGAAAGGGATAAGAGCGTCACCTCCCGAGGTGTCCCAGCGCGAGGCAGGTGGAAGGGGGAGTAGCACGTCCTCTCCTGGTGGTGGGAACTCGCGGCTGGGTGCGGACTCCCAAGGGGAGGCCGCCCCCCGCCGTTACCCGGGTCCCCACACGGAGACGGCCCTCAGGGGCCCCAGTGCTGTTCCCCCTCCTCCCTTCTCGGTCGACCCCCCTCCCCCACCTCCTCCTGGGGGAGAAAAACATTTGGTTCCGGGGGGGGACCTCCACTTTGCCCACCCCGGACCAAGCCACCCCAGTCTCCCCACGGGAGGGAATGAAATTATGGTGCTTAGAGCCTCGCCGACCACTAAGGCCATCTCAAGGCTATCGCCGCGTTAATAACTACTACAAGGGTAAAAAAACAACAACAATTAAAACGAGTCACCACTTCAAACTTTCCACTCCAAAGTTAAAAAAAAAAAACTTCCACAGTTTTAAAACCTTCAAATCTGGTTAAAAATGTTCACTTCTTTTAAGAAGTCCATCAGTGTCCACGGAGGGACATCATGAAACAAAGTCTTCAGAAAAAACTGCCGTGTAATGTCTGTGTCAAACGTCAAATGAAATGAAATTATGGTACTTAGAGCCTCCCTGACTACTAAGGCCATCTCAAGGCTATCACCACGTTAATACCTACTCAGGGGTTAAAAAAAAAAAAGACCCCCCCCCCCCCCCCCCCCAAAAAAAGTCACCGCTTCAAACTTTCCACTCAAAGTTTAAAAACCATCCATAATCTAAAACCTTCAAATCTGACCAGATCACAGTCATCGCCCAGCCGCCATCCACTGAGGCTGTTGGTAACAAGGATGGGCGTCTCGCTCCCGTCAGACTGGTAGGGCGACCCATCTCCATACCACCACATTCGGCAGTGGACCTCCGAGGGATGACACGACCAGGCCTGGTCACCACCAGGGATGCTGTCTTGGTCCAGGAGCCCACTGTCGACACCCTACCAGATGGTCTCTCAGTCCTGGCGTCAAAGGCACCAACATCCGCCTTACCCAGGGTGAAAAACACTGGTGAACAACAGTGACAGTCCGATCCACATCAAACGGAAGCAGGTCATTGCCGAACTATTCTTCATCTGTGCAGAGTATGCTGTGGCGCAGATCATCCAGCAGATGTCAGAGGACTGTGGGTCTATGAATGATGTTAACCCTTCTTCTTCAGTGACTGACCCTGACAATGCTAGTGACAGTTGTAGTTTAAGATCCAAATTTAAGTTTGGTGATGATGTTGATCCAGAAGCGAAAGCTTCTTTCACAGAAAAACTTGTCAGTTTCTCAGATGTTTTTACTCAGGCTGATTTTGACATTGGTAAAACTGATGTGTTGCATGACATAGAGTTGACTCCTGGGGCAGTATTCATGGGACAAGACAATTTGCCCATGGGCAACTTGCCCACGGCTGGGTAGGGACCCATGGGTAAGCCACAGGTCCGTGGGCAAAGTCAACGTGGTATTCACAACACAATTTGCAACCCAAGGGCAGCTACCCATCACCTATTTTTAAACTGCGAGGGATTCCCCCTTGTGGGCAAGCGCGCTGAACTATGGGCATGCGCGCTGAACTAATTGCAATCTCTTCCTGTCGAAGGCGAAAATGTCGACCAAAGCATCACTGAACGAGTCGAGTGGAGAGAAGAATAGGAAAGGAAATTGGACCCACGAGGAAACTATGGCACTGCTAGAGAAAATCCTCGAAAATAAACGCGTAATTATTTCATCGCTTTCTCTGGACATTACGGCAAAAAAGAAAGCCGAAGCGTGGGAAGCGATCGCGAGCAGTGTCAGCGAGGCGTCGATCAGTTTCCATGGTCGATCCACAAAAGAGGTGCGTGAGAAATTTCACGGGTTTAAAAAAAAATATCGAAAGCGTCAACAGCAAAGAAATCAAACTGGAGCAGGAGCAGTACCCCCAGACACCTACGATCATCTCATCAAGATGATTATTGGGAAGGATTCCCATTTGATTGACGGACTCAAAAAAAGTAAGTGGCCCATGTTATGTTTATTTAATATTTGCGCGTGCTTAATTACAAGTTAAAGTTTTCAACTTAGTTTAAGTTTTGTGCGTGGCATGAGTGTCACTGGGTGTGTGTGTGTTGAGTACAGTTTTAATCAATGTATGCTCTTGAAATTTGATATCGATTTAGTTGCCAGCAGTCGACTTACATTCAGAGTGGAATCGCAGAATGAGAATGAGAATCTGAATTTGTTTCATTACAAGTATTTGTGCTAGAGTCTAGATGCTAGCAATGGTTTGCGAAGAAACCGAAGGGCTTTCCCCCAAAATTTGGATTAGAGTTAGAGATGGGGAGCTACCTACACTGTCCTTATCCTGTTATGTTTTCTTTCAGTTATTTAATTCATGTTTAGTCAATTGTGCAAATTATGTATAATCTGAAATGTGTGTGTGTGTGTGTGTGTGTGTGTGTGTGTGTGTGTGTTTGAGAATGTGTGTGTGTGTGTGTGTGTGCGCATCAGTCCAAGTGTGTTGGTGTGATTAATTTTTTTCTTGTGTGTGTATGTAGATGAACTTTATATGAGGAGGTTCATGATGGCTTTCGTTTTCCAACATTGTTAATGTGTGTGTGCTTCTCTCTCGGTATATACTTTTATATATAGTTTATAAGGCGCCTGTTGCCCTTTGAGCCCTAATGAAGCACGGAAACAAAGGCAAAAATTTAGCATGACAAAACCACACATTTTACCTTAACCACAAACACTTTTTATGTGGCCCTGCATGTTTAACATATTTCTTACATTTTATACTAGTTATTCATTTAATGACTGAGTGCCAATGCTCAAGGCTTTATTACATTGAGTTCATGTAATAGTTATTAAACGTTGTATTAATTTCATATTACTAGTATCATTAGTTTCAAATTAATATTTGCAGTGAGGCAGCCACTTTCACTTTATTACAATTCTCCCTTTATAAAAAGGAGATACAGTTACGATGGGAATGAGGCGGCACATTGTGTGTTCATCTCCGTATGTGTGTAAACAAAAAGATGTCACATTGCACTGAAAAATCTACAGAACTGATTGCTGTATAACAAGGAGAGGCAAGGAAAAGTCATTTTCCACAAGCAAGGAAGCATATGGTGCATTCTATTGACTAATGTAATAATTATGTAACAATAATTGCTCCGAAAATTTGGCTGGTTTATTTTTAGTGTGTAATTGTAAGTCTGATTAACAAGTTTTTACACTAACACTAGTGTTAAATTTAGCTATATGCGTTACTATGTGTTCATTGACAAGAGCCAAGAAGTTCTTGGTACTGAGGATGGGATGCGTGTGTGTGTTTCACTTTCATTAACAGTTTCAACAATGGTTATGCATGTTGATAATATTTCAGATGATGTTGGTGAGGTCATTTTCTTCCACAACGCTGAGTCAAC
The DNA here is from genome assembly GCF_041734735.1 of Babylonia areolata. Lineage (NCBI taxonomy): Eukaryota > Metazoa > Mollusca > Gastropoda > Neogastropoda > Buccinidae > Babylonia > Babylonia areolata. Next base: position 7,477,286 of record NC_134908.1, read on the forward strand.
ATCTCTGTTGGCTGACATTAAACAGTTCAGCACACTCGTCTTGAAAGCTGCCACTGGCGTAAAAACGTAGTGTCAAACACACTTGTAGAGAAGGCGGCAGACATCCCAGTCGATTGGGATGATGAAGGTCGTTTTCGACATCGTCCACAATTTGTAAAATGTCTGCTCGCCGAAAACGATATTTTGAATAAATTTCCACGTCATCAAATTTATCCAGAGGGTTAATTCTATCTCTGAACACTCTGTTCCTCCGCAAAGCACGCCTATTTCTCCTCTCAAGCAACAACAACAAACCCGGGTCCGCCATTTTTAACCATGACAGGGCAAAGTTGCCCACGGGGGGGAGGAGCAGTAAATCTGCCCACGGTTAGGGAGGAGTGGCGGGCGGTAATTTTCATCATGAATCCCAGGGTAGCGCTACCCATGGGCAGTTTACCTCCCGTGGGCAACTTTGCCCATGGGTAGACCGGGCCATGAATACGGGCCCAGACTGGTAGGGCGTCCCATCTCCATACCACCACATTCGGCAGTGGACCTCCGAGGGATGACACGACCAGGCCTGGTCACCACCAGGGATGCTGTCTTGGTCCAGGAGCCCACTGTCGACACCCTACCAGATGGTCTCTCAGTCCTGCCGTCAAAGGCACCAACACCCGCCTTACCCAGGGTGAAAAACACTGTGGTGAACAACAGTGACAGTCCGATCCACATCAAACCTAAGCAGGTCATTGCCGACCTATTCTTCATCCATGCAGAGTATGCTGTGGCGCAGATCATCCAGCAGATGTCAGAGGACTGTGGGTCTGAAATGAAATTATGGTGCTTAGAGCCTCGCTGACCACTAAGGCCATCTCAAGGCTATCGCCGCGTTAATAACTACTACAAGGGTAAAAAAAAAACAATTAAAACGAGTCACCACTTCAAACTTTCCACTCCAAAGTTTAAAAAAAAAAAATTCCACAGTTTTAAAACCTTCAAATCTGGTTAAAAATGCTCACTTCTTTTAAGAAATCCATCAGTGTCCACGGAGGGACATCACGAAACAAAGGCTTCAGAAAAACTGCTGTGTAATGTCTGTGTCTAACGTCAAATGAAATGAAATTATGGTGCTTAGAGCCTCCCCGACTACTAAGGCCATCTCAAGGCTATCACCACGTTAATACCTACTCAGGGGTTAAAAAAAAAAGACCCCCCCCCTCCAAAAAAAAAAGTCACCGCTTCAAACTTTCCACTCAAAGTTTAAAAACCATCCATAATTTAAAACCTTCAAATCTGACCAGATTACAGTCATCGCCCAGCCGCCATCCACTGAGGCTGTTGGTAACAAGGATGGGCATCTCACTCCCGTCAGACTGGTAGGGCGACCCATCTCCATACCACCACATTCGGCAGTGGACCTCCGAGGGATGACACGACCAGGCCTGGTCACCACCAGGGATGCTGTCTTGGTCCAGGAGCCCACTGTCGACACCCTACCAGATGGTCTCAGTCCTGCCGTCAAAGGCACCAACATCCGCCTTACCCAGGGTGAAAAACACTGGTGAACAACAGTGACAGTCCGATCCACATCAAACGGAAGCAGGTCATTGCCGAACTATTCTTCATCCGTGCAGAGTATGCTGTGGCGCAGATCATCCAGCAGATGTCAGAGGACTGTGGGTCTATGAATGATGTTAACCCTTCTTCTTCAGTGACTGACCCTGACAATGCTAGTGACAGTTGTAGTTTAAGATCCAAATTTAAGTTTGGTGATGATGTTGATCCAGAAGCGAAAGCTTCCTTCACAGAAAAACATGTCAGTTTCTCAGATGTTTTTACTCAGGCTGATTTTGACATTGGTAAAACTGATGTGTTGCATGACATAGAGTTGACTCCTGGGGCAGTATTCACGGGACAAGACAATTTGCCCATGGGCAACTTGCCCACGGCTGGGTAGGGACCCATGGGTAAGCCACAGGTCTGTCGGCAAAGTCAACGTGGTATTCACAACACAATTTGCAACCCAAGGGCAGCTACCCATCACCTATTTTTAAACTGCGAGGGATTCCCCCTTGTGGGCAAGCGCGCTGAACTATGGGCATGCGCGCTGAACTAATTGCAATCTCTTCCTGTCGAAAGCGAAAATGCTGACCAAAGCATCACTGAACGAGTCGAGTGGAGAGAAGAATAGGAAAGGAAATTGGACCCACGAGGAAACTATGGCACTGCTAGAGAAAATCCTCGAAAATAAACGCGTAATTATTTCATCGCTTTCTCCGGACATTACGGCATAAAAGAAAGCCGAAGCGTGGGAAGCGATCGCGAGCAGTGTCAGCGAGGCGTCGATCAGTTTCCATGGTCGAACCACAAAAGAGGTGCGTGAGAAATTTCACGGGTTAAAAAAAAATATCGAAAGCGTCAACAGCAAAGAAATCAAACTGGAGCAGGAGCAGTACTCCCAGACACCTACGATCATCTCATCGAGATGATTATTGGGAAGGATTCCCATTTGATTGACGGACTCAATAAAAGTAAGTGGCCCATGTCATGTTTATTTAATATTTGCGCGTGCTTAATTACAAGTTAAAGTTTTCAACTTAGTTTAAGTTTTGTGCGTGGCATGAGTGTCACTGGGTGTGTGTGTGTTGAGTACAGTTTTAATCAATGTATGCTCTTGAAATTTGATATCGATTTAGTTGCCAGCAGTCAACTTACATTCAGAGTGGAATCGCAGAATGAGAATGAGAATCTGAATTTGTTTCATTACAAGTATTTGTGCTAGAGTCTAGATACTAGCAATGGTTTGCGAAGAAACCGAAGGGCTTTCCCCCAAAATTTGGATTAGAGTTAGAGATGGGGAGCTACCTACACTGTCCTTATCCTGTTATGTTTTCTTTCAGTTATTTAATTCATGTTTAGTCAATTGTGCAAATTATGTATAATCTGAAATGTGTGTGTGTGTGTGTGTGTGTGTGTGTGTGTGTGTGTGTGTGTTTGAGAATGTGTGTGTGTGTGTGTGCGCGCGTCAGTCCAAGTGTGTTGGTGTGATTAATTTTTTTTCTTGTGTGTGTATGTAGATGAACTTTATATGAGGAGGTTCACGATGGCTTTCGTTTTCCAACATTGTTAATGTGTGTGTGCTTCTCTCTCGGTATATACTTTTATATATAGTTTATAAGGCGCCTGTTGCCCTTTGAGCCCTAATGAAGCACGGAAACAAAGGCAAAAATTTAGCATGACAAAACCACACATTTTACCTTAACCACAAACACTTTTTATGTGGCCCTGCATGTTTAACATATTTCTTACATTTTATACTAGTTATTCATTTAATGACTGAGTGCCAATGCTCAAGGCTTTATTACATTGAGTCCATGTAATAGTTATTAAACGTTGTATTAATTTCATATTACTAGTATCATTAGTTTCAAATTAATATTTGCAGTGAGGCAGCCACTTTCACTTTATTACAATTCTCCCTTTATAAAAAGGAGATACAGTTACGATGGGAATGAGGCGGCACATTGTGTGTTCATCTCCGTATGTGTGTAAACAAAAAGATGTCACATTGCACTGAAAAATCTACAGAACTGATTGCTGTATAACAAGGAGAGGCAAGGAAAAGTCATTTTCCACAAGCAAGGAAGCATATGGTGCATTCTATTGACTAATGTAATAATTATGTAACAATAATTGCTCCGAAAATTTGGCTGGTTTATTTTTAGTGTGTAATTGTAAGTCTGATTAACAAGTTTTTACACTAACACTAGTGTTAAATTTAGCTATATGCGTTACTATGTGTTCATTGACAAGAGCCAAGAAGTTCTTGGTACTGAGGATGGGATGCGTGTGTGTGTTTCACTTTCATTAACAGTTTCAACAATGGTTATGCATGTTGATAATATTTCAGATGATGTTGGTGAGGTCATTTTCTTCCACAACGCTGAGTCAACATCTCTGTTGGCTGACATTAAACAGTTCAGCACACTCGTCTTGAAAGCTGCCACTGGCGTAAAAACGTAGTGTCAAACACACTTGTAGAGAAGGCGGCAGACATCCCAGTCGATTGGGATGATGAAGGTCGTTTTCGACATCGTCCACAATTTGTAAAATGTCTGCTCGCCGAAAACGATATTTTGAATAAATTTCCACGTCATCAAATTTATCCAGAGGGTTAATTCTATCTCTGAACACTCTGTTCCTCCGCAAAGCACGCCTATTTCTCCTCTCAAGCAACAACAACCAACCCGGGTCCGCCATTTTTAACCATGACAGGGCAAAGTTGCCCACGGGGGGGAGGAGCAGTAAATCTGCCCACGGTTAGGGAGGAGTGGCAGGCGGTAATTTTCATCATGAATCCCAGGGTAGCGCTACCCATGGGCAGTTTACCTCCCGTGGGCAACTTTGCCCATGGGTAGACCGGGCCATGAATACGGGCCCAGACTGGTAGGGCGACCCATCTCCATACCACCACATTCGGCAGTGGACCTCCGAGGGATGACACGACCAGGCCTGGTCACCACCAGGGATGCTGTCTTGGTCCAGGAGCCCACTGTCGACACCCTACCAGATGGTCTCTCAGTCCTGCCGTCAAAGGCACCAACACACACCTTACCCAGGGTGAAAAACACTGTGGTGAACAACAGTGACAGTCCGATCTACATCAAACCTAAGCAGGTCATTGCCGACCTATTCTTCATCCATGCAGAGTATGCTGTGGCGCAGATCATCCAGCAGATGTCAGAGGAGTGTGGGTCTATGAATGATGTTAACCCTTCTTCTTCAGTGAAATGAAATGAAATGAAATTATGGTGCTTAGAGCCTTGCCGACCACTAAGGCCATCTCAAGGCTATCGCCGCGTTAATAACTACTACAAGGATAAAAAAAAAAAACCACAATTAAAACGAATTAGCTACACAGTATCAAAGATTGAGGATTTGTTCAGGACATTGACAGGATCGCAGTATTTCAGTTCTATGGACCTGTCAAAAGCCTACTATCAGGTACCATTGACAGATAGGGCCAAGAAGATTTCAGCTTTCATCACTCCTCTTGGGCTCTTTGAGTTCAAAAGGCTAAGCTTTGGAATGGTGAATGCCCCCAGTACCTTTCAGTGACTGATGGAGAAGTGTTTCCATGACATGAATCTGTCAGAGCTCATCGTGTTCCTTGACGACGTCCTGGTGCATGGGGAGACGTTACAGGAACTCGAGGAGTGTTCTCTGAGGGTAAAATGAAATGAAATTATGGTGCTTAGAGCCTCGCCGACCACTAAGGCCATCTCAAGGCTATCACCGCGTTAATAACTACTACAAGGGTAAAAAAATAAACAATTAAAACGAGTCACCACTTCAAACTTTCCACTCCAAAGTTAAAAAAAAAAACTTCCACAGTTTTAAAACCTTCAAATCTGGTTAAAAATGCTCACTTCTTTTAAGAAATCCATCAGTGTCGACGGAGGGACATCACGAAACAAAGTCTTCAGAAAAAACCGCCGTGTAATGTCTGTGTCTAACGTCATGCAGATCCCAACAGTCAAGGAGCACGTGTTTCACGGTGAGGTGAACAACAGTGACAGTCCGATCTACATCGAACGGAAGCAGGTCATTGCCGACCTATTCTTCATCCATGCAGAGTATGCTGTGGCGCAGATCATCCAGCAGATGTCAGAGGACTGTGGGTCTATGAATGATGTTAACCCTTCTTCTTCAGTGACTGACCCTGACAATGCTAGTGACAGTTGTAGTTTAAGGTCCAAATTTAAGTTTGGTGATGATGTTGATCCAGAAGCGAAAGCTTCTTTCACAGAAAAACTTGTCAGTTTCTCAGATGTTTTTACTCAGGCTGATTTTGACATTGGTAAAACTGACGTGTTGCATGACATAGAGTTGACCCCTGGTCCTGCCATACGTGCACGCCCCAGACCAATCCCTCCCCAGGATCTAGAGGATGTTAGACGCCATATACAGGAGCTGCTAGATGCCAATATCATAAAGCCATCATCTTCCCCTTTTGCAAGTCCTATAGTTTTAGTTAGAGAACAGGGCAGCTTAGGCTATGTGTAGACTACAGGGCTGTTAATGCCAGGACCATCAGGGATAGCTACACAGTACCAAAGATTGAGGATTTGCTCAGGACATTGACAGGATTGCAGTATTTCAGTTCTATGGACCTGTCAAAAGCCTACTGTCAGGTACCACTGACAGATAGGGCCAAGAAGATCTCAGCTTTTATCACTCCTCTTGTGCTCTTTGAGTTCGAAAGGCTAAGCTTTGGAATGGTGAATGCCCCCAGTACCTTTCAGTGACTGATGGAGAAGTGTTTCCATGACATGAATCTGTCAGAGCTCATCGTGTTCCTTGACGACGTCCTGGTGCATGGGGAGACGTTACAGGAACTCGAGGAGTGTTCTCTGAGGGTAAAATGAAATGAAATTATGGTGCTTAGAGCCTCGCCGACCACTAAGGCCATCTCAAGGCTATCACCGCGTTAATAACTACTACAAGGGTAAAAAAATAAACAATTAAAACGAGTCACCACTTCAAACTTTCCACTCCAAAGTTTAAAAAAAAAACTTCCATAGTTTAAAACCTTCAAATCTGGTTAAAAATGTTCACTTCTTTTAAGAAGTCCATCAGCGCCCACGGAGGGACATCACGAAACAAGGTCTTCAAAGAAACCGCTGTGTAATGTCTGTGTCTAACGTCATGCAGATCCCAACAGTCAAGGAGCACGTGTTTCACGGTGAGGTGAACAACAGTGACAGTCCGATCTACATCAAACGGAAGCAGATCATTGCCGACCTATTCTTCATCCGTGCAGAGTATGCTGTGGCGCAGATCATCCAGATGTCAGAGGACTGTGGGTCTATGAATGATGTTAACCCTTCTTCTTCAGTGACTGACCCTGACAATGCTAGTGACAGTTGTAGTTTAAGGTCCAAATTTAAGTCTGGTGATGATGTTGATCCAGAAGCGAAAGCTTCTTTCACAGAAAAACTTGTCAGTTTCTCAGATGTTTTTACTCAGGCTGATTTTGACATTGGTAAAACTGACGTGTTGCATGACATAGAGTTGACCCCTGGTCCTGCCATACGTGCACGCCCCAGACCAATCCCTCCCCAGGATCTAGAGGATGTTAGACGCCATATACAGGAGCTGCTAGATGCCAATATCATAAAGCCATCATCTTCCCCTTTTGCAAGTCCTATAGTTTTAGTTAGAAAACAGGGTAGCTTAGGCTATGTGTAGACTACAGGGCTGTTAATGCCAGGACCATCAGGGATAGCTACACAGTATCAAAGATTGAGGATTTGTTCAGGACATTGACAGGATCGCAGTATTTCAGTTCTATGGACCTGTCAAAAGCCTACTATCAGGTACCATTGACAGATAGGGCCAAGAAGATTTCAGCTTTCATCACTCCTCTTGGGCTCTTTGAGTTCAAAAGGCTAAGCTTTGGAATGGTGAATGCCCCCAGTACCTTTCAGTGACTGATGGAGAAGGTTTCCATGACATGAATCTGTCAGAGCTCATCGTGTTCCTGACAACGTCCTGGTGCATGGGGAGACGTTACAGGAACTCGAGGAGTGTTCTCTGAGGGTACTGGAGAGGCTCCGGAAGTATCGTCTCAAGCTGGATCCTGATAAGTGAATCTTTGGGGTAAAGGAGGTCAAGCACTTGAAACGAAATGAAATTATGGTGCTTAGAGCCTCGCCGACCACTAAGGCCAAACTTTCCACTCCAAAGTTTCTCTATTCTTCTTTTTACCGGCTCTGTTCTGTCCTCAGCTCCCCATCAAGCCTTCTTTTCCACATTCTTTTTTCTTCAGGCCCGCCGTGTTTGCCGTGCGGCGCAACCTGTGATGGAGGGGAATGGGATCCTGGGGATTGAGAGTGCACGCTGCTCTCAACACATCCCTTTGGCTCGGACCTCTCCTAAGACAGGCGGCACACATTGGCCCGTGTGTGTCAATCAGCTACCCCTTTGTGGGCTGGGTCAAGACTGGCAGTTTGGAGGCTAGCGAGGATAACCCCCGTAGTGCTCGGTTCTCTGTCCCTGGGAGCTGGGCATGATCGGGGGGGAACACGTTGGAGCTAAGCTGTTGGTCGTATATCCCTCCCGAAACCTGGAAGGGGTCAAGCTGGTGTTCCCTTGACCCTGGCCCCTAAGTTGGACCCCATGGTGGGTGGGTAAGGGAGAGATGAATATACAATTATTTAAACATGAATTCCAAACAAATACACCCCCCTAAACTTGGCAAAAGAAGGAGACCAGGAACAGGTCAAGCACTTGGGATTTCCTATCTCTGGAGAGGGCGTCAAACCCGACCCAGAAAATATTGAGGCCCTCACCACCTGGCCCGTTCCCAAGTCAGTCAGAGAAGTCAAGTCCTTCCTAGGGTTCTGTGGTTTCTACAGGAGGTAGGTGAAACAGTTCGCCACCATAGTGAAGCCCTTGAATGAATTGACAGCTGGCTACCTCCCGACCAAGACGGCTAGGAAGGCAGGGAAGAAGAACCACCTCAGGCTGGCCTCAGACCGTTCCCATCTTTGGGAGTGTAGGCATCAGGCAGCCTTTGAGTCTATCATCAAGGCGTTGACCTCAACCCCTATTCTCGGGTTTCCAGACCCACAGAGACCCTACCAGTTACATTGCGATGCAAGTGGTACAGGTCTCGGTGCTGTTCTGTATCAACAACAGGACACGGGGCCCAAGGTAATCACCTATGCCAGTCGGGGCCTCAACAAGTCAAAGACCAACTACCCTGCCCACAAGAGGGAGTTTCTGGCCTTAACCCTCTTTTACATCCGGTGCCTGTCGGGCACCTTGAAAAAATCATGGTGCCTTTACATTTGGCGCCCGCTGATGCCCAGTATACAAGCTGCGATTTTTGAGGGCTGCCATGTTTACCACGAGAACTGACATCTTGCGAGAACGTGATTTCTGTTTTTTCTACAGCTTCCGCTTCCGGCTGAAAAAAACCCTAGTGTTGATCCATGCAGTGGTTCGGAAATATAAATTTTTAAAGTTTTCAAGTGAAACGACGTCACAAAAATGGCTCGCCTCAATTTCTGTCGTTCTGTTATTGGAAACAGTGATGAAGAAGATTCGGATTTCGAAGGATATACTTCAGAAGACTTAAAAAAAAAAAATTGCAACCAACTGATGCCGAGAGTGACCTGGATATGGACTGGGACGAAATCATTGAGATGATGAACAAGCCAAGTGCTATCACAAGCTTCTGTGGGAACAGATTTAATAATTTGTTCTCTGCAGCTGCAGGATTGATCCATCACAGGTACGTACAATCTGATAAACAGATACATTTATTTTCAGTCCATTTGTCATATGTTGGTGACCATGTTAAATCTATCTCTTTTCAGGAACGTTATCATCCAGTTTTTCATACGCAGGCCCCCCTCCAACTTACAGCAGACCTCTGTTGAGGCTGATGCCAAGTGTGATGCTGTGAACACCATGGTACTTTGACTGGCTGTCATGTTTATTGACATTACTGGTCCCTTTTGGAACCTGGTAAACAGCAACATACACAACCTTGACCAGCACCAGTTCATCCAGCCAATACACAACTGTTTGAAGGTGTGTGTTTCTCTTTTCTTGTTTCCCTTATCAGTCACCCCAAAATGTGTAGGCTTGGTTCTGTTTTTTACTTGAGTTTCTATCGCTTTCCCTGAAAACTCACTTGTCTTGAATATGACTCGTGTTTGCATGTTGCAGGAACTTGCAGCACATCCTGATCTATTGATCAGTGATGTCCCTGATGACTTTGAGTCAGACTGCGAAACATGCCGGCTGCTGACTCTGTTCTTCAGGCTGTGGCAAATGTCTCTGAAGATCACAAGCCGCTCCTGCTTGCTGTGTTAAAAGCTGTGGCTAAACACTTTGTGCAAGTGGTTGAGCGCCAGCTTGGTGATTTTCTCCCTGACGGGAAGTATGGCAGACCCCCAACAGAAGAAGCCAGACAGCGTATGCAGCACTGTCAGCTGGCTAACCTCCTTGGTGAAGCCTGTTTCGCTGATCTGGACTACTCCATGTTCAAGAACAGAGGAGACACTCTTCACCATCACTCCACTGCAAACATGGCCAAGAGGAACAGGCCAGTGTCCAACTGGTTGTTCACAAAGTCAGCGGAAGAGAGGTCAAAGCTGATGCAGCAGTCCAGAAAGCTGGGCCCACAGATGCGCCATGCAGACCGGCAGCGGCAGCTTCTTGTTCTTTCCCAACTGCAAGAAGCCATGGAAATGGAGGAGGAGAAAAATCGACAAAAAGAACAGAGGAAGCTACATATCAGACAAAAAGTAGCTGATGAGGTTGCAGCACCTTGGAGGCCCTTGTCGTTTGCCAGCTGATGTTGAAGCTCTTCTCCAAAGGTTTGACTCAAAAACAGAAAAAATGAATGCAGTCAAAACCCAAATCCGATACCTGCAGACCCTCTTACCAGTAACTGATGACAGGATTCAACTGAGTAACCTCTCCCTTGAAGCCATGTGCCGTAACCTGTCATCTTACCTGGAGGATGACGGGCGCAATAGCCGAATGGTTAAAGCGTTGGACTTTCAATCTGAGGGTCCTGGGTTCGAATCATGGTGACGGCGCCTGGTGGGTTAAGGGTGGAGATTTTTACGATCTCCACTGCTGATTCATAGCAACAACAAAAAAACACAAAAAACCAAACAAACAAAAAAACTGTCCACGAACTGACCAACTCTCTGTGTCAGTGTGTTGAACAGAATGGACCAGCTGGCCACAGTGCGGAAGAGATCATAGTCACTGATGAACCACCATCCAAAAGGTCACGCTTTGTGCCACAACATCTTGGGCAGTCATCATGCACTGGAGAATCGTCAGTCACCAGCAACAGGGACACTGCTTAAGATACCACTGACACCAGCACCAAGGACATGCAGCCCGGACACTTCACACAGCGAGGAGAAGTGGCTGTTTCAAGTCCTTGAAATTTATCTCCAACAAGAACCACAATAGCATTCATGACCAGCTGGGGAGAAAGGAATGCATTCAAATGGCCAGATGCAATTGATTGTGATCCAACTGATACAAAATTTGTCTTCGCCTGGAACTTGGACATGTTCAGCACCAATGGGAGAACACGGTGTGTGAAGGAATTTGATGCAGTTGTCGCGAAATACAGAGAGTGGAAGTCAGCATAAGTTTCTTTTTCATATATATATAGATATATTTCAGACAGATATAAGCAACTGTTATTTTCATAACAGGTGATAAGGTTCCTGAAATAGTGAAATGTTACATCAAGTTAGTGTATTTGGGAAAGAAAGGCAAGTGCTGGAGAGAGTGGCTGGTGACGGGGGTGGGGTGGGGTACTGACAACTATTCAATTCATATGTCAGAAACAATGCATGACATTACTTTGTATTCATGATAGTTGGATAACTAAGATGCAGACAAACATTTTGATATGTGAACCATCTCTGTTGGTCAATTTGAAGTGGAGATGCAATGATATGCCTGTGGTTTGATTTTGTGTTATACTCAGTTTCTTCACTTCACAAATTTTCAACAATAGAAGAGTGAGCGAAAAAGCCATTCTGATTGGAAAGGTAAGACTTTTAATTTTGATACACATGCATAATAGATAAAAATTAAAGCTGCTACATCTATAATGATTTTGTATTTTCAGATATGATTACCATGACAATAAATAAAACAGAAACAATATATATGGCAGTATGATTAGAAAGAATCAAAATCTAATCAAAACATGTTGATTTCAATTTCTTGTTCTTTCTTATCCCTTTTTTTTCTTTCTTCTTTTTGGTTTCAGATGGAGGAAACTGATGTGAAGGAGCAAGATACCTGCGTGAGGTTCCTGAAAATCCACCTATCACCCATCAGGAACCTACTATGTCTGGTCACAGCAACTCAGCCTGGGTCAAGCTCAAAGAGATCATCAGAGTGATGGCTGATCCTTGGACTGATTCCCGTAATCACTTCACTGCATGTGACAATGATAAACGCCAGATCAAATGGTTCCACTCCAGCTGTGTGAGAATCAAAAGCACACCAAAAGGTCACTGGTACTGCCCAGATTGCAGTCAGCTGCCCGAATTTTGCCGGAGGAAGGAAGTGCAAACCAAGTGAGTAATGAGAAGAACTTGCAGCTGGTCTACAAAATGGAGCCCTTTCAAACACTGCAGCCACGCAGAAATTTTGTCAATTCTTTTATGGAAGAGCATGGCACACGACCAAAAACTTTAGCAATGAATCTTGGTCTTGCTCTTGAGCCAGCGGTCAAGAATGCTGTAACGCCACAGCTGAAAAAAGAACCCTAGGAACTTTGTGGTGAAATAAAGTGGACTTGTCATAAAACTTTCCCTTTCTTGCTCAGTTGCTGCAAGTCCACATCATTGCAATGCTGTATCCTGATGAGATGTCTTGGAATGCAGACAAATCTGTACAAGTTTGATTAGTTAATGACGCTCCTGGCAGCTTTCGCTCAAACCGTTTCAATAACGTGTTCGAGAGCGCTGCTGCCATCCTCCACCACAGACAGGACATTGTGGATTTTTTTCCACTAATTTCAGTGACAAAACTCTGAACTTGAAGCAACACAGTGTTCTGGAAGATGTGCAGGATGACAACATTATGCTGACGGTGTCTGCTTTGGCTGTTGTGTATGTTTGTGTTGCTGGAGCCATTCTGGATGCTCATCAACAGCAGCATCCATTATCTGGACATGTACAAGCATGGACAGACTATGTCTGGCCACCTGAAACACATCAGTCAAGACAGAACAGTGCTGGAAGGTGTCCTCGAGTCTCTTCCATCAACACTGGAGACATTCTTTAGGGGGGAAACGCCTCCAGTAACATCAGTCCAGGACACTGCACTTTGTTTGACGCAAAATGAAACATTCAAAGAGCTGCTACAACAGATCATGTGCAGAGAGTTTCTCTCTGTCATAAAGAGGCAGCTTGATGACTTTCTCCCTGGGGAGAGGGGTGGGGGTAGGGGGATGGGGGGGGGGGTTTACAGTCAGCCACCACCAACTGAAGAGCAACATCACAGAGTGGCTCACTGCAGGTTAACCAACCTGTTCGGGGAAGCAAACTTTGGTGACCTTGACTTCAGTGTGAACAAGCCACGCCACAGCTCACTGCACCACCACTCCTCAGTTATCATGCAGAAGAGGAATGAAACAGCATCATGGTTGGCCCATAAGTCTGCAGAGGAACAACAACAGCTAGCTGCTTGATGTGGCAAAGACTGCTGCCACTTCTCTCCGAAAATGCCACCGAGAGAATGAAGAGGAAGAGAATAGGAAAGCAAGAGAAAGGACCCAGAAAAAAAATGAAGAGAAGATTCAGAAAGACCAACTTCAAAACCAGAGAATGGACATCATAACAGCAGTCTAAAAGATAAGGGAGGTGTGGAGGGTGAGGGGCGGGGGGGTGGGTGACTACTGCACTGATCAGGAAACATGCGAGTGCACTGAGAACGCTCTATGCCAAAAGATGCCGTTTCAGATCCAGTACCACAAAACTGTTTTGGGTGCAAAGGATCCACTGCTGATTCATAGCAAAAAAAAAAAAACCCAACAAAACAAACAAACAAAAAAACTGTCCACGAACTTACCAACTCTCTGTGTCAGTGTGTTGAACAGAATGGACCAGCTGGCCACAGTGCGGAAGAGATCATAGTCACTGATGAACCACCATCCAAAAGGTCACGCTTTGTGCAAAATCTTCGGCAGTCTTCATGCACCAGAGAATTGTCTGTCACCAGCAACAGGGACACTGCTCAAGATACCACTGACACCAGCATCAAGGACATGCAGCCGGGACACTTCACACAGCGAGGTGAAAAAGTGGCCGTTTTTTACGATGACAAATTTCACATTGGAGAAGTACTTGAAATTTATCTCCAACAAGAGCCACAATAGCATTTATGACCAGCTGGGGAGACGGGAATGCATTCAAATGGCCAGATGCAATTGATTGTGATCCAACTGATTCAAAATGTCTTGGCCTGGAACGTGGACATGTTCAGCACCAATGGGAGAACACGGTGTGTGAAAGAGTTTGATGCAGTTGTCACGAAATACAGAGAGTGGAAGTCAGCATAAGTTTCTTTTTCATATATATAGGTATATTTCAGACAGATATAAGCAACTGTTATTTTCACAACAAGTGATAAGGTTCCTGAAATAGTGAAATGTTACATCAAGTTAGTGTATTTGGGAAAGAAAGGCAAGTGCTGGAGCGAGTGACTGGTGGCAGGGGTGGGGTGGGGTACTGAGAACTTCAATTCATGTCAGAAACAATAGATGACATTACTTTGTATGCATGATAGTTGGATAACTAAGATGCAGACAAACAATTTGACATGTGAACCATCTCTGTAGGCCAATTAGAAGTGGAGATGCAATCAGAACTATGACCCTGTGTTTTCACAGTCACAGGTAATTTTTTTCATGCTTCAAAACCACAGGGGAGAGCCCAGGGAAAATTTAAAAGAAGGTGGTGGTGGTGGGGAGGGGGGCTGAAGAGGATTAAAAAAAAAACCCCAAAAAACCATAAAGATAGTGAAAGGATGTATATTTGTCCCAGAAGATGTAATGTGGCTATCCTCAAGGCTGGATTAAACAAAACAAAAAAAGTAGCATGTGCAAACATTGGATCAATTGCTGAACCTCAAGATTTCAATCTGGGGAATGCAGGAGGAGGCGGCGGTTCACAGCACGTATGAATGTATTTTCCAGCTGGCACACCAGTGCATCAGCACACACAGCCTTCCTCCATACAACTTTCATTCCAACATTTACATTTTCAGAAGAAAGGTATTTTATACTCAAAAGTGAACATGCATGGTATTCAACTGAGAATTGGAATGTTACTGCAACTAGTATAAGCACACAGATTCATTCATTTCTTTGAAATATGTTAAAACTGCTCATTTTCAATTTCATTTTCTTTTGTTGCACCTAAACAGTGGAATTCACTACCCTCACACCTCTGTTACAACCAAACACCTGCATTCAAGTGAGCACTCAAAACACATCTTTTCAAACTGTATTTTTCTAAGACTTTTTTTCGATCTGCATAAGCTTGCTGTGATTTTATTGATGGATGTGCTCTTTGCGTTGATTTGTACGCATTTGTGATATTTTACTTTTTTTAAATTTTTTTTGTTGTTGTTATGCCTGTCCCTGTGGTGTTTTATTTCATTCTATGATCTATCATATTTACTTCTGACAATGATGAATGTGATGTGCTTTGTTTTGCTGTGATTTGTGACATTGTGATTTGCAACTGTGATGATTTACATATTTTTATGTCACTTCGTCTTTTTAGCCAATGTCATGTGAGACTGTGTCGTCTTAAATTTTGAAATTTTATTGTAAAAGTAAAACGCAGTGAGCCCCATCTGAGATGGAGGCACTGCGCAAAAAGAATCTGCACTAGTGGGTCACGGTTAAGTATATGTAGTTAAATATTCATTTATTGGTTTACTTATAGAGTCCTTGTTCATCATTTCCCATATCTCTTTGGCTGTAAGCAGGGATCGCGTTAACGCATGTTTTTCGCGTATTTGATGCATTTTGATTTTTGCTGACGCATTTTCACAGCGCTCACGCGTAACACTTACGCAAAACAACTTTTATTCCAAGCCGTACCAATGCAACTTTAGGACTGACTTGGCAGCTAGGTTTGCGATACTGAATCAGATGGTACAAGACAAAGTGTCTGTGCATGCGGAGCACTGCGAGATGCCTACGTGACTCTTAACAGCTACAGCCAATTAACAGAGTACCCGCGCACACAACGCTGCTTAGCTGACGAGTTTTGGAACAGAGTGGCGTCATTACAGGGCGTGACCCTGTAGCGGGAAAGTTAAGCCTTGTTTGACTGCTGAACGTTACTCGGCTAGCCTAGGCCGTAGCATTTTTTTGTTTTCCACTGTATCTCAGTCACGGAATCAACTCAATATGCAGCTCAAGTTGTCATCGTTTTTTTCATCTAGTCGTGAAACTATTGCTCCAGAGCAATCTCCGGCTGCTGCTTCTGAGCAGCTTGCGACTTCAACATCGTCGGCTTCAACATCGTCGTCAGAAACGACCACTTTACCAGCTAAAAAGCCACGGTTGGAAGTTCACAAAAGATTGAATGTTCTGTGGAAAAGAGATTTTCCATGGCTGTCGGACTCTTCTGCTGATATGGGACAATTGTTTTGTGACTTGTGCATCAAGGCTGGTGAAAGCAATGCCTTCACGAAAGGATGTACTGACATGCAAAAGTCTGCTCTTGTGAGACATCAAAAAACAAAGGATCATGTGAGAGCTGAGAGTTTGGTTGCTTCACGAAAGTTGATGAAACAACAGGTAGACAGGGCTGCTACTGAGAGTGTGACAAAACAAACTGCCATGATTAGATCTGCATACTGGCTGGCAAAAGAAATGGTACCCAATGTCAAGTTTTCATCATTATTAGAACTGCAGAAAGCAAATGGATGTTCACAGCTAGAGGGAGATTGCTACTCCCACCACTCTGCAGTGTCAGAAATGCAAGACTGCATCGCAACAGCCATGGAAACACAGGCACTGTCTGACGTGCACAACCGTCCTTTTGTTGGTGCCATCATTGACGAGACACTAAATGTAACAGTAAATAAAAAGCTGATCATTTTTCTGCGCTACACAAAGAACGGGGAGGCACACACTACTTTTTGTGGCAACTACACTGTTTCAGCTGGAGATGCGGAGACTGTGTTCAATAAAGTGTCTCAAGTTCTGAACCAGAAGGGCATCGACACTGTGAAAGTGGTAGGGCTAGGTTCAGACGGGGCAAGCGTCATGTTCGGGAAAAACAGTGGTGTTGGTGTACGTCTCCAACAGATCTGTCCTCATCTCGTTCACGTGCACTGTGCTGCACACCGTGTGGCACTGGTGGCTTCCAATGCAGCTAAGGACACACCAAAGGTTGCAGACTGTCGCCAAGTTTTGAACAGTGTCCATTTTTATTTTAAGAATTCTGCTCTTCGTTATGAACGCCTGCGAGAACTTCATCGTGCTTTTGATGATTCAGACTTCGTGAGTTTGAAAGAACCTTGTTCAGTTCGATGGGTGAGTTTCACCAAAGCCCTTGAACGTGTGTATGCCAACTGGGAGGTGCTGGTGATTGTGCTGGAACAGGATGGACGTAAGAACCCAGCTGCAGAAGGCATTGCACGACAGCTGAGGGCCTACTGGTTTGTGGCGACCATGCACATGCTTCTGGACATTCTGCCTGTGATAGACAGACTAAACAAGTGTTTCCAGGAGGAAAACGTCAACCTGTCTGTCATCAAGCCAAGAGTGGCAAGCACACGACAGAGACTAGCTGATTTTCTGCACACTGTTGGACCAACGGAACAGGAGTTTACTGGAGTACACAACAGCTACAAAGGACAGGATTTGTTGCATTGTGATGCAGTGTGTGTGAGATCATACACCACCATGAGGGAGGCGTTTCTGCAAAGTTTGATTCAGAATTTGGATAACCGGTTCCCCACAGCCGATCTGGACATCCCAACAGCCCTCGGAGCCATTTTTGATGTTCGAATGTATCAGCACGCAACCTGCAACAGCATGCCACAGATGCACTGGACACAGTGATTGATCGTTTTGCCGCTGATGGAGGGGACATTGTACTAATTGAACGGGACAGAGCGCTGCGCGATTTCCCTGAATTCAAGTACACACTACAGGCACACAACCCAGTTTTGAGAAAGCCTGCAAAGTTGTCATCATGGATTATGACGCAACATATCCTGATTTTGCTGTGCTGGCGAACATTGCATTGACAGTCCCTGTCAGCTCTTTTCCTTGTGAGAGAGGTTTCAGCTGGCAAAATATGATCAAAACTGCTGACTGATCAAGACTGACAGATGCGCATGTGGACACGCTGTTGCGCATTGCAATGGAAGGTCCAGCATTGAGCCAGTGCAACGAACTGATTGTCAGGGCTTGCGGTGAATTTCAGCGCCGACGTGAGCGGCGAAAATAGGTGAGTAAACCTTTGATTTAGTGTCATAGGTCTGACGCAATTCTGACTCTAAGTTACGCGTTTTTTTGCCGACTTTGCGTAAGCTGCACGCGTTTTGAAAGTCTAGCGCGATCCCTGTGTAAGGTAATCATTTGTTCAATTTTACAGACAGATTGAGAAGCAAGTCCCCCAGCCTGTGAGGGTGGTTGTCCCATTCAACATTCTAGACCAGTCAGGAGTTGCTCTTGAAGTTACACAGGTGGAAAGGAGATATTTATCCTTCCATAGTTCTGTAATTTATTTCATTCATCTTTTCAATTAACAAATAGGTAAGCGCAAGCGGTAATGTTCAACTTTAGAATACTAAACTCAGGGGGGCTGTTTAGACGAAAAACAAAGGGTGTCTTAGGCTCACCTCGATGCGCTAAGTTGAATGGAACCCTCAGCTAAGCTGTACGACCACTACTTTCCCATGAAACTGCGACAATTTTATACACAGTAAGCTCAGCCGATCACAGCCAGAGCAACCACCTGCAAGCCATTTTGACTGCCGTTCACCCACGTGATCAGCAGTCAAAATGGCGTGCAGGTGGGGAAGGAGTACTCAGCTTACTGTGTATTTGTCGCAGTTTCATGGGAAAGGAGTGGTCCTAGAGCTTAGCTGAGGGTTCCATTCAACTCAGCGCATGAGGTGAGCCTTTAACACCCTTTGTTTTTGTCTAAACAGCCCCCCTGAGTTTAGTATTCTAAAGATGAACATTACCGCGCTAGCGCTAGCTTTGGTTACAAACTATATCGCTCACCCGTAGCAGTCGACACTGTGGCATAATGCATGTTCGTGATGTATTTGAGAGATTCTGGTAATAATCACTTGAGCCTGGAATCTGGAATGGCGTCCTCCGTGTGTTTAGCCTATTATGCTTGTGAGATTTACTGTTAAAACCTGATAAACCAACAAACAGCACACAACACGACAGACACTACGTTACGTACATCGCTATTTATACCTAGCAGTCGACACTATGACTATGTCGCTATTTTCATACTACTCGCGATGTCAGGAGTAAACCGAAGGGGATCCAACTCGAAAAAAGTGGCCGCAGGTGCCAAACAAGAAGAAAAGGAAATGGTGTCAAGACATTATTTTTTATGCATTACATGCGAAAATCCAATTCATGAGAAAGAGCCTGCAACTGAGTGCCATAGGTGCAGGGAATGGAGCTACAAAAGGTGCTCAACCCTTACCGATGCCCAATACTCGGTGCTCGAGAACAGTCAGGCGAACATTCAGTGGTTCTGCCCCAGATCCAGAGAGTAAGACAAGACAGAGGCACGAAATTCACCTACCTCTAGGATGTTCATTGTAGCATCTATCACCGTATTTACAACTGCCAGACATGAAAAATGGACAGACAACCATCTTGTCGTGCTGACCGTATACCTCGTTCCGCCCGCCTTTTACTGTGCGTCAAGGTAGAACTGGGTTTGCGCATGAGCACTGCGCGTCTAGGAAATTATACAAACAGCAGCCCTAAAACCATCGAGGCATTAGGCACACAGCCGTCTCTGCAGTCACTCGTCTCGGTACTGTGACCATCTCTGGTATTCAATGAGCGTAAAATAACCTATATATATATATAGATGTGTGTGTGTGTGTGTGTGTGTGTGTGTGTGTGTGTGTGTGTGTGTGTGTGACTTGATACTCAGTTTACAAGCTGACTGGGAAAAAAGCCCCAAAAACATGTAATGGAAGAAATGAAGATGAAAAGATTAATTAACAGAGTGGTTCAGAAAACAAACAAACAAAACTTACCGAACAGTTCTTGTTCTTGTTGATGTTGTTGTTGTTGTTGACATGACTACTGATGATGTTCTTCGAGTCTGGTTCTTCTTGCTCTTCAGTCTTCTTGTTCTTCACTTGTTGTTCTTGTCAGTATTTCAGTCTTCTTCAGTTGACTTCTCAGTTCGTCCGCGGCGACAGGTCCACCGAATTCTATCTAAGTTAAGATATCATCATCTCAGTTTTTCATAATAATCGTGGTCTGAAATCGTAGTCTAGGTCTGCTGTTTCTCTAACCCATACTACTGACGTGAATATTTTTTGTGTGGATGGCGAGATTGTTGTCATGATGTTGCTGTTGTTTCAGTGTAGTTCTTCTTCCCAATCTCCTTCTTCTTGTTCTGCTTCTACTCTTTTTTTCTTTTTTCTTTTTTTTTAATCTTCTTGTTCTTCTTAAAAGACTCAGAGTTTCTTCTTCAAGTTATTATTATGATTCTTCAACATTCAGCATTTCCCCCCTGAAATGTACAAGGCGTGTGCACTTCACTCTGTCACTGAGTCCCACAGTTCATCTGTCGGAGGGTAAGAAATGTGGATTCCACTTCTTCAAAGTAGTTTTGCACGGTCAGATCTAATCAGTTCCAACCACTACCAGTCTCATCAGTTTTTCTCTTGTGGGATCTCTAAAACACGCCGGCGTCAATTTACGGGCAGGCATGTTTCCTCTCCGCAGATATATGAATGAAGTCGTCAGTATTAGTGGTGGCGCTCTGTCATATTCGCCGGTTCACTTTTCTCGGGGGAAAAAAAAGCAAAAAAAAAAAAAAAAAAAAAGAGCAAAAAAAAAGCAGGTGTTGATAGTCAGTCACTCTTGTGGGATCTCTAAAACACGCGCCTTAAGTTTTGGCGGCCGGGCGGCAGGCATGCCTCCTTAGTCTCAGATATTATTTGGGCTGAAGTTGTGTTGGTGGTGGGGCTCTGTCATACTGTACAGGCTACGCGGGTCAGTGCCGGCACTTTTCCCGCCATAAAGCAGGTGTTGACAGTCACGGCGGCGGCGGGCCGTGGATAATAATCTTCAATCTTCAAATTGGAAGGTCAGCCGTCATTACTGACTATTAATGACCTGTGTGCGCAGAGGCGTAAAAACCTAGTCATAACCTAAGTAGACCTATCTTCCTACCGGAGGGGGTGACAATGAGAAAGAACATGTATACATATTCCCTCCCACCGTCACTCACAGCGTCCCTCCAGAGGGGGAAAAAAAAGAAAAAAAAAAGGGGGGGGGGGGGGGGGGACTAAACTGTGATCTTGTTCAGCTCCCTCTTGAAAGCTACCAAGGAGGGAGCCTCTGCTGCTGTTGCAGGCAGGGAGTTCCAGACGGGGATGGTTGATGGGGAAAAAAACTGTATTTATAAGAGTTAGAGGAGGTGCTAAGATGGACAAATTTGTGTCGATGATTTGATCTTGTTTTGCTGGATCCTTTCTTGAGAAATTTGTCTGGAGGGATGTCTACAATGCCATTGACCATTTTATACATCGGGGTCAGCCTTTGTCTGTTCCGCCGTGATTCGAGGGATTCCCATCCTAGTTCTTGCAGCATGGGTGTTACGCTGCTGGTCCGCCCATAGTCGTTGTGTACATAACGTGCTGCTCTTCTTTGCACCATTTCAATCTTGTTCTTTTGACCTTCTTTGTACGGGCTCCAGACTGATGAGCAATACTCCAGGTGCGGGCGTACGAGAGTTTGGTAGGCGTTGGCTTTGGTGGTTTTATTGGATGTTTTTAGATTCCTTTTTAGGAAGCCTACCATGGGGCAGGGACAGTGTGGGCGAGGATGGCAGGCAGCTGCTGGTGACCACTACTTGCATGATATCAGGCCCACACATTTTACTGTCAGCTCCGCTGAGTCCATGAAGTTCCTATTAACTCACTCAGTACGGCCTGTCCTCTCTTCTCCTCTTTTCAGACCCCTCAGATGTCCAGTGGGTGTCTCAATGACCCAACCTTTAGCTTCTGTCGCCAGAATTGTGGGATTCTTTGTCAACATTCACCTCTTCAGTATAAGAGCCTTCCGCTTGCAATATTTTGATGATGGTAATTGGGGTGAAACGCTGTTAACGTCGTCTCTTTCGCCGTTCGTATGGAGAGAGTTAAGGGATGTGTGTCTGGATGCTCTTTCTCAGTTTCAGTTTCTCGTGTCAAGGATGCGTTACTACGTTCGGGCAAATCCGTATAATATACGCTACACCACATCTCAGTAAAAACACACGACAATGTATGTATAATAATATGATGAATGTGCAAATGTTCAGGATGAATGAATACGACATGTCCAATGTTAATGTTTATGTCTTTCACTGAATATTTGCAATTATGATGCAAGAATTATTGATTAGAATGTTTTGAATGTTATATGTGAAATGCTCGTATTTGAAAAAACAAACAAACAACACCAACAACTTTTATGCTTATTGCTCCTGTTTAATCAAGTAATGTTTAGTGTTGTTTTCGTGTGTGTGTGTGTGTGTGTGTGTGTGTGTTGGCTAATTGTCTGGTTTTACCGCACCTAATGCAATTTCTCTTTATGAATTGGTAAAGTTATTCTTATCTTATCAATATCTTAAACTTGATTTTAAATACTACATGGACTGAGCTAGACAGGGCGAATTTAATCTGTTTAAATTGACCTTTCTACATTATTTTGATTTCAGTTCCCCTGTCCTCTTCTTCTTCTTCTGCGTTCGTGGGCTGCAACTCCCACGTTCACTCGTATATATGCGCAAGTGGGCTTTTACGTGTATGACCGTTTTTAACCTGCCATGTAGGCAGCCATACTCCGCTTTCGGGGGTGTGCATGCTGGGTATGTTCTTGTTTCCATAACCCACTGAACGCTGACATGGATTACAGGATCTTTAACGTGCGTATTTGATCTTCTGCTTGCGTATACACACGAAGGGGGTTCAGGCACTAGCATGTGTGCGCATATGTTGACCTGGGAGATCGTAAAAATCTCCACCCTTTACCCACCAGGCGCCATCACTGTGATTCGAACCGGACCCTCAGATTGAAAGTCCAACGCTTTAACCACTCGGCTATTGCGCCCGTCTTCCCCTGTCTTCAAAACGCTATTTAAATTGATTTTTCGTTTTTATTTCCATTGGTCGTAACGCTATTTAATTTGGCTTTTCAACAAAGTTTTGATTTCTGTAGGTAATTTTACAGTTATTTAAACGGAGTTATCAACTTAGTTTCGATTTACCTTGGTCTTCTTACCGCGATCTAAATCGGCTTTTCAACATTGTTCTGATTTCCGTTGGTCTTTTTAACGCTATTTTAACTGACTTTTCAACATTGCTTTGATTTCCGTTGGTCTTCTTACCGCTTTTTAAACGGACTTTTCAACATTGCTGTGATTTCCGTTGGACTTCTTACTGCTGTTTAAAATGGCTGTTCAACATTGTTTTGATTTCCCTTGATCTTCTTACCGTTATTTTGAATTGGTTTTCAACATTGTTTTCATTTCCGTTGGTCTTTTTAACGCTATTTTAACTGACTTTTCAACATTGCTTTGATTTCCGTTGGTCTTCTTACCGCTATTTAAACTGACTTTTCAACATTGCTTTGATTTCCCTTGATCTTTTTACCGCTATTTAAACTGACTTTTCAAAATGCATTGATTTCCGTTGGTCTTCTTACCACTATTCAAATTGACTTTTCAACTTTTTGTTCTGATTTCCCTTTGGTGGTTTAAGAACTGATATGTATTTGGTCCTGAAATGGCTGATTTGCAGTCAGCTGGGCTTTTGAAGCAACATAATTTTGTTTGATTCTTGATCGATGAAATCGTTTACAAGGCACACACACACTCTGTCTCTGTCATTTACAAAAAAAACACCACCCACCGCCCCACACACACACTCTCTCTATTTCTCATTGACAAGACACACTCCCTCACACACTCTCTAACATTTACAACACACACACACACACACACACACACACACACACTCTCTCTCTCTCTCTCTTCAGCATTTACAAGACACACACACAAACTCACTCAAACTCGATCATTTACAACACACATACACACACACACTCACTCACACTCAATCTCTCTCTCTTTCTCACTAAATAATAGTAACGATAAACAGCCAAAGAGCAGCCTGTGCATGTTTATTGGGGATGGCAGCTTCATTCCTTTTCCTCCATCATTTGCCAATAATAACCACACTTTATTTTTTTTGCAAATTGAAAAAAAAAAAGCAAAAAAAAAGCTGTCATCAGATGCAGAACAAAATATCAACAGTGTATGTAACAAGTCTGTTATCGAATCAATGGAACAGAAAATGGAAGGAAATAATGAAGGCTGCCTTTGTCATCACTTCCTTAAAAGAAAGAAGAAGAAGAAAAAAAAAATCCACCACTATTTTATGTAAAGCAGACTCAAAGGTCTTTGAGTAAAAAAACTTGTGACTGCAGTTAAGAAGTGTGCTTCATGTGAAACAGCGGTCACATGGTTTTTCTATCTCAACCTTTTACAATTTCAGCAAACATTTACAATTTAAAACAAAACAAAAACGTTTTACCAAAAGGTCCAACAGTCTTTAAAAAGAAAGCTTTAAACTTATCTCGTTTCCCAATACCTCTGACTAAAACTCATCTTCCCCAGAAACCAGCACTGCAAACACACACTGAAAACACTTTCCATTCTAGGTTTAAAATCATCTCTCCTGCAATGATTTACAATTTTTTGTTCTCCTTCGTTCTATTCCACCTCCCCCCCCCCCCTTTTCCATAGCTAAACAGGAATGGTAAGTACTGCCCTTCAACCAAATCCCAGATTAAAAATTTTATGGAATGGTACACTCCTTTTAACATCCCCCCCCCAACAATTCCCAGAACACACAAGGGAAAACATTTTCATGGAATGATAGCTCCACAAACGTCCAGTCGCTCCATGAAACAACTCCCATGGAATGACCAAGTTCATCCTCTGAGTTTTTTTTTTTTTTTTTCAAAGGCATCGTCCACAGGAATGGGTCCTACACTGCTCCCTTCCCACCCACCCCCAACACCCCCCTCCCCCCCACTGATTTCCCAGGCTTTAAATCACGCCTTCAGAATCCTGGGAATGATAGGCAACAAAGCTTTCTCATCATTCTGAGCAGCGACTCTTGAGAAGACAAGACTGTTTTATGATGTGCTTTCAGTTATAAATACAGAAGCATTCACTGTTGCTAAGTTTTAACCCAGCCGACCCCCTCACAGGGTCAACGTATCAGGGCTGAGAACACCATCAAAATGAATCCTGTAGGACGGGCGCAGTAACCGAGTGGTTACAGCGTTGGACTTTCAATCTGAGGGTCCCGGGTTCAAATCTCGGTGATGGCGCCTGGTGGGTAAAGGGTGGAGATTTTTCCAATCTCCCAGGTCAACATATGTGCAGACCTGCTAGTGCCTGAACTCCCTTCGTGTGTATACGCAAGCAGAAAATCAGATACGCACGTTAAAGATCCTGTAATCCATGACAGCGTTCGATGGGTTATGGAAACAAGAACATACGCAGCACGCACACCCCCAAAAGCAGATATGGCTGCCTACATGGCGCGGGAAAAAACGGTCATACACGTAAAAGCCCACTCGTGTACATACATGTGAACTTGGGAGTTGCAGCCCACGAACGCAGAAGAAGAAGAAGAAGGATCCTGTAGCATCTGACAAAAAACAAAATGAAAAAAACCCCAAAAAAACCCCCCAAACAAGCACACACACACACACACACACACACACACACTAAAAACAACCTGGAAATGAAAATCAGGTGAAAAGACAAGTCACATTCAAAGCACATAAACCTAAGACATGCCTCTGAAGTTGACCATTCCATCAATTCTTAAAAATTCTAGCCACAGGATTAAAATCAAACAAAAAAATCCCCCAACAACCCCAGTAACCTGAACACAAAACAGAACTAAAGATAATAAACAAAATTATATACACATATATAGTATCAGGCATATCCCCCCCCCGCCCCCGCCACCTTCCCCAAATACCAGCAGGCAATTGATTACCCCCCCCCCCACCACCAAAAAAAAATCAACAGAACATAGTACCAATATATATATATATATATATGTATACATATTTTTTAAAAACAACAGTTTTTTTTATCAAGTCCAGAAAAAGAGAACAAAACCCCACCAAAAAAAAAACATTTAACATTTTCTAGAAAAAAAAGAAAAGAAAAAATCAACAGATGAATAGACCAGCAAGGCACTCAATAAATAAAGGATGAGAAAACAAAAAAGACAAAGGAAAAAACTAAAAACAACGACAGTGATGGAATCGAAGAAATTTTTTTTTTTAGCAAAGAAGGTGGGAGTAACTGTTTAGGTTGAAAGAGACCCCTGGCCACCCTTCTTCCCGTACCTCATGTGACCAAACAAAAAAAAACTCTTGTGATAGACTTAACCTGAACGACACACTGGTGCTTTTTGGACATAACAAAATGAAAACTGATGAATGTTTCTCATATATCTTATTGATAGCTAAATTCTTTGTATACAAATGTGGAATCAACAAAGTAAAACCAACATTATAAATGTTCAAAAAAGACCTCAAACAGGCATATGAAGTAGACAAGTATGCCTTTAACATAACTATGGAATATAACAAGTCTGTGGAAAAATGGGCACTTTATAACTGTTTGATACAAGATTAAGCTTTTCAATGCTACCTTGGGACTTTGACATTGAACATATATTGTTTTGCTGTTATAGATTTGTCAGTACTTAGAACTTAATTATATGCTTACCCTATACTTTCTAATGCACAAAACATATAAATTCTGTATCTGTAAACCTTTGTCTGAATAAAAAATGTTGAAAAAACAACAACAAAAAAACAACAACAACTCTGTATGAATGGTGGGCATAATGTTCAATTTTCACTGCTTTTCTTTTATAATTTTTTTTTTCAAAAACTACTTTGATTGTTTTATGAAATGCATCAAGGTCTTTATTGAATCATACTGATAAAGGAATTTATACAATTTTTTTTTCTTTTTTTAATTCCAAAACTTTTCCAGACCCTGAAGTGAAAAAGATATTTTCCTCCAAGACTTTTTCAAGACCTGGAAATGGTTCTGTCACCATCTCACGAGATTCCCAGACTTCCATGACTATGTAGAAACCCTGCCTGAAGTATGACTACTACAACAACTACTACTACTACTGCTGCTGCTGCTACTACTACACATGCACATCCTGAGGTAGGACAACTGTTACTATTAACTGCCACTAATACACACCATGCATATCCTGAACTGGACACAAGAACAAGAACAAAATTTTATTCCATAGGCCTCTGGCCCCTAGAAACAAAAAGAACAATGTAGAATGCCTATTAAGGAAAAACGAAAACATGAAACAAGCCATGCATGCAAGAAAGTGGAATTTCCTAAACCTACAGATTTTCATTCAGTTATTTTCACAACTGACAGCCAGTAAAGAGGGCATTACTCATCTATATTACCTACAAAACTGTTTCGAATTTTCAATGCATAAAAGATAAAAATTCCTAGTTTTAAGCATGCTGTCACATTTTAGCAATTGTGGTAGAGACTGTATGCTACAATAGTCCAGGTATTTATCTCTAATTTCGGAATACAAAGGACAAACACAAATTACATGTTCCTCATCCTCGGTGACTGCACATAAGCTGCAAAGTTTATCCTGAGCTGGACACAGAGCTCGGATGATAACATAGACTCGACAGCGTTGACGAGTTTTGCCTCACCCCTTCAGTTCAGTTCAAACAACCTACAATCACCAGGAACGAAAACAGGTCATATAAACAAAACTACGGTAACGAAAAAAACACACCCTTGACCAATGTCCAAAACGCTCTGTCTAAATTTACAGGGTCAGGATGGGGAGGGGGTTGGGGGTTGGGGGGGTGGGGATGGGGGGGTGGGAGGTTAGGGAATCTCTGAAAGAGAAGACGGAGCATGATGACAGTCAACAATGCGACACTCCTACACCAAATATTCTACTCAGATAGTCAGGATAAAAAAAATATTTAAAAAAAAGAGAGAGAAAAAAACACAACAAAAAACAAAACAAAGAAATAAAACAACAACACAACCACACACACACACACTTACACCTGATAAGCATTAACTTAATAATTATAGACTGTGGCAAAAATACCCCCCTCCCCCCTTATCTCCCCTCCATTAAAAATGTATACACAACCAAAAACTGCTCATACATTCTGGGTACACACACACACACACACACACTCTCTCTCTCTCTCCTATTTTTTCTTTTTTTCCTTCTTTTTAATTCTTATTTATTTATTTATTTTTTATTATATTATTATTATTATTTTCATTGATGACTTGATGTAAAAAAAAAGCAATTGCTGCTTATTCAATTTACCATCATGAAATAAAATCTTGACTTGACTTGACTTGACAAAGTCATCATAACAGTGCACTTGTTATCAAATTCAAACAGAGACATCATGATGACAGTTCCAGAACAAATATAAGTGAATGAAACTGGAACCCAGGAACTGAAAAAAATAAAAACAAGAAGCCAGACTAGGAAAAAAACAACAACACCAACACACACACACACACACACAAAACACCATCCTAACAGAGTGACAAAAAAAAAAGGAGGAAATTTCCAGTACAGAACATCCAAACCAAAAACTAGCAAAGCACAGAAAAAACAAGAGAGGCAAGGCCTTCAAGACTCACTTGTGATACACTTAAAAAAAAAAAATAAAAAAAAAATCCAAGCTTTTTATGTATTGAGTATAATTTCAAAATGTAATGTTTAAGATGAGAAAGATCAGTTTAAAGCAAATTAAGTCCCCTAGCATTAATTACAGAGTAATTTCCCTTTTTTTTACTATCTGCACCAAAAACGTTTGCAAAAATAAATAAAACTTCCATGCTGAGCAAAAGAAGTTCCTGTTTGAACAGAAAATGATAATAATGACTGCTCTTGTTGTTGGGTCAGAATATCAGATCAAAGTGCCAAGTTTAGAGAATACAAAAAATATAAATATAACAGTAAATGCAGTTTGCATATAATTAGGCTTCATTTTTTATTTTTTTGTGCCCATACCAGAGGTGCAATATTGTTTTAAACAAGATGACTGGAAAGAACTGAATTTTTTCCTATTTTTATGCCAAATTTGGTGTCAACTGACAAAGTATTTGCAGAGAAAATGTCAATGTTAAAGTTTACCACAGACACACACACACACACAGACAACCGAACACCGGGTTAAAACATAGACTCACTTTGTTTACACAAGTGAGTCAAAAAGAAGAAGAAAATATTAAACACAGAACATCCAGAATGTGGGGATATCATTTACACGACAGTCCCCAAAGCCTAATGGAAGGAAGAAAGCCCCTGACTTATTTATAACACTAATAGTACCCCTTCAAATCAAACTGGAACAATAATACTGACTTGCAAAAAGAGGATGAAAACGATCACTGGCTTCACCAGCTTTTGACTAGTCGGCCAGAGCTCTTGACTTAACACGCACGCACCTCGGAATAATACTGACCCACACGGCACCAGAAATTGTACGCAGTGTTCCTGTCTTCAGCACAGTCGCAACAGTAGTTCTTAGGCCGATTGTTTGAAAAACAGCGACTGGACATATCCACAGTTTTTTACGCACTTGTTTGCAAACAGCGATTAGATGTATTCACAGTTTTTTTTAAGCACTCGTTTGCAACTGTGATTATACACAATCAGTTTTTAAACACTGTTTGTAACAGTGACTTTTCATGTTCAGTTTTTAAGCACCCATTTGCAACAGCAATCTGACATATTCACAAATTCTTTGTACTCATTCGCAACAGCTATCTGGCATATTCAATTCAAAGCATTTGTATGCAACAGTGCTTTGGCATATTTACAGTTTTTATAAGCACTCATCTGCAACAGCAATTTTACATAACCAGTTTTTAAGCACTCATTTGCAAACAGTAATTTGACAAAGTTCAAAGTTCTCTGGCAACAGTGATTTTACATATTCAGTTTTTAAGCACTCGTTTGCAAACCGCGATCCGACATATTCAGTTTTCCAGCACTTGTTTTGCAAACAGCGCTGTAATGTTTTTTCACAATCATTCCCATGACATGGAGGTTGTAAAAAAAGAAAAAAAAAAAAAAAGAAAAGAAAAGTACTTATGTACACTTTGTGACAAGGCTGAATATGAAAAAAAACCTGGCAAAACACACACAATATCATTGAACACATTCGCAGTTTAAAGGTTTTCAAAAAAGGAACTTGACCTCCTGTCTGTTCAAAAACTGAACAGAAGAGTCTTGCATAGTGCTAGTTTTTTTTGTTTTGGTTTTTTTTTTTTTAACTCATCTTGGCTTTCCACATGCATCGTTGATTCAACCCAGGGGAGGCAGTGAGGGAGGGAAGGGGGGTGGGGGGAAGGGGTGTATCATGTCTATTAAAACAGGCAGACACTCACTGCCTGAGGCATGCCTGTCAACTGGCTGCAAATCTCTTTTGTCTGGTCTAAAAAACACGTCTGTACAATTCTGCTTTAGGGTGTCTGGGTATTTACATTACGTGTGTGTGTGTGTGTGTACATGTGTGTGTGTGTGCACGCATGCGTGTGTGAGCATGTGCGTGTGTGTGTGTGTGTGTGTGTGTGTGTGTGTGTGTGTGTGTGTGTGTGCCTGTATTTGCGTTTGCTTGTGCGCGTGTGTGTTTTGTCATTGACACATTCCATTTGTCTTGCTAGTATTAAGCCTTGATTATAGAGCCCCAAGTTTTTATTTTTGTTAACCTCCATCCACCCCCCCACCACCCCCGCAGTCCCCCACTCGCCCCCCTCCCCCCATGAATGCCCCCCCCGCCCCCCATATTGACGTTATCTGTCAGCGCTTTGGGCCACAGTGCTCAGAGCTAAAGCATATTACAAATACCCGTCATTATCAAAATTACCAAAAAAAAAAAACCCCCAAAAAACACAACAGTGTCAGTCAGTCAATCACACAACAGATTTGTAACCTGGGCAATGAACCCTCACTCAAACTAACTCTGAAAATCAAAAGTGAAAAGAATAAGGAACCTACCCCCCCTCTCCCGTCCCCCCCTCAACTTTTCCATCCTTGGGTTTTAAGCCGTTGTTATTCCCACTCATGCTCAGGAACACAGAGGCATGCATTTTGAATTAAAACCCTGCCGTGTACAAAATTTCTTTTACAATTATAATATATAATAAACATTAAAAAATAAAATAAAATAAAAAAATCTTTGATTCGTTGCCGTTGTCAGCTCTCTCCTTATACAGTGTGATTAGGGATCAGATGTCTGCATGCACTTGCGTTAAAAAAAAAAAAAAAAAAAAAAATCACATACCCGTGCAATGGCTCACATGCGTGTACTTACTCGCATCACACACAGTTCATGTTTCAAGAATCAGTTAAAACTGAACCTCATTTTCTGTCTGTATGAATAAGGAAGGTCAGTCTGAAACTAATAAACACACAAAGTTGGCTGCAGGCACCACAAGAAAAACCACAACAAAAACAACAACAAAAATCCTGCAAAAGGGGGGCAGTAGACAAGTGGTCATGCGCCAAACTAGGAACTGAGTGTCCATAGGTTTGATTCCCACACAGACTGAGACTTTAACCCCCCACCCCCGCCCCCTCCCCCCCCCACTCCTGCCCCACATCCCCTCCAGTTCCAGAACAAATAAAAGTGAACGAAACACAGAAACCCAGAAACTGAGAAACCAAAAACAAGATGCCAGACATTCAAAAAATGAAAAAAAAAAGTCCCAACATTTCATTTCAAACATGCTCACATGCTTGCCTATACACACACACATTTTGATAAAGCTCTTGGCTGTCGGTCACTGGCTGTCGAAGATCAAAGCAATCACGGTTTTTGTATTTTTGACATCAGCTCAAATATAAGGCACTTTCAAAAAAAGATTATTAAAAAAACCAACAAGTTTATCAAATGTGCTGTACGAAGTTATACAATCATCAAATAGCACAACCAGCAAGGTAATCACCTTAAAGTGGAAGAAATTTCTGTTCAAAAATCATTTTTTAAAAGTGAAATCTTTGGCAAAAAAAAGAAAAAGAAAAAAAAGAAGATTAAATTCAGCAATACACAGACCCCCCCCCCCACCCTTCCCCCCCACTCCCCTCCAGAAGAACATCTAAGCAACATCACCACAGCTAAACAACCAACCAACCATATCTTTTCTGGGGGAAAAAAATCAACCAGAAACCAACAATATCAAGTTAAAAAACACAATTGTCAGAACCTTTTTATTTTGATGGGTTAGTCCAGGGAATGGATGACGCGTCAACAAAACAAAGAAATCAGTCCCCACAACGCACACACACACACACACACACACCCACCCTCTTAGAAAAGGCACACACACACACACACACCCTCTTAGAAAAGGCACACACACACACTCTCCCCTGGTCAACCTTGACTGTAAACGTTTTGTCAGAAAAACCAAACCACTCTTAACTCACTCAGTACGGCCAGTCCTCTCTTCTCCTCTACACAGACCCCTCGGATGTCCAGTGGGTGTCTGAATGACCCAACCTTTAGCTTCCGTCGTCAGAACTGTGGTATTCTTTGTCAACATTCACCTCTTCAGTATAAGAGCGTTCTGCTTGCAATATTTTGATGATGGTAATTGGGATGAATCGCTGTTAACGTCGTCTCTTTCGCCGTTCGTATGGAGAGAGTTAACCCCACTACTCTTGAAAAAAAAACCCAAAAAATGGGACCAAGACCAATAGTGGGTGGAAGTCATACCTGTACAATTTTTATCTCACAAAACAAAAGAAGAAAAAGAAAACCAAAAAAGGTAGACATTAAGTACACCAAACTCCACATCCAACGAAGTAAGTACCCAAACTTTACAAAAGGTCAACTTGGTGGGTGGGTGGGACTGAACGAACGAACAATGCGTATGACCTGACAGTCGCAAGTCTTTCACTTAGCACCATGCATTCAGCTTTTGCGAAAACTTTGTGAGGTATATGTAACAACTCAGCTGAGATCGACTGGGAAGGGGTAGGGGGGAATACGGAGGGGACGTGGGGTGTGGGGGGCGGGAGGGGGGAAGAGGGAAAAGTAAGATAAAAATCAGCCGTCAACAGGTGGGTTACTGGTGTATAGCACTGGACAAGAGGGAAGATGGGGGCAGCATCATTAAGACTTTTTGATTTGGAAAGATTGAAAAAAAAAAAAATCATGTCAGAACAGTAGTTTTGGTATGAAAAAGAAAAAAAAAGAAGAAATTATAAAAAACGAAAATCAACACAGGCTCATATACACTACCCCTCACCCAAAACCTGTCTCCTTTTTCTTTTTTTAAAGTGAGTAGGGCCCGGGACTAGTGATTGAATGGTCCGTTTAAAATCGTTTCAACTGCTCTCTCCTCCACCCAAGTCAAAAAAAAAAAGAAAAAAAAGAAGAAAAAAAACAAAACAACAAAAACACCAAAAACCCCACCCAACACCCCCTCACAAAACCCCCAACAAGAACTACATAAAAAAAACAACGCAAAATCACCCTCCCAACACAACCAAAAAACCCCCCCAAAACCATGTCAAATACTGCAGCAATGCCAAGGCCACTTGGGAACTGTGTCAAGGTCACTCGGAGAGGACAACATAGGGGAGGAGGGGGGGGGGAAACCTTTTTTCTCTTCCCCAACACCCACACCTTCCAAATCATTTACATGACACATGCACACTCTGACGCTGATGCTGCCTCTGGTGAGTGCACAGGTAAGGCCAAAAAAACAGGTCAAATACTGCAGCAACAGCACTGCCAAGGCCACTTGGGAACTGTGTCAAGGTCACTCGGAGAGGACAACAGGGGGGTGGGGGGGGGGGGGGGGGGAGGAGGAGGAGAAGGCGAAACCTTTTTCTCTTTACCTCCACCTCCCCCAATGTCATTTGCACAACACACCCACACTCTCATGATGCTGCAGCCTCAGATGAGCATGCAAGTAAGGAAAAAAAAAAACAAAAAAAAAACCCAGGTCAAATACTGCAGCAATGCCAAGGCCACTTGGGAACTGTGTCAAGGTCACTCGGAGAGGGAAACAGGATCTAGGGAAAACCTTTATGTGTCATTTACACAGCACACGCACACTCTCATGATGGTGCTGCCTCAGGTGAGCGCGCAGGTAAGGCAGGCGAGAGAACCGGCACCAGCAACGCCGACACGGAAAAGGCCACATCCCAGAATGCACCGCCGCCTTGGCATGCCGCTCACAGGCTTCGGGGCTCGGGAAACGGCGCCCGCACCGCCAGCAGTCTTTGGTGCGAAGGAGAGCCCTGCTGCTGCTGCTGCTGCTGTTGTATTGTTTGCTGCTGCCTGTTGTCGTTTGGCTGTTGTTGAGGGATGCCGCTTTCTTCGATGACGGCGGCGGCGGTGGTGGTGGTGGTGACTGCTGCTGCTGAGGTGGTGCTTGCCGATCGTTGAGGAGTGACTGGGAGGAGGCGGCCTTGAGATGCCCGGCAAACTTTCTGCCGAAGGAGCTGCCGTTGAAGAGATCTGCCCACACAGAGTCTCAGTGTCAGAAAAGTGTCAAAAAAGCGTGCTTGCTGACTGATTCTTCTTCTTCTTCTTCTGCGATCACTCGTATGCACACGAGTGGGCTTTTACGTGTATGACCGTTTTTACCCCGCCATGTAGGCAGCCATACTCCGTTTTCGGGGGTGTGCATGCTGGGTATGTTCTTGTTTCCATAACCCACCGAACGCTGACATGGATTACAGGATCTTTAATGTGCGTATTTGATCTTCTGCTTGCATATACACACGAAGGGGGTTCAGGCACTAGCAGGTCTGCACATATGTTGACCTGGGAGATGGTAAAAATCTCCACCCTTTACCCACCAGGCGCCGTCACCGTGATTCGAACCCGGGACCCTCAGATTGACAGTCCAACGCTTTAACCACTCGGCTATTGCGCCCGTCTGCTGACTGATTGGTACCTGCAACATTGCATCTGCCTAGCAGATGAATACCTGGCCAGCAGCGTTTACCCAGTTATGCCAGTCAGGCCTTGAGTGCATGCATATATATATATTTGTTTATCTATCAATGTAGACTTCATCTACAGTTTTTGCTATTTTGTGTACCTATCAAAGGAAATTTTCTATCTAAAATTACGTTTAAGTAACATACTTACCGTGACCCACTAGTGCAGACTCCGGCAGGGGTCTGACATTCCTGTCCTGTGCAAACTACTATCCGCCTATCGCCTGCGACGCCATTTTCGATACATATGCAGATTAGCTTGTCGTATGGGGCTCGCTGGCTCGCTGTGGAGTGTGTTGTTACAAAATCTCATGAAGAAACTTTCCATTCGACCCTTGACACGTTCGCAATGCCCGGTGCAGCTGCGATTATTATGCTACCCCATGAGGAAAATGTGGAAAAATTTTAATTGTTGAAACCGCTATAGCGTTCTGTCTTCCGGAACGCTACCTTACATCAGGAACGCTATAACGTTCCATCGTCTGGAGTGAGTTAAACACAAAACTCTGTCACAAAAAAACAACAAAAAACAAACAAATAAAAAAAACCCAACCACCAAAACAACACAGTTCAACGCAAATCATCTAAACCGTTACGTTCCTTCAGGCAAACAAGTCTAGGCTGTGCTGAAGATGTCAGGCCCTTCCACTCAATGCATCATCCACAAATTATTACAAAAAAAAAGTCAATAGCATGGAGCACAAATACAATGATGATGACAATAACAACAAGAGAGGCAAGGCCTTCAAGACTCACTTGTGATAAATTAAGTCCCCTAGCATTAAATACAGAGTAATTTCCCATTTTTACTATCTGCACCAAAACGTTTGCAAAATAAATAAAACTTCCATGCTTAGCAAAAGAAGTTCCTGTTTGAACAAAAAATGATAATAATGACTGCTCTTGTTGTTGTGTCAGAATAAGAGGTCAAAGTGCCAAGTTTAGAGAATACAAAAAATATAAATATAACAGTAAATGCAGTTTGCATATAATTAGGCTTCATTTTTTTTTTTTTTTTTGTGCCCATCCCAGAGGTGCAATATTGTTTTAAACACGATGACTGGAAAGATCTGAATTTTTCCTATTTTTATGCCTAATTTGGTGTCAACTGACAAAGTATTTGCAGAGAAAATGTCAATGTTAAAGTTTACCACGGACACACAGACACACGACACACACACACACAGACAACCGAACACCAGGTTAAAACACACTCACTTTGTTTACACAAGTGAGTCAAAAAGGGAAAATAAATCATCATCAAGGCTTCATAACAGTTACAACATCAACAGTTAAAACAAACAAACAAAAAACAAACAAACATAAACACACACACAAATACACCCACTCACAAGGAGATTCTGAATGCAAAGGGGAAGAGCGACGTTTGTTGTCCTCAAAGCTGGTGATGTACGCACAGCGCTGTTTGTGTTTCTTCAGCACCCCTGCATCGGCAAACTTTTTCTGGCAGCCCTGGCACCGGTACGGGCGCTCTCCTGCAACAGTCAGCATCTCCTGACAACTAACTGACATGCACTGTACATGTCTGCTTGAAAAAGCAAACAAAAAACAAAATGAAACAAACAAAAAAAAACCCCCAAAAACAACGACACCAGACAGAGAAAGCAACAACAACAACACACACACACACACATCCACGAAAAACAAAACAAAACAAAAACAAGAGAAGCAAGGCCTTCAAGACTCACTTGTGATAAATTAAGTCCCCTACAAAAAATATAAATATAACAGTAAATGCAGTTTGCATACAATTAGGCTTCATTTTTTTTTGTTTTTTTGTGACCATCCCAGAGGTGCAATATTGTTTTAAACAAGATGACTGGAAAGAACTGAATTTTTCCTATTTTTCTGCCAAATTTGGTGTCAACTGACAAAGTATTTGCAGAGAAAATGTCAATGTTAAAGTTTACCACGGACGCACAGACACAGACAGACAGACAGACAGACACACACACACACACACACAACGGAACACCGGGTTAAAACATAGACTCACTTTGTTTACACAAGTGAGTCAAAAAAGACATCTTCAGCAAATAGTCAAATGTTAGCTTCAGCTAAATGAGCCCTCTGGTGTCTTTTTACACGCACCGAGTTCTATTTGTATGCCAAATTTGATGTCAACTGACAAAGTATTTGCAGAGAAAATGTCAGTGTTAAAGTTTACCACGGACACACACCGACACACACAGACAACCGAACGCCGGGTCAAAAAAACCCCCCCAAAACCAAAACCAAAACCCCACCCCAAAACAAACACACACAAAAATGACAGGGAAAAAAAAAAGGAAAAGATTTTCTTTAAGACACAACCCCTAAAAACGAACTCCACTTTCTATCTAGCACTGACCCGTATGCTGCCGATAGTGACGCTTCAGACTGGACGACTCGGTGAACGTCTTGTCGCACCTGTCACACGCGAAGGGACGCAACCCCAGGTGGGTCTTCATGTGGCGCAGCAGAATGTAGCGTTTTGAGAACACCTGGGGGAAAGGAGAAATGAAAAGTTTTGTGAACACCTGGGGAGGGGGCGGGGGGGGGGGGGGGGGGGGGGGAGGAGAAATGAAAAGTCTTCTGACCACCTGGGGGAAGAAGATATATAAAGTGTTGTGAATACCTGTGTGGAGGAGAAATGAAAAGCTTTGTGAACACCCGGGGAAGGAGAAATGGAACATTTTGTGAAGAAGATATTAAAGTGTTGTGAATACCTGGGTGAAGGAGAAATGAAAAGCTTTGTGAACACCTGGGGAAGGAGAAATGGAACATTTTGTGAACACATGTGTAAGGAGAAATGGAACATTTTGTGAAGAAGATATTTAAAGTGTTGTGAGTACCTGGGTGAAGGAGAAATGAAAAGCTTTGTGAACACATGGGGAAGGAGAAGTGTAACGTTTTGTGAACAACTGTACAAGTAAAGGGTAACGTTCTGTGAACACCTGGGGAAGGAGAAATGAAAGGTTTTGTGACTACCCGGGGAAGGAGAAATGAAAAGAACTGGGAACACCTGTGTAAGGAGAAATGTAAAGTTTTGTGAACACCTGGGGGAAGGAGAAATGAAAAAGTGTTGTGAAAACATGCGTAAGGAGAAATGTAATATTATGTGAACACCTGTGCAAGTAAAATGTAATGTTTTGTGTACATTTTGGGGAAAGGAGAAATGAAATGTTTTGTGAACACCTGGGGAAAGAAATGTGACGTTTTGTGAACACCTGGGGGTCGGAGGAACAAAAGATTTTGTGAACACCTGTGAGGGAGGAGAAATGAAATGCTTTGTGAACACCTGGGGAAAGAAATGTAACGTTTTGAGAACACCTGTGGGGGAGGAGAAATGAAACTTTTTTTGTGAACACCTGGGGGGAAGAAGAAATGAAACATACTGTGAACACCTGGAGAAAGGAGAAATGGAACGTTCTGTGAACACTTGGGAAAGGAGAAATGAAAAGCTTTGTGAACACACCTGCAAGCAGAATTAAAAGACCCCGTCCCTCCAACACCCCTGAACACCCCTCCCCCACCTTCTCCCTCAAAATAAAAGAGTGGTGTTGCACTGTACTGACGCCACTCTCCCCTGAGAAGAGCAGTCCAAATTTCAAAGACAAAGAGAAAAACACTATGCAATACAATGCAAAAGGGTTGGAGCTTCACAACGCATTGGCTGATGCCCATTTGGTCAAATCACAAATGAAAAAAAAAAAAAAACAAAAACCAAAAAAAAACCCACACAAAAGAAACACTAAGTAATTCACCCACCTTCTTACACTGCGTGCACGGGTACAACCAGCAAGACGACGGAGACGCTGCTGCCTCCGCCACCGCCGCCGCCGACGACGAAGAAGAAGCCTTTCCACCCTTCGTCCTCCTCCTCCTCCCTCCCACCACCCCCTCCTCCCCCGCCCCTTTCTCCTGCAGGCAGGACCCCCGCTGCAGGTGCTTCTTGAGGCCCGAGTTCTCCAGGAAGGTCCGGCCGCAGTGGAGGCAGCGGCAGAGGTTCTGGCCCGTGTGCAGGCGCGTGTGGCGCTTGAGGCTGCAGGCCTCCGCGAAGCTCTTGCCGCAGTGCTCGCAGGTGTGCAGCTTCCGCTTGGGCGCCTGGCCAACCCCGCGACCCCCGCCATCGGCATCGCCGCCGCCACCGCTGGCACTGCTGCTGCTGCCACCCCCACCTGCCCGGCTGCGATGCCAGGCCAGGTGCTGGCTGTAGTTGGCTGCGTCTGAGAAAACCTGGGGGGGTGTAGAAAAAAAAAAAAACGAAAAGAAAAAAAAGGATGAGGTAACAGATGAGAACATTGAAATAAAACAAAAGAAAATAAAACACATGGGTGCGGCTGCACTGTGTGAGATGACACGCTCTCCCTGGAGAGAGAGCAGCCTGAATTTCACACAGAAAAATCTGTTGTGACTATAAAAAAAAAATTAAAAAAAAAAAAAAAAAAAAAAAATTCAGTACAATACAATGCTATTCAACACAAAATTTTTACAAATTACAACACAAAGACAATACCAACAGAATGCAATACAAATACAACACAGAAGACAATCCCAACACAACACCATACAAATCATACAACATAAAGACAATACCAACACAACACAATACAAATACAACAACAACAAAAAAAAAAAGACAACATCAACATAGTACAAACACAACTAAAAAAAAACAAAACAATACCATCACAACACAATACACAAACAACACAAATACCATGCCAACACTTCTTCTTCTTCTTCTGGTGTTTGTGAGCCACGTTCACTTGTAGTTGTATGTACACAAGTGGGCTTTTACCTGTATGACTGTTTTTACCCCGCCATGTAGGCAGCCATACTCCGCTTTCAAGAGGGTGTATGCTGGGTATGTTCTTGCTTCCATAACCCACCGAACACTGATATGGATTACAGGATCTTTAACGTGTGCATTTGATTTTTCTGCTTGCGTATACACACGAAGGGGGTTCAGGCACTGAGCAGGTCTGCACATATGTTGACCTGGGAGATCGTAAAAAATCACCACCCTTTACCCACCAGGCGCTGTCACCGTGATTCGAACCCGGGACCCTCAGATTGAAAGTCCAACGCTTTAACCGCTCGGCCATTGCGCCCGTTGATACCAACACAATACAACACAAAGACCACATCAACACAACACCCAAAAACACAGAAGACAACACCAATACAAAAAAACACTAAACACAACAACAACAAAAACAAGAGAGGCAAGGCCTTCAAGACTCACTTGTGATAAATTAAGTCCCCTAGCATTAATTACAGAGTAATTTCCCTTTTT
This sequence comes from Babylonia areolata, assembly GCF_041734735.1. NCBI lineage: Eukaryota > Metazoa > Mollusca > Gastropoda > Neogastropoda > Buccinidae > Babylonia > Babylonia areolata. The sequence goes on from NC_134908.1 coordinate 7,517,469, forward strand.
TACTATCTGCACCAAAACGTTTGCAAAATAAATAAAAATTCCATGCTTAGCGAAAGAAGTTCCTGTTTGAACAAAAAATGATAATAATGACTCCTCTTGTTGTTGTGTCAGAATAAGAGGTCAAAAAGCCAAGTTCAGAGAATACAAAAAAATATAAATATAACAGTAAATGCAGTTTGCATATAATTAGGCTTCTTTTTAAAAAAATTTTTTTGTGCCCATCCCAGAGGTGCAATATTGTTTTAAACAAGATGACTAGAAAGAACTGAATTTTTCCTATTTTTATGCCTAATTTGGTGTCAACTGAGAAAGTATTTGCAGAGAAAAATTACGTTTAAATAACATACATACCGTGACCCAACTAGTGCAGACTCCAACAGGGGTCTGACATTCCCGTCCTGTGCAAACTACTATCCGCCTATGCGGAGAAAATGAGAGAACTACAGCCGATAACCTCCCGGAAGTAGGTAACGTCCCCTTTGTCCCCCTGGCTAGCGCCCTCTTTTGAAAAAATAGCAATGTTAAAGTTTACCACGGACACACAGACACACACACCTACACACACACAGACAACCGAACACGGGGTTAAAACATAGACTCACTTTGTTTACACAAGTGAGTCAAAAACAAAGAAGACAACACCAATACAAACAAACATTTAAACACAACAACAACAACAAAAATCATCATCACCTTCCCGCAATCCACACAGCGAAGCTTTGAACCATCCAGCACAACCGATGAATGAGCGTAGCAGCCCCGGGCCCTGTGCTTGCTCAGCGAGCCACTGTCGGCGAAGCCCTTGAGGCACACGCCGCACGCGTACGGCCGCGCCGAGGCGTGCCCCTCCAGGTGCCGCCGCAAGGTGTCGGAGTCCGAGAAGGACCTGGTGCAGACGGTGCAGCGCAGCGAGGGCGTGACCCGGTGCGCCTTCTCGTGCGCCGTCTGCTCCTCCTTGGTGGAGAACACCTGACGAGACCAACAGGGAAGCATGAAATTGATCTCTTGTAAAGAAATCAACAGGTAATATGGTTAGACATGTATAAAAAAAATTTTTTTAAGTTGTTTTTTTTAAATTTTGGTGTGTCAAGTGGATGGTTAGCTCAAATAGGATTTTCACCTTATAACAGAACTTATAGATTTGACACCAAAAAAATGTTAATGTTTACTTATATTTATGTAAAATTGAGGACAGCTTTCCACAAATATCAGTTTTTTTGAACAAATTAAAAACTCGATATAGAATTGAAGAATATAATGCATATATTAACTTTAACCATACCATTTTCTCTGCCAGATGGCTGCCTTACAAATTATTGATCACAAATGATTAGTAACCTGTTCATGATTAACGAAAATTAACCACCCATATTTATTTTCTTTTTATTGATATTTATAAGAAATGATTGAGGTGTTCACTTTCTGTGAATGTGTTCTAAGATACTTGACAGTTTGTATTCCTTGACAGCTTGTGTAAGATCTTAAGAAATGAATGATAATACTCCATGATGATAACCAACCAGTGTATAATCCAGCTGCTTGGCTGTTTCTATCAGAGTATTTATGGTGTTCGTTTGGTTTTTTTGTTTGTTTTTGTTTGTTCTTTGTTTGTTTTTTCTTCTTTATAAATGTCCATTAAGATGCTGCTGTTGTTGTTGTAAAATGTCAACCTACCAAAATGGAATTTAAAAAATGTTTAAAAAAAAAAAAAAAAAAATGTTAATGTGTCAAGTGGATGGGTAACACCTAACACCCTCCCCCCCCCCCCCTCGCCCCAAACCCCACCCCCGGAGAGTTTATTTTACAGGTTAGAGAACAAAAAAACTGTAGGTGTAACTTCAAAATGGATTTTCCCCCTAAAGAACTTATTTTACAGGTCAGACATAAAAAGAATGTTGGTATGTCAATGGTAAGCTTAAACAGGATCCCCCCCCCCCCCCCCACGCCCCCTGTCCCCTAAAGAACAAATTTTACAGGCTAGAGAACAAAAGCGACAACAAAAAACAATAGTAGGTCAGGTGTCGAGTGGGTGGTTATCTCAAAAAGGACTCCCCCACCCCCTCCTCCTAAAGAAATTTATTTTAAGTTAGAAAAAAACACAACCTACTTTGCAAGTTACAGATGTTGGTGTGTCAAGCAGATGGTTAGCTTAAAAAGGATCCCCCCCGACCCCCCAACTCCCCTTCGAAAGAATTTATTTTACAGGTTGGAAAAAAAAAAATGCAGGCGTGTCGAGTGGATGATTTGCTCAAAAAGGTTTTTTCCTCCTAAGAACTTATTTTACATGTTAGACATTAAGAAAAAAAAGAGAAAAAAAAGGAAAAAATGTTGGCATGTCGTATGTGGCTGGTCAGCATAAAAAGGATTCCCCCCCCCCCCCCCCCCCTCCCATGAAAGAACTTATTTTACAGGTAAGACATAAAAAAACAACAACCAGGTAGGTGTGTCAAGTAGATGGTTAGCTCCCCCAAACACACACACACACACGCATACGCACACGCATACACACGCACACAAAAGCAGACACAGATTTACACGCAACACACACTTACACTCATCTAACATCATTATTAACAGCTACACTATACACAGACTAAAGATTGAACACACACGCACACACACACAAGTATATAGATATATACACCTAACACACACACACACACACACACACAAAAGCACAACCCCTACCCCCACATTTTTTGTTATTGTTTTTTTTGTTTTGTTTTTGTTTGTTGTCTAATATCACTTCAAGTGGAAAGACGTTAAACTGAAGACGAACGAACACAAAAGCAGACATAGATCTATGTACACCCAACATTCACTCAAATACACACACTCGTCTAATATTATTCATAGCAATACTAAAGACAAAATAAACAACACACACACGCACACACACACACACACACACACACACGCGCAAACACACAAGAAGACACAGATAACACACCCAACACATACTCGTCTGATAAATGGAATATCATCATTAATAGTCAAATTACAAACTAAAGAACACACACACACACACACGACCACACACACAAACTCAACTCACCATCTGACACTGGGTGCAGGCGAAACCCTCCTCGGCAGCAGCACCCACCACCGCCCCCTCCTCCACCACTGTTGACACCCCCGCCACACCACTCTCTCCCCCTCCTCCTACACCACCGCCGCCAGTCTTGCAGCCTCGCAGCCAGTGCCTCTTCAGGCTGCCCTGGTCCGAGAACACCTTGTCGCAGTTCTCGCACACGCATTGTTGCTGCTGGTCCGAGTGCAGTCTGGCGTGGCGCTTCAGGCTGCTGGCGTCGGAGAACACCTTCCCACACACCTCGCAGTGGGTGAGGGATTCTGGGAAGGGGCCCGGAGGAGTCGTCGCCGCGGGCAACGCGGGCTCCACCGACGAGCTGCTTCTTCTTCTCTTCTTCACCACCGTCATGGTGGGCGTTGTTGTCGGAGGCGGGGTGGTGGTGAGCTCGGCACATGCGCTCCTCCCACTCCGACTCTCAGATGACAGAGACTGCAAGGAAGACGCTGCCGCCAAAGCAGAGCTTCTCTCCCTTCCGATTTCTGGTGATGCTCTGCTGATCGGGTGTTCATCCGACGCACCCTCTCTCTTCTCCGTCATGAAAACGGCCGCCGCTGGGAAAACCTGCAAGATGAAAAACCATCCACGGCGGAACGTACGGACGGCGGCGACAATGGCTCTGTCTTGATAATCATGCGCGCCGCCTCCGGTTCTGGTTCCGATTCTGCCGCTGACCTGTTACAGGTCGTTATCGACATGTCAAACAAGGCAGACCTGGCCGGAGAACGTCCAAACTCTTGCGGGTCGGCAGAAAACACCCGCGAGCCGCCACCGCTCTTCTTGAGCAGGCTGAGGGAAGTGACCGCCTCCAAGACCTCAGCGGGGAGGGAGCCGTCGAACAGCGCCCCCATCTCGCTGTGGTTCTTCTGGACGTGTTTCTCCAAGTAGGGCGCCGACACGAAGAGCTTGCTGCAGACAGGGCAGGACACGGCCTGCTCCATGCTGACAATGGCGGAAGTGCCGGTGCCAGGGGGTGGTGGCAGCAGCAGGGTGGGCGCTCAGGTGGAGGAGAGAGTGGCGGGACAGGTCAGCCTGACTCTCGCACAGCTTGCCGCACGTGTCACAGCGGTGGTGGTGATGCTGGGAATGATGGGTGGTGAGGGCTGCTGAGCTCTCCTCCTGCTTCATGTCTCTGTGACCAACCGCCTGTCGGCTGGGGTCAGGTGTTGCCCGACCGTAAGCCGATGCCGAGTTCTGCGTGCCTTCCATGCCTGATGATACACCCCCGTCGGTCCCTGCATTGCTCCCCCTCCTTCCCTCTCTCTTACACTTCACGCTCGTAAAATCGCTCGCCGCATCTCTGTTGACACCACCCATGCAGGCGACCGTTTTCTCACCCACCCCCACCTCAGAACCGACACCCGGCTTTGGCCCGTTCCCTGCAGCCACAAGCACGACATCCTTGACGCAACCTTCGCTGACCGTGACCGCCATGACCTCGTCGCCGGTCCGCGCGCGGCACTTGACCAGGTGCTTCTTGAGGCCGCTGCTGTCGGTAAAGCCCTTGCCGCAGCGCGAGCAGTTGTGGGGCTTGACGTCTGAGTGGACGCTCTCGTGGCGGCGCAAGCTGCTGGCCTCGATGAAGCCCTTGCCGCAGGTCTGGCACTTGAAGTCCCGCAGGCCCAGGTGGATCTTGACATGGCGCTTCAGCTTGGAGAAGTCCGTGAAGGCCTTGCCGCACTGCGGGCATGCGTGCTTGCCACCCACCGGTCGCCTGCCGTTTTCCAGGGATGAGCGATACTCTGCGTTCTTCTTCTCCTCTGCAGGGGGGTGGTGGTGCTTGGCAGCGCCATGTTCCGTCATTGCCAGGAACTGCAGGATCTGAGCGTTCTCTTCAGCCACCGATGGGAGCTTCTTCTGCTGCTGTGCCTGAGTGAGGAAGGAAACACACAACGCTTGCTTCAGCATCACTTCAGATACATATCGCGTGTACACACACACACACCCTTGTGTGATCATCGTAATGCTGCTAGACTAGAAATGAAAAGAATTCTAAACCTGCATTCCAAAACAACCAGCCAACCAATGTTCTTTCCCTTTTTAGTTTTTTAAAATTTTTTATATATATATACTTGTGACATCACCTTCCACTTGGAATCAGTTCCTGCGTTCTGTTGGGCACTATGCATCACTTACGGTAAATAAAGATTACTGATGAGGGGGGGGTAACTATGCTGCATCTACTCTTGTTTTCTCCCCTTCAGCACGGTAGCAGTTTGCACACAGGACAGGGAATCAGACCCCTGCCGGAGTCTGCACTAGAGGGTCATGGTATAGTGTGTGTGATTAAAAAAAGATTAAAGGCCCCATAGTCTTTTTTTTTTTTTTTTTTTGCTGCCCCATCATCTGCACCGTTTCAGTAGCATTACTTCCAAGCCACTCATTTAGATTACCCCATACATGGCCACACCCGGGTTCGTCCGTCACAGTTCCAGCGTCAGCAGTCCACAAGGAACCATCGATGTTAGGTCGCCAGGAGGCTACACACCAGAGGAGACCCTGCACTGCTGCTGAGTCACTTCGGTGGTGTTCAGTGGTGCCTGTTCTGTTTTAACATACTTAGGACACCACCCTACTAACGACAATAATGGCTTAGTCTCGGAGCCAGACTGAGTGAGCGTCCCTCCCAGAGTGGAGACCGCCACCACGCCCATCAAACAACAGCCACCCCATGAATCTGCCGACACTGACGACATTGACAGGACTCAACCCAAGCACGGAAGTGGAGGGGCATCGAAACTGAGGTCACCATGAGAGCAGGCCCCATAGTCTTCTGTGGCCACTGAGGCACTGAATTTATATCCACAGTGTCTAGGGCTCGGCATAAGATACCGAGGCCTAATCCTCTCCTTGAGAAAAAAAAAAAAAAAAGTTCTGAGGAGTTATCGTAACACATGAAATCAGTGATAAAATAAAAGTTAAGAACATGTCACATGCATATCTCAGTCCTTTTCTTCCCTTCTTTTTGAATTTTCCCCATACACACACACGCACACAAAGTTATTGACAACACACACACACACACACACAGTTATTGACAATACACACACACACATGCGTGCACACACACTTATTGATAACACACACACACACATACTGACAACACACACACACATACGCATATATTGACAACACACACACACACATATTGACAACATACACATATTGACAACACACACAAATATTGACAACACACACACTTATTGACAACACACACACACGCATATACTGACAACACACACACACATATTGACAACATACACATATAGACAAAACACTCAAATATTGATAACACACACACACACATATTGACAACAAACACACACATACACATATTACCAACACACACATCCTGACAACACACATATATTGACAACACACACACACACATACACACACACATACTGACATAACACACACGCATGCATGAACACTCACAACACACATACACACTCATGACACACACACACACTCATAACACACACACACACACACACACTCATGACACCAAACCAACCTGACAACTCTCAATCATCGAGGACGGGGACAGGGAAGGCGACAGGGACTGGGACAGAGGAGGGGGAGGAGGAGGAGGAGGAGGAGGAGGAACCCCCACCCCCACCACAGCCGACCCCGGTGACCCCTCGGCGCCAAAGCTGACAGTTTCCTGGCGACACGCTCGGCACCTCTGGGCCCGACGGTTACCCTCAGAGCTGGAGCTCAGCGAGTCGCTGGTCACTTGGTTCTCCTCCTTCTCCTCCTCCTCGTCGTCTTCATCGTCATCATCGTCGTCGTCGTTGATCACATCACCGCACTCAAAGCAGATCTGGCTGTCGCTCTTTTTCGGGGCTCTGCTCTCCACCTTCTTCTTACTCTTGAAGACAGAGAAGAAAAAAAGAGTATGGATCAGGAAAATTGTATAGAAAAGAAAAAAAATGATTGTGCCAAAAATACTTTAACTCTTTCCGGACGAAGGAATGCTCACGCATTCCTTCACAAAACGTATTCGGTTTCGGACGAAGGAATGGAATAGCATTCTCCGAAAGTAAAATTCCATCATGCGCTGTACACGTGATTTTGTGATTAGCCAAGCAGAGTGCGCTATTCTGGGTCACTCCACAATCGAATAGTATGATTGTTTAGTCTGGGATGTGTGGCCTGTCTCGCACACACGCTGACAAAGTCACTGACCGGTCGTCTGCTCGCGTGCCAGCCTGTTAGCAAAGCGGCCTCTTCTCAGAATGTTGTGAAGCGAACAAGGCAGTGACGGCAATATTTTAGGGTTGCCGAAGTACTTGAAATGCTACAAACTGAAGGGTCGGACATTGAAGAGGTGGATGATGACGAAGAAGAAAGCGAATTTAATGCAGAAAGCGAGCATGGGTATGGTGATTCAGGGTGAAAAATTGGCAGTATTTTCTACATATGGCAAAACTGTAAAAATAAGATGAGAAATTTGATTTTTTTTATATGTAATAGCTCAATACGTAATAAACCAGTTCTGAAAGTTTCATTTTCTTACACAGTATTTTGTATTTTTTGTAATTTTTTTCCAAACCCCTACAAATGGGCCGTCTGTGGGGAAAAGCAAGGGAGAAAACTTGTCGTCCCGAGTGAGTTAAAACAATATAACACTTAAAAAAAAAACACCCAAACAATCGTAATACTTAAAACTGGTCACATACATCACAATGCCAAATCGATAGACACTGAAAATCACAATACTTAAAATGAAGTCTTCTCCTCACCAAACAAACACATCGTTAAAATCACCCACCCACCCACCCACCCACCCGCCCCTCCTCAAACAAACACCTCAACAGCATACACAAAACATTTCAACCCACTCACAATACTTAAAAAATGAATCCCAATACTTAAAAAAACCGGTCACATACATCACAAGACCCAAATAATGGGTACTTCAAAATTGTATTCATGGTTTCATTTAAATTTTTTTTTTTTATCATCATTACTGAATTGTTACTGCTAAAATGTAACTGCATGTTAGTTATACATTTCTTAGTAGTTATCAACCTTTTCTGTCCCCCCCCCCCACCCCCACACACACATACACACACCCCGTCCCCCCTTTTAAAAAAAAAATCGTCTTATATCACTTATACAGTTACAGTGAAAAGACGCTAAACTAATAAACCCAAATAATGCACTGTGTCCCACATCACATGATAGAAGTCACAAGGGCGCACCCTCACCTCCAGAAGGTGGTGAAACTCCAGCATCCTGGGAGCCACGCTGCGAATCCTGTCCGGCACGACAACTCGGGCCCCCTCTCCCTCCCCCTCTTTCTGCACCTCCTCCTCCTCCTCCTCTTCCCATGAGGACACAGACCTTGCCGGCCGCGGACACACCGACGACACGCCCAACGATTCTCCCCGTACCAGCTCGCTCTCACCACGGCTTCCTCCACTGCCAACCTCCGACGTGTAAGATCCCCAAAGAAGGAGCTTCACTGAGGCGTCTCCTCTCAGCTCATCCTGACCTGCTGCTGCTGCTGCTGCTGCCCGGAGCGCGAGCTTGGCCTCGTCCCCGCTGTGCAGGGTGTGATCCAGTCTCGACTCGAGGAGGATCTGATCTGAGGGCTCCTTGTGGAGCACGTCCCTGCCTACTGCTTCTGTAGCCAGGTGCTGAGCTTTGTCGGAGGGTTCTGCAAGATCACTGGCAGTGACGATGTCCTCTCTGCTGCTGCCGTCACCTTCCAAGGAAGTCTCAATGCTGTTGTTGTTCAGCGCGTCTGCCGAAGACTTGCCCACGAACGACCTGATCCGATGGTGAAGGAAGAAAAAATGTTTTTTTTTTTTTAAATATTGGAAAATGGTCAACAGTGATGATGTCAAGATGAAATATTTCTGAATGTTTTTAAACGAATAGCAGACACATACAAAAAACACACAAATGCACACACAGAGATAGCAATGCACACACACAAACACATACACACACAGAGACATAAAGTGATACACACACACACACACACACACACACACATCCAGAGTGCTGGATTCTTGCTCAAGTTTCCTGAGTTTTATCCTTAGTTTCGGCATACCTTGTGGGTAAAGTATGGACATCTTTCCCATCTCCCAGGTCAACATATCTGCAAACCTGCTTAGTGCCTGAACCCCCTTCAAATATGCACATTAAAGATCCCATGATCCATGTCAGCGTTTGATAGGTTATGAGAAACAAGAACAAAACCCACCATGCACATCCCCCTGAAAACAAAAGTAAGGCTGCCTACATGACATGGTAAAAGATGGTCAAATGTGTAAAATCCCACTTGAAAGTTTTTGAGTGAATGTCAAGAGTTACAGCCCATGAACACATACGAAGGAGAAGAAGAAGGAAGAAGGAGAAGAAGGAGGAGGAGAAGGAGAAGGAGGAGGAGAAGAGAGGATGAGGGAGAATATAAGGAGAAGGAGAAAGAGGAGAAGCAGAAGGAGACGAAGAGGAAGAAGAAGAATACAGAAGAGGAGGAGGAAGAAGAAGAAAGAAGTTGAAGCAGAAGAAAAAGGAAAGGAAGACGAAAAAGAAAAAGAAGAAGTAGATGGAGAAGAAGAAAAAGAAGAATATGAAAAAGAAGAAGAAAGAGAAGAAGAGGGAGGAGGAGAAAAGAAGAAGACAAAGAAGAATAGGAGAAGAAGTAATATAATAATAATAATAATAATGGATACTTATATAGCACACTATCCAGAAATCTGCTCTAGGTGCTTTACAAAAACGCTTTTGATAATATAAAACATTATATCTATGTTACATACACACACCAAAATGTGACCACACACACACACACACACACACGCACGCACGCACGCACGCACACACACACACACTGCACACATACATTTTAACATACATGTGTATCTAACAGCTACCCTAACACATACGCACACATAGGCAGGCACAAACTTACATAAACACACGCACACACAATACACATTCATATACATGCATGTAGTTATGTACACATACATATGTATACACACATAGTCAAGCACACCTAACGAAAAAGGAAGTGGACCTGCCACAATTGAACTTATTGCTGAGGGAAAAGGTGAGTTTTGAGACGAGATTTAAAAGATGCGAGGGAATCAGAATGACGGAGGTTATCAGGGAGCTTGTTCCACGTCTTTGGAGAAGTAGGAGAAGAAGAAGAAGTAGAGGCAGAAGAAGAAAAAAGACAATGAAGAAGAAGAAGAAGAAGAAGAAGACGAACAACAAGAAAACAACAACAAGATGAGGATCTCACCTGTAAATCTCCACCAGCGAGTACGAGGTGGAAGAGTCCACCTCCATCAGAGGTAATCTCGCAAAGTCATCGTCATCGTCGTCGTCGACAACATCATCGTTGTCGTTGTCGTTGTCATAGGGGGTGACGTCGTGGTGGTGGTGGTGGTGGCGCTGGTCCCCCCGGGGGGGAAGCAAGCAGACATTGCGCTCGTGTCGCAGCATGGAGGCGCGCTCCGAGAACGGCCGCCCGCAACCCCGGCATGTGTAACGCTTCTCCCCAGTGTGGACGCGCAGGTGGCGCTTGTAGCTGCCGGACTCCGTGAAGCACTTGGAGCACACCTGTGGCAAGGCCACACACACACAGAGATTTAACTCTTTCACGCGACTTAAGTTGACTGGACAGTGCAACGCCACAGGCAACTTTTTAGCTGACTAGACAATAGTGGAGTGATGGCCTAGAGGTAACGCGTCCGCCTAGGAAGCGAGAGAATCTGAGCGCGCTGGTTCCAATCACGGCTCAGCCGCCGATATTTTCTCCCCCTCCACTCGACCTTGAGTGGTGGTCTGGACGCTAGTCATTCGGATGAGACGATAAACTGAGGTCCCGTGTGCAGCATGCACTTAGCGCACGTAAAAGAACCCACGGCAACAAAAGGGTTGTTCCTGGCAAAATTCTGTAGAAAAATCCACGTCAATAGGAAAAACAATGAAAACTGCACGCAGGAAAAAAAAGAAAAAAAAAAAAGAAAAAAAAAAGAAAAAAAAAAGGGTGGCGCTGTAGTATAGCGACATGCTCTCCCTGGGGACAGCAGCCCGAATTTCACACAGAGAAATCTGTTGTGATAAAAAGAAATACAAAATACAAAATACAAAAAATGCACCGCCACAGGTGACTTTTGTCGACATTGAAGGGGTCATTCTGATAAGACCATTTTTCACATGGTAACAAATCTTGACAGCTGCTGCCAGTTTCCCCCGCTTGATAGAACAATGACTAACCTTTTGCCCCCCCGACCGTGTTTGAAGTGAACAAGTCCACTATGTTGTTTTGACATGAACCGAAGCCTGTGACTGACCGAGAGCAATCGTTTCTAAAATATTTGGCACTGGGGAGTGGTTTTCACACAGAGAACTTGGTGGTGAAAGAGGGCGCAATAGCCGAGTGGTTAAAGCGCCTGGTGGGTAAAGGGTGGAGATTTTTACGATCTCCCAGGTCAACATATGTGCAGACCTGCTAGTGCCTGAACCCCCTTCGTGTGTATATGCAAGCAGAAGATCAAATACGCACGTTAAAGATCCTGTAATCCATGTCAGCGTTCGGTGGGTTATGGAAACAAGAACATACCCAGCATGCACACCCCCAAAAACGGAGTATGGCTGCCTACATGGCGGGGTAAAAACGGTCATACACGTAAAAGCCCACTCGTGTGCATACGAGTGAATGCAGAAGAAGAAGAAGGTGGTGAAAGAGTTAAGGCGTCTTCATTTTTTTCTCTTTTTTTTCCTACATTTTTTTTTTCTGCTGCCCTGTCACCTGCACTGTTCCAGCAGCAGCATCACTCCCATGCCGCTCATTCTGAGTCCCTCATCCATACACAGCCACACCTGGGTTTGTCAGCTGTGGTCTCAGCATGAGCAGTCCACAGGGAACCATCCGAGGGTTTGGCCGCCAGGAGGCCACCCAGCAGAGGAAACTCTGCGCTGCTGCTGAGTCAACTGGTGGTGTCCAGTAGCACCTGTTCTGCTTTAATGTGTGTAGGACACCACCACCTACTCAGCCCCCTATTGATGAGAATAATTACTGCTTAGTGAGCTTCTCCAAAGAGTGAAGACCACCACACCCCTCCAACAAGAGTACCCACCCCATGAATCTGCTGGTCCTGGAGACCTTGATCGGACTCACCCCAAGCATGGATGTGGAGGGGGCTCGAAACTAATGGTCATCATGAGCAAAGGGCATGAAAGGCCATAGAACAATTTCTTCACATTTGAGGATACAGTTTTTAGGCTGTCCAGAGAAAGGATTTAATTTTTTTTTTTTTTTTTTCTCCATTTTTTTAACCTTTTACGTTTAATCTAACATACTTACCGTGACCCATGGTTGCAAAGATCTGATTCCTGTCCTGTGCAAAATACTACTTCATCCAACCAGAGAGAGAAATCTTAAGTAGCCTCTCTTGTAACGCAGTACTGCCAGATTGCTTCCCTCAATTTTCCCCACAGACAATCCATTTATATAGGTTAGTAAAAAAAAAAAAAAAAAAAAAAAAAGTTATTACAAGTTGAGAAATCTTCTTCTTCTTCTTCGTTCGTGGGCTGCAGCTCCCACGTTCACTCGTATGCACCCGAGTGGGCTTTTACGTGTATGACCGTTTTTACCCCGCCATGTAGGCAGTCATACTCCGTTTTCTGGGGTAGTTGAGAAATCAAATAGGATCAGTAAAACAATAAGTTATCTGTGGACAAATTATAACATTTTCCATCCTCCCGTGAAAAGTAGAAAATATCCTCAAATTTTTGTTCTGAGCTACACAACCTCCTTGCTGTCATCCCGTGTCTCATCAACATCAGAGCCTTCTGTTGGATGCATTTAAAGAACTGCATATTGCTGCTAAAAAGTTGGCTGTATCGCTCAGCTTGTCTGACGTGTGGCTGCAAAGAAACTGCGTGCAGACTCCAATGTTGACATTTGTATTTGTACTTGCATTTCTTTTTATCACAACAGATTTCTCTGTGTGAAATTCAGGCTGTTCTCCCCAGGGAGAGCGCGTCGCTACACTACAGCGCCACCCATCCTTTTTTATTTTTTCCTGCGTGCAGTTTTATTTGTTTTTCCTATTGAAGTGGATTTTTTTGCGTAATTTTACCAGGAACAACCCCTTAGTTGCTGTGGGTTCTTTTACGTGCGCTAAGTGCATGCTGCATACGGGACCTCGGTTTATCATCTCATCCGAATGACTAGTGTCCGGACCACCACTCAAGGTCGAGTGGAGGGGGAGAAAATATCGGCGGCTGAGCCGTGATTCGAACCAGCGAGCTCAGATTCTCTTGCTTCTTAGGCGGACACGTTACCTCTAGGCCATCACTCCACAAGCACTCTACATGCACATCAGTCACCAAGGCGTATCTCTTGTTTGTTCACATTTTTCTGTTAACACTCAACCCACAGGTCATGAATTTTTTTCTATTTTTCCATAACATGTATGGCTATTTCGGAACAGCAGGCAGCTTTCTACTGGGTGTCAGTCGTGTCCGAACATGACCACCCGAACAGCAGAGGAGGCATCTGCTGTCCTGACTGTCTGGGCTGAAATCTGATTGTAGTGGAGAAAGTGTCTTGCCCCAAGTTACATCCCCACTCTCTCTCTCGGCCAAGAGGGTTTTTGGACAGTCAGCTTTGGGATGGCTCCCAAAGGCCAAATAGCCCCCAAGAGCCAGCACAATACTGCCTCCTAATTTCTGAGTCATAGTCCTTCACAAAGAGACGAAGCTGTAAAAGACTTCCAAATGCAGTGGAGAAACCATTGATCATACAGCTCTCGTGTTGCTGTTGGCCCCACTGTAAGCTTATGTCAGTCTGTGATATAAGCCGAGCTGCGTAACAGCTGGCCATACAACGTAAGCCATCCTTTCACAACTACAATTTTTCCTCAAACGACTTCCAGACCTCAGTACGACTATACGCACAGCATTCCTGATGACTTCCAGACCTTAGTGTGACTATACACAAAGCAGTCTCACCTGGCAGACAAAGGGCTTTTCCCCTGTGTGCGTCTTGACGTGCCGCTTGAGGGAGCTCTTGTCGATGAAGGACTTGCTGCACGCGTCGAAGGGACACTTGTGCACCTTGGCGCTCTGACCCAAGTGTGTCTTCTTGTGGCGGCCGAAGCTGCCCACGTCCGCAAAGCTCTTCTTGCACACCTCGCAGCTGGAAATTGGGGATGAGAGGATTAGTGCGGCACTGCAATGTGCCGTGGCCAAGGCTGGGTGGAAAAATGAATGAATGATAATGGATACTTATATAGCGCCTATCCTCAGTTGGAGACCATGCTATGAGTGCTTTGTAAACACGGAGTCATATGCACAACAGGCTGCCTACCTGGACAGAGCCGACTGACGGCTGCCATTTGGGCGCTTGTCATTTGTTTCCTGTGTCATTCAATCAGGTTTCAGTTACACACATACACTCATTCATACAGACATGAAACATCTTATGTGCATGACCGTTTTGTTCATTTACCCCGCCATTTAGGCAGCCATACTCCATTTTCAGGGATGTGCATCCTGGGAATGCTCTTGTTTCCATAATTCCCCCAAGAAAACACTGATATGGATTGTGGGATCTTTAACATGCGTATTGAATCTTCTGCATGGCCTGTACACTTAAACAGGGTTCAGGCATGAGAAAGCCTACAAACTTTAACTCTCTCCGGACGAAGGAATGCTCACGCATTCCCACACAAAACGTATTCGGATTCGGACGAAGGAATGGAATAGCATTCCTCGAAAGTAAAATTCCATCACGCGCTGTACACGTGATTTTGTTATTAGCCAAGCAGAGTGTGCTATTCTGGGTCACTCCACAATCGAACAGTATGATTGGTCAGCCCAGCATGTGTGGCCTGTCTCGCACACACGCTGACAAAGTCACTGACCGGTCGTCTGCTCGCGTACCAGCCTGTTAGCAAAGCGGGCTCTTCTCAGAATGTTGTGAAGCGAACAAGGCAGCGATGGCAATGTTTTAGGGTTGCCGAAGTATTTCAAATGCTACAAAGTGAAGGGTCGGACATTGGAGAGGTGGATGATGACGAAGAAGAAAGCGAATTTAATGCAGAAAGCGAGCATGGGTATGGTGATTCGGGGTGAAAAATTGGCAGTATTTTCTACATATGGCAAAACTGTAAAAATACGATGAAAAATTTGATTATTTTATATGTACTAGCTCAACACATAATAAACCAGTTCTGAAAGTTTAATTTTCTTACACAGTGTTTTGTATTTTTTGTAATTTTTTTCCAAACCCTTACAAATGGGCCGTCTGTGGGGCAAAGCAAGGGAGAAAACTTGTCGTCCCGAGTGAGTTAAGCTGATTTTGGATTGGGAAAAAAATTTCCAACCTTCACCCACCAAGCGCCAAAACCAGGGATCAAATTCAGGAAACTGGTGAGAATCCAATACTCGAACGAAACAAAACTACCCGGAAAATGAGGGAAATGAGATAACTTCTTCTTCTTCTTCTGCGTTCACTCGTATGCACACGAGTGGGCTTTTACGTGTATGACCGTTTTTACCCCGCCATGTAGGCAGCCATACTCCGTTTTCGGGGGTGTGCATGCTGGGTATGTTCTTGTTTCCATAACCCTCAGAACGCTGACATGGATTACAGGATCTTTAACGTGCGTATTTGATCTTCTGCTTGCATATACACACGAAGGGGGTTCAGGCACTAGCAGATTTGCACATATGTTGATCTGGGACATCGTAAAAATCTCCACCCTTTACCCACCAGGCGCCGTCACCGTGATTCGAACCCGGGACCCTCAGATTGACAGTCCAACGCTTTAACCACTCGGCTATTGCACCCGTCGAAATGAGATAACAATTAACATGCTTTTTTTTTTTTGGACGGGCACAACAGCTGAGTGGTTAAAGTGTTGGGACTTTCAACCTGAGGGTCCCAGGTTCGAATCTCAGTTAACGGTGCCTGGTGGGCAAAGGGTGGAGACTTTTCTGATCCCCCAGGTCTACCTATGTGGAGACCTGTTAGTGCCTGAACCCCCCTTCGTGTGTGTATATGCATGCAAGAAAATCAAATACACACGATAAAGTCTGAAACGTTTCATAATAACAGTCATACAGGTTAACAAAAAAAGTTAAGGACCACTTAGGAACTTGCAAGAAATAACAACAACAACAACAACAACAAAAGAAAAAAAACCAAGAAAATAAAATAAATTAAAAAATAATAATAGATAAATACATAAAAATACTAGTACTACTACTACTACTATTTATAAGGCGTAAAATCTCAATGAAGTTAAATGTAAGCGCGAAAAAAAACCCCAAACAACAATGATAATAAATAAATGTAAAACATGCAGACAAACATACACACACACAAGCATGGCCACTTATAACCTGAGGTGTTTTCTCGCACCTGCACTTTACTATAAAAAAAACAACAACAAAAACAACAGCTATCATTCATACAAACCACTGAACAATTGCCATTTGTCTGGCTGAAACATACATTTTTCAAACGCATTTTTTCAAGCTGTTCATTGCGCACGTGTGACTGAAACAGCCGTCAGTGTGTTCGGTGGTAGACCAAAATGAAGCCTGCATGATGCAAATCATCTCTTAATTGTTTTCACATTTGAACAGTATTTCATACCACGCCCCCGTTCTTTGGAATCAACTTTCCCAGCCTCTCCGTCACTCATCTTCGCGGAGGTCTTTCCAATCCAGTCTGAGAGAGGACCCACCGTTTCCCCTCCTGAATAATTCTCAACAGCTTATCCCTTTCCCGTATGAACTAAAATGACAATCGGTGGGTGAGTGAGGTTTGAGAGTTTCAGAATTCATAGGCTGTATTTTTGATTGTGTACTGTTTATCATTGTGTACTATGACGTGTGTGTGTGTGTGTGTGTGTGCTTGCACACGTGCTTGTGTGTGTTGTGTGTGTGTTTGGGTGTGTGTCTGTGGGGTAAGGGGGTGAATAATTTAATAATGTTTCATATCTTGTGTCTAATTTTTCCTTTTTGATATTTATGTGTGTTTTTTTTGTTGTTTTTTTTTACAGTTCTATTTGTAAACGCCTGGGGTTTTCTTTCAATATACAGCGTAAATGCTCATAACAATAATGAAACATATCTGCTTGAAAGTGTTCCTTAACTTTTCGTGAACCCTATACATTGTTGTAGACATACATACCTGAAAGGTTTCTCCCCAGTGTGTATGCGGACGTGGCGAGTCAGGCTGCACTTCTCACGGAAACTTTTCCCGCACTGCTGACACCTGTGGAATATAATAATAATAATAAAAAGCGTTCATTTGTGTGTGTGTGTGTGTGTGTATGTGTGTGTGCGTGCGTGCGTGCGTGCGTGTGTGTGTGCCATGGAAGCTGTGATACATAGACTAGAAATGAGTGTGTGGAGAAGGGGGGTAGAGGAGGTGCAGGGTAATGTGGTGTGTGTGTGTGTGTGTGTGTGTGTGTGTTGGAGCTCATGTACGTTTATATGTATTTGACTGTGCTTTCATATCTGTGAAACTGCATGTTTGGTGCATATCTGTTATGCATGTGTGGGTGTATGTGTGAATGTGTGTCTTCATGTTTTACATTTATTTGCTTACTTATCATCATTGTTGTCTTATTTATTTATTTATTATTATTATTTTATTATTATTATCATTACTACTACCTTTTTCTTTTATATCATAACTATTATTTATTTATTTGTTTATGTAAGCTTATCTATTATTTATTCACCTTTTTTTTTCTTCTCAAGGCCTGACTAAGCGCCTTGGGTTACGCTGCTGGTCAGGCATCTGCTTGGCAGAGGTGGTGTAGTGTATATGGATTTGTCCGAACGCAGTGACGCCTCCTTGAGCTACTGAAACTGAAACTAATAATATTAATCTGACTGTTACCTTTTGAAACTTCCTCGTGTCAACTCAAGAACCCATGGTGAACGGTTCTTTCCTCTTTGCTGCTCCTCATATTTTGGAACAAACCTTCCCTGTCATATCCGTGCAGCTGATTCTATCTCTAGCTTTTCGCTCTTCACTAATAAAAAACTCAACTTTAAAAAAAACAACTATCCATAAGCACTCTCAGCCTCCTCCCTCTCCAACACCATCCGTGTCACTGTCAGCTCACTTTTGGATGTATGAAGAGTGAGAGAGAGAGGGGCATGAGTGTTTTGAGAAAGAGTGGTCATGAATGATTTATATAATTATTTGTAATATTTTCTTTCATGTAAAGTGCCCTGGGCTCTTAGAGAGAAAGGGTGCTCTATAAATGTATATTATTATTATTACTAATATATATATATATATATATATATATATAAATAAAAGGACATACAGGCAAATACACATGGACAGCTAATACCCATCCCAGTGTCCACGATAACACTCCCTTAACTCTATAACAAAACACTTTAAAACAGCACATCGTAGACTGGAAATAAGAGTTAAAAAAAAAAGAAGAAAAAAGAAGAAAAAAAAGGGCTATCAAAGCTTGCCAGGAAAAAACACACAAAAACACTGATACCTGGTACCCATCCCAGTGTTTATGATAGCACTACCAAAACTCCTCTGCAAACCAGCGCATTGTAGACTGGAAATGAAGGTTCCCCCCCCCACCCCCCAAACCCCTCCCCCAAAAAAGGTATCAAAGCTAGCCAGAAAAAAGAAAGGGCAATAGACTGTAGTGTTTGTAGTAGTCTAGTACTGTCTTGGTGTGTAGTTACACACACATATATATATATATATCATTATATGTGTTGCTGTTTTCATGTGCAGAGGTATGTTATTCATCATGCACTATTGTACACATGTGTTGTTTCATGTATGTCGCTTACGGCCCGTTACATGCGGAGTTTGCGCCATAAAAATTATAAGTGGAGTCTGCGCCATATAAGTACTGGGAGTTTGCACCATATAAGTACCATTTATTATTATCATTAAACCGGGCCAATGATTTCTTTTCTCAGAGCCTGACTAAGCGTGTTGGGTTACGCTGCTGGTCAGGCATCTGCTTAGCAGATGTGGTGTAGCGTATGTAAATGGAATTGTCCTAACGCAGTGACGCCTCCTTGAGTTACTGACACGGATACTGATACTGCTTACCTGAAAAGCTTTTCCCCAGTGTGCAGTCGCAGGTGTTTCCCGAAGAGCGCGGCGTCCGGGCAGGTCTTGTTGCAGACGTCGCACCTGAAGGCCGCCTGCTCCCCAGAATGCACCAGCATGTGCTCCTGGAGATGCTCCCCGCTGGCCAGACCCTTCTCGCACAGGGGGCAGACGAAGCGCTCGGGTGGAGGAGGGGGTGCGGCAGAGGACGGGGGGGTCAGGCGTAGTTCTTCGTCGTCCATGACGCTCGTCGCCAAGGACTTCATCGTCGGGTCTTTGTCGTCGTCGTCTTCTTTGTCGTCGTCTTCTTCGTCTTCTGCCGAGGAAGGTGGCGCCTCCGTTTTGCTGTCCTCCTCACCATCTCATCATTATTGTCCTGGCTGACAGTTAATAAGATGTTATTCTTATTATTTCTTCACTTATTATCATTATTTTTGGTGCTGTCTCATCATCTGCACTATTCCCAGTGGCATTTCTCTCACACACCGCTCAAGATCTTATCCTTCCTTCTTCTCGTCATTTAGACTTGATTTCTAGCGGGTTTTTTTTTTTTTTTTTTTTAAATGTGCCCCAGAATTTGAAGCATTTTTACTACTTCACTGATGATGATGAATGATGATGGGGTCATTGGGGTGGGGTGGGTGGTGGTGGTGGTGGGGCGATGAAATTGCTGCTATAATCATTCACTAGAACTAGTAGAAGACAGTCCAAGGAGGGGTACAGTGTTTGGGGATTTGGAGGGGGGAGGGATAAAGAAAAATAACAACTAAATTATGAAGATAAACAAACATGTTTCATTTTTTTTTTAATAAACTATGATAGTTGATTTATATCTGTAAAAAACAACAACAAAAAACCCCTACCACCACCACCACCAACAAAAAACCTCTAAGTTTATTCAATAACTGCTAATATTTCAAGACTGTCTACATTGGGGAAACTTTACTCATCCAAAATCTTGTCCCATGTTTTGCGTATTACACAACATGGTTCAAAATGATGTCAGTGGTCAACACCCAAATGCCCCTGACTTGAATAAAAAAACAACAACAACCCAACAACATTGAAGACAGCTGGGCTCAGACATGCGTACAGACCACTCTCCATGTAGGGATAGCACAAGGATGTTCTGGTCCAAAAGGTCAGGAGACAAAGACTGCCAGATGCAGCCCGCCAGAATCCGCAGTATTTTTATTTTCGAGTGTTAATTCACTCACAGACAAATACAACATGAACATGAGAGACACTAGAAAACAGATGACCACCAGTGATCAAATCAGTTATGAGCCTTGATCAGTTGATTGATGTGACTTTCTTTCGACATTTCAAAATATCTGAGATGACAAGCACGCCCTCTCCCCCTTGGCCCCCCAACTTGTTTTGGAGCCCTAAGTTATTGATAGACAATACGTCAGAGCAACATAACAGTGATATAATGGGCAACAGCCCTATGACAACTAATAACTAAATCAGTTAGATGTATCTATTTAAAAAAATAACAGTGATATAATGGGCAACAGCCCTATGACAACTAATAACTAAATCAGTTAGATGTATCTATTTCAAAAACTTGAAAATATCTTGAGATTATTCCTCCCTGCTTCCAATGTAAAAAAAAAAATTCCCAAAAGTTATTGACAGATAATGCATCAGAGCAACATAACAGTCATAACTATATATTGCACAAAAGATGACCAGATGTGTCATTCTTTCAACACTAGAAAATGCCTGAGACACGCCCCCTCCCATTCCCGACTTGTTTTGGGTTTTAGTTACTGACATACAATACATCAGAGATTTATCCTTACCGAATTGGACAACACATGACCACTAATTACTAAATCAAAACTAAGATGTGATGCTCTCTGAATAACTTTAAAAAGAAAAATAGAAGAAAAAAAGAAGAAAAGCTGAGCATAAAATCAAAGAACATTAAACCAGCGAGACACTATGATGCTCTTTTAGGTTGTGTGGAAATGGCATACCAGTCTCTTTAGACTGTGCTTAGTTATATGGTTCACTGGTTTCTGTAATTGCATTTAAGCTGAGTCAGCATTCTTTAGAACTGTAGCATTGACTCTCATTTAGTGATTTACTGGTTTAAGCTGTGCATAATTACAACATGGGCAGAAATGGGTAAATACTGCAGTTAACCCTCTAACATTATCCATAAACACACATATGTATACAAGTCACACACACACACACCACACACAAACGTGACAGCTGATATTTGCCTTTATTTTTATTACATGTAATATTGTAGTAATATCAATGCACAAAACTTTCTGGCTTTGCAACTTTCACAAATTACAGTTCACTCACTTCCACTCAGCTTTTCAGTATTCATTTCTTGATACAAAATATTATGCTTGCACGCGCGCACGCGCATGCACACACACACACACACAGTCTATACACACATCTATGGCTTTTAGTTGTGATTTTACTTTGTGAAGTTCCTCTTGTGTATTGTTTATACCACAAATTAATTTATCTTTTTGGGGATAGTAAAATATTCTCTGAAAGACAAAATGTAAAAAAAAAAGGAAATCAACTAATCAAATTTAATTTTACATGTTGAGGTAATAATTTCATTAAAATGATGTAACCACTACCTGTAACATAATCTCATTTGATAGAATTAATTAAATACAATTCAATTTTACTGTCTAAACAATCCAAAGTAACGGTGACGACGATGATATGCCAAAGCTATTCGTCACTCATGGATAGCATCCTCTCAACTGCTCGCGGGAAATCAGCTGATCGATTGATATTCCACTCAGCTCATTCCACACGTAAACACTTGCACGTGGGCCGTTTTTATAGCATAACCGTTGTAAACATTTACATGAAATACACTCACCATAGCCGCGGATAAATTCAAAGCTGGTTCTCACGAAACAAAATGGAGCAACGGTGCTGAGTCTGTACCAGGGGACAACTTGACCTCGATTGTCTCACTGTCGGACGGACAAAGCCCCTGCAGTTGACTTCGGAGGCGGAGGACAAAAACAACTTCAAAAACTTTTTGTCAACAGATTTCTTCCAGTAAACCTTTGCCAAACTCCTTAAACACTCTTCGTGGAGGAAGTAAAATTGCATCTTTAAAAACTGCAACAGCATACAGATTCAGCGACTGGGATGGGGGGAACATCCACGAAAGGAGGCGAAGATATGACAACGACGACGACATAGATCCGCCATCGCTGCTGAATACAGCGGCGTCGTGCATCACCCACCACGACCCAACGGTCGTCATCATTCGAGAAAACTTTAGCGAACTCTTCACAGCCAACCTAATTGATTTTTTCTACACTGTTCATATAAATTTTAAACTAAACTGTCTCTAAATAAGTACTTACCACGTGATAATAACTTTTCGAAGTTTATTTTGATGAACTTTCAACTTTTTTATGTTGGGTGAATGGAGAGAATTGACAGAGTTGTATCCCTTGAGATGGGCTGGGAAGTGGGGGGAGAGGATGGGTTATTCTGATTGGCTCTTCGTGCCCTCTCTTGAAGAATTATGCAAATTTCCTTTGGCCGTGCAAGATTCATTTTCATTGGTTGAAAATGCACGCTCCTTCGCCAGTCTTAAAATAAATAAATAAATAAATCGCCGTACAACAGTGTCATCAGCCAAACAACTGATGATACATGAATCAGTAGCATCTCGTGTTACGTTACAAATGTGCCGTTTGAGGCAAACTTCTCACCCTCAACTCTGTGAAAAGTCCTTGTGCGTCGCACAGGAAAGATGTTCGCCAGGATTCCGCCTCTCCTCAGCCGTCTGACGTTTGTGTGTCAAAGCCTGGGCATCTGCAAACGATTTTCCTGTCCATTCTGCAATGTTGTCGATCTATCGCTTTTTCTGTCTTCTTTCTGTCTCCCTCCCTCAACAATTCCTTGGAGGATTGTTTTAGCAAGGCTATTCGATCTTGATACGTGGTTTCTGACCAACTACTACAACTACCATTTTTACAACAACAACTATTACTACTACTACTACTATTATCAGCGTAGCATTCAGTTCAGATCTTCATAAGGGTCATGCAGTGTGCTGCTTGATGATTTGGCGCACTTGTTCATTGGTAATGTGATGAGTGTATCTGGTGTTAAGTATCCTGCGTTGACATAAGTTTACATTTGGGCCAACAGCAAAGTGAGAGCTGTATTATCAATGGTTTCTCCAGTCAATGGGAAACCATTTACAGCTTAGTCTTTTGTGAAGGACTATGACTCTCAAACTAGGAGGCAAAATTGCACTGGGTCTTCGAGCTGCAGCCTTGTGGGCGAGCTGGCCTTTGGGAACCATCCCAACGTCGACTGTCCTAAAACCCTCTTGGCCGAGAGAGTGGGGATGTACTTGGGCAAGACACTCTCCACTATAATCAAATTCTAGCCCAAATAGTCGGAACAGCAGTTGCCTCCTCTGCTGTTCTGATGGTCATAGTCGAACACGACTGACTATCATATATATATATATATATATATATATATATATATATATATATATATATATATATATACATATATCCTGCGTTGTGTGTGTGTGTGTGTGTGTGTGTGTGTGTGTGTGTGTTGGGGCTCATGTACGTTTATGTGTATTTGACTGTGCTTTCATATCTGTGAAACTGCACTGTTTGTTGCATATCTTTTATGCATGTGTGTGTGTGTGTGTGTGTGTGAATACTGATGTGTGTGCATGTTTTACATTTATCAGTTTGCTTATTTATCATCATTGTTGTCTTTTTTTGTGTGTGCGCAGAGTTGACTTCATCAAGATTTTGCGCCTTGTAAATATTATAATTATTAGTAGTAGTATTTTTATGTATTTATCTATTCTTTTTATTTATTATTATTTTTTTTAATTTATTTTTTTTTCTCTCAAGGCCTGACTAAGCGCGTTGGGTTACGCTGCTGGTCACGTGAGGCATCTGCTTGGCAGATGTGGTGTAGCGTATACTGGATTTGACCGAACACAGTGACGCCTCCTTGACTGAGCTACTGATACTGATAAAACCTCATTTCCAGGGCTTTTTTTTTTCTTTCTTTCTTTCTTTCTTTCCAAATCCGCCGTGAAGGCCCATGTCAGTCTCGCAAGCATACAGGAAGGTGGAATTATATACTGAAACCAGTGCACCCATGAGTCTGATTGATATTGCTGTCTTACAATACAGGTTGCAGCCACAGTGGACAGTACACTGATGTCGCATGCCTTAGCTTCGGAGGACTTCTGGTTCAGACTGGATCCCGGCTTTCAGTTGTGATTGCTGATGGTCAGTGGAGTCCAGGCAGGTGAACTGTTCATGAACAGTTCCTACACTGGTTCTGTCCCTGGACAGCTTTATCAGCAGTGGTGGTGTTGTGGCTGGCGGCCAACGGTAGATTGCCGGCGGGTCTTTTCGGCGCTTGTTTCCATACCGTATCTTAATTGTCGAAGTTCGCGCCCCATGATACTGATGTTTGCATTTCAGGTGTAGTCAGTTGTACGTACTCTTTTTATCACAACAGATTTCTCTGTCAGTGTGAAATTCGGCCTGCTCTTCCCAGGGAGAGCGCGTCGCTACACTGACAGCGCCACCAAATTTTTTGTATGTTTTTCTGCCAGCAATTTTATTTGTTTTCATATCGAAGTAGATTTTTTAAAACTGAATTTTGCTAGAATTTTGCTTTTGCCGTGTTGACGTGAGTCCTTTTAGGTACTGCCGCTAAATGCATGCTGCACACGGCGGGACCTCGGCCTATCAACCGGCAGTCGTCTCATAGTCCGAATGACTTGCGTCCAGACCACCACTCAAGGTCTAGTGGAGGGGGATCGAGAAAATACTGACTGGCGACTGCCAGTGTGATTGGAACCAGTGATGCTCAGATTCTCTCGCTTTCTGGGCAGACGCGTTTACTCGAGGCCAACACTCTATTCAATTCAATTCAATTCAATTCAAATTCAATTCAGTTCAAAATACTTTATTATCTGCTTCAACCAAAAACAGAAAATTTTCTTTAGGCTCACTTAAAATAAAATGCCCGTCAGCAAACTGGCACACCCTTTACTTATCACCATGCACACATCAATTATTATGTAAAAAGAAAAGCATCTACAACTATGATGTTACAGTTTTCCCTCAGTCCCCCCGCCCCGCCCCACCCCACCCCACCCCACCCCCCGGCATTGTGGCAGGAAGTACTATATCAGCACTTCCTGAAACACTCTGTCAGATACCTTCTTGAAGTCTATGAAGACGTGGTAGAATTCCCTTTTTTTTTTTTTTTTTTTTTTTTGCAAAGGGTGAACAGGTAAAAGTTGTTTTTGTGTGTGTTTAAATTTTTTTTTTTCTTTTTATGTTCGATTATACTTCTGCCTCCGTGGAATCAGTCTACTAAGCCTGTTCTTCAGCAATGATATCTACTTGCGGCTGCAGTCTGTTCAGATTTTTTATTTTTTATTTTTTTATTTTTATTTTTTAGCATCAGTTACTTTGCTATCGTAGCTGATCAAATTGATAGTGCTGTAGTTCTTGCGGTGTTGGATATTTCCTTTCTTGGGGAGAGCTGGCTGATGATAATTGATTGGATCCATGCCAGTTTGGGCCATGTTTGCCTGTGTGTGTCATATTGTGTGTGTGTGTGTGTGTGTGTGTGTGTGTGTGTGTGTGTGTGTGTGTGTGTGTGTGTGTGTGTGTGTGTGTGTGTGTGTGTGCAGACATGACAGGGTATCATATGATATGACTGATACTGGCAAAACCTTCACCGACGAATCCGGCCGTCAAAATCTCGAGTACAACTGACATCAAATCACACATGGCTTATAGTATTATTAACAAAAAAAGAAAAGAGAGAGAGAGAGAGAGAGAGAGAGAGGGGGGGGGGGGAGGGGGGGGAGCTACATAAGCCTTATACCAGTAAAAGTTGTTCTGAAGAAATGCAGTAGTGTACGTAATAAAAAAAAGAAAAAGAAAAAAAGACAACCTGTCAGTCTTTCGAAAAGCGAAACTCGCAAACAGAAACAGTATGTAACTGAGCAGGAAAGTGATCAAGAGACTCAGTATATACTTTCAAAAACAAAAGTCTTTGATTTGTTTTGTTTTGTTTTCTCTTCTGCAACGTTCATCAAAATTCTTCTAGTCTGTTTTATCTTTAATACTATGTGCGCCATGATAAGAGTCTCCCGTCGGACCCGGACGGATGAGTAGGCACGGCAGGCAGGCTTATCTGTCGGTGTGTGTCCTCATATGGGAGAAGAGGCCGATTCTAGATGCGCAGCACTTCCCACAGGTGTTCAGGCAAGGGAAAACGTCTCCAGAAGTTGAGCCCTGCTTCCTTCGCTCACGCTTCTCCTTAATGGCCAGCGTTCTCTTGTTTTCAAACGTCTTTATGTCACTAGAGTACAAGCATTCTCCACTGAGCGAGAGCGGTCAAGGACATCAGTTTCCCATAATTTATGTGCGCCGTATCAGTGAAACAGTAAAAGGTGTGTGTGTGTGTGTGTGTGTGTGTGTGTGTGTGTGTGTGATGTGTGTGTGTGTGTGTGTGTGTGTGTGTGTGTGTGTGTGTGTGTGTGTTCAGGTTTGCTTGCTTGTGATTGTATGTATGTGCGTGTTTGTCACATGCTTGTTCAGTTGTGTATGTCAGTTCGTCAGTGTGTCAGCCGCCGTGCGTGCGCGGCCGGAGTGTGTCAGTGTGTGTGTGTGTGTGTGTGTGTGTGTGTGTTTCTTGAGTGGGTAGATGGAGAGGAAAATAAGACGTCAGTTATGGGGGTTGTTTCCCTGTCTGTATCAGGCCAATCTGTTAGTCAAGTTTTCGTAAGCTGATGGGAAAGTGCTGTTTAATTTTGCCAGGAGTTCTGTCCCTTTGATAGCGGTATGTTTTTGTACTGTTGTTTGCTTGTCAATTTTGTTCGCGTTGTGGGCTTTTAGAGGTATGTTTTGAATTTTCGTATTCATTCTTTTATTTTTATTCTATCATCTGCATCTTTCTTGCGCCATCACTTCCACGCCGCTCATTCTTGATTCACAGTTTTTCCTCTCTCTCCTTCTTCGTATCTCTTCCTTCCTTACTCCTGCGTTGGGTTACGCTGCTGGTCAGGCATCTGCTTGGCAGATGTGGTGTAGCGTATATGGATTTGTCCGAACGCAGTGACGCCTCCTTGAGCTACTGAAACTGAAACTCCTTACTCCTTCCTTCCCTCTCTCCTTCACGCATATGCATACGATGTTTTTGTGGGGAATTGTGTATTTTCTATGCCATTTATTTTGTTCTTGTTGTTGTTGCCATGCGATGTGTATGGGTTTTTTTTTTCTCCTTTTTTTTTCAGTCTTCTTGTATTTCCTAGATTAGTTTGTACGTTTTCTTTACGAGGGTAGGATGAAAACAGGCCGACAAAGTTTCGATTTCGATTTCACCCCACCGACCACTACCCTCCATACACGACCACACCCAGGTTCGTCCTTCGCAGTCCCAAAGCCGGCAGTCCACAGGGAACCGGCCATTGATGTTAGGTCAGTCGCCAGGAGGCGCGGCCACACACCAGAGGAGACCCTGCACTGCTGCTGAGTCGCTTCGTTGGTGTCCTGTAGTTTTTCGTTTGTTTGTAAGTATCGTTATTGACATGGCTTTAAGTGAGTGATATTGCAAACAGCTGGGAGTCGTTTCTTCTTATAATCGAAAAAAACACACCCCAAAAACAAAAAAACCCCAACAACCGCATTTGTCTTTCTTGTAATTTCTATCTGAAAATGTGTTGTCATTGAGAATTTACTGGTCTTCACTTTTTTTAAAATATAAAAATCGTCTTTTTTTTCGTGTGTGTGTCTATTAATTTTATTGGAGGATTATGTTTTTGTGAAGAACGCGTTGCCTTTCTTGTAATTTCTATCTGAAAATGTGTTGTCATTGAGAATTTACTGGTCTTCACTTTTGTATAAAAATCGTCTTTCTTTTTTTTGTTTGTCTATTTATTAATTTTATTGGAGGATTATGTTTTTGTGAAGAATGCGTTTTCACGTCCCCCACCCCCACTCTCTCACCCCCACACACGTTATCATTCAAAACGTTGACCATTCTCAGCAGTTGTGCCCCTTTTCGTGCAAGGAGTCGAATGAAGATGGAAGTTCATTTCATTTTGAAGCGTCCTGTGTTGAACAATCTTTGTGTAAAACACGTTTCAAAAATATATCATTAATGTCAATGTTTGTTTAAATTTTGCTTATTGAAGGCATGAACTGACGCTAGTGTATGTATACACTGAACTGCACATGGAGGGAAAGAGAGAGAGAGAGAGAGAGAGAGAGAGCTAAATAATGAAAACACACATACAGACAGTGTATGATTGTGGACTGATCTGCTAACCATGTACTAAAGAAACATTACACAGCAGAAAATCTAAATTCATGCAGCAGTTTTCAATATTTTGTTTTTTTTCATCTTACACATATATTCATCCTCTCAGAGAAATTCATGATTAATAAAAGTACTCACGCAGCCTGAATGAACATTTTCACACTTAATTTAACCCGCCTTTAAATGTATGTATACACAACATGACAAAAATGTTAACGATTATTTCTACAGTGTATGCAACGTGACAAAAATCATGAATGCCTCTGACATTTTTTTTTTTTTTTTTTTAAAGAACATCCCCATCCATTAGTCAAACACAAGCACTCAGAAATAAAGGAACACACACACATTGCGTATTTCACTGAAAACAAGCAGTCTTTTTATTCACACACAACATTCATCTGATCATCTCAGATTTACTGTTTCTGAAAGTGCACACACACTTGATGCATCCGCTTATTTTCACTGATATGAACATGCACACATACACGTACATGTACACACACACTGATGCCTACACATCATTTTGATATGCACACGCACACACGGATGTATACACATTATTTTTATATGCCCACACACATACACAAATATATATATATATTCATGCACACACAATCAATTCACAAAAACACAGACATATCATCGATGACATATGAAGAGACTATGACAAAAACATCAATGAACACCTTCAGGCAATTGATAAAAAAAAAAGAAGAGAGAGAGAGAGAGAGAGAGAGAGAGAGAGAGAGCAAGCAAGCAAATTCAATTTTCCATTTCATGATGGATGAGGCAAAGTAAATGTTCTGGGTCATACACACTGTATCATACCTACTGAAAAGATAAAAAAAAAAAAGGAAAAGAAAATATCCAAAAGGAAAAACAAAAACCAAAAAAAAACAACAACAAAAAAAAAACAACCCCGAATAAAAATCAAAACCCAAAAAACCCCAATAAACAAAATGACAGACCAATGCATAGGACCAAACATAACGGTCAGCCCTTGAAAACTTTCTTTGATACATTATAAAGTACCTATCCTCGGTCAGAGACCAAGCTCTTAAGCGTTTTACAAACATGGGAGGAGTCATCTGCACAACAGGTTGCCCACCTGGGTCGAACCAACAGACCACTGCCTTAAGGCGCTCATCATTTGTTTCCTGTGTCATTCAATGAGGCTCAAGTCACTTTCACACACGCACACAAACATTAGAGCAACAAACAAATCTTTACCCTGTGTTAGAAGCAGATATTCCGTAAAAAATGTTGTGTGTAAGTAACAGTGGAAATTAATAAAAGATCAGTATTTCGCACATCAAGCTTTATTCAACCCCCCCCCCCCCCCAAAAAAAAAAAACACCAACAACAACAAACAAACAACAAAAACCAACAACAACAAACAATCTGATACAATTAAGATCATGTGAACGAGAAGTAAAAGGCCATCATAGTTGTCAGCCATAATTAAAACCATCTTGATGGCTTATACCTAAATACTGTATTTTTGATGTAATACATATATAGATACACACACACACACACACATATATATATATGATAAAAAAGAAAACAAAAAACAACAACACTGTCCGACAGCAAATATTTCGGCGCTTGCCTTCTTCAAGTGAATGAATATATATTTATTCTAACATTTTTTTTTCTTACATATGAGTCTCCAGTGAGTATACCATTCTACTGTGATTCACAAGGCAGTACATAATCTAGACATTGCACTCCCACGTTCACTCGTATATACATAAGTGGGCTTTTACGTGTATGACCGTTTTTATCCCACCATGTAGACAGCCATACTCCGCTTTCGGGGTGTGCATGCTGGGTATGTACTTGTTTCCATAACCCACCGAACGCTGACATGGATTACAGGATCTTTAACGTGCATATCTGATCTTTTGCTTGCATATACACACGAAGGGGGTTCAGGCACTAGCAGGTCTGCATATATGTTGACCTGGGAGATCGGAAAAATCTGCACCCTTTACCCACCAGGCGCCATCACCGAGATTCGAACCCTGGACCCTCAGACTGAAAGCCCAACGCTTTAACCATTCAGCTATTGCACCCGTCGACAAGTTTACAATTCTATTAGGATTCACATGGTCAAACATATGTATGAGGGGAGACGATACCATCCCGTATATCTATCCAATTGGAACAAGCATCAGTCTCTGGCAGACATGGATAAAGACAATATTTCTTTCCTTTTTTTCTTCTTCTGCTGCCCCATTTCATCAAATTTGGAGCGACGGGCACAATAGCCGAATGGTTAAAGCGTTGGACTTTCAATCTGAGGGTCCCAGGTTCGAATCTCGGTGACGGCGTCTGGTGGGTAAAGGGTGGAGATTTTTCCAATCTCCCAGGTCAACATATGTGCAGACCTGCCAGTGCCTGAACCCCCTTCGTGTGTATACGCAAGCAAAAGATCAAATACGCTCGTTAAAGATCCTGTAATCCATGTCAGCGTTTGGTGGGTTATGGAAACAAGTACATACCCAGCATGCACACCCCCGAAAGCGGAGTATGGCTGCCTACATGGCGGGGTAAAAACTGTCATACACGTAAGAGCCCACTTGTGTATATATATGAGTGAAAGTGGGAGTTGCAGCCCACGAACAAAGAAGAAGAAGAAGAATCAAATCTGGAGCAAGAATTCGGTTTGGAACCCTGGCAGTAATTAAGTGTGCATTAGGACAGAGACAACCTTTGTTGTTTCTCTTTGTCTCAGGTCTGCTTCTTCTTCTTCTTCTCCTCCCTTCCTCCACCCCCCACACCTTTTCTTCTCTGAGAGTGCCCTTCATGTCCACCGGCTGTGGTATACACTACACTGCGGAGGACAACCTTCATTCCAGCTAGCATATTCTGGGCGCCTACAGAGAGGGCGCAAGGTCTGCAACAAGACGCTCTTGATGTTATGTGTTGCAATGTCGTGTATTCTCAATATTTGTTCATTTAAAAATTAAAAAACCACAGTACTGTACATTGACTAGCTGTATCCGGGAACATGTCACAACCCCCCCCCAAAAAAAACAACAACAACAACAACAACAAAACACATGTCATTAAAAAATATACATTAGTACACATGTCACACACACACACCCCCACAAAATTACACCAGTACACATGTCACCAAAAACTACACTGGCACACACATTTCACGAAAGAATACACAAGTACACTTTTCAAGAGAGAAAAAAAAAAAGAAAAGATAATACAAATCAGAACATCACTGTTCAGCAATGAAACAGGCTGCAGGTGTGTGTGTGTGTGTGTGTGTGTGTGTGTGTGTGTGTGTGTGTGAGAGAGAGAGAGAGAGAGAGAGAGAAAGAGAGAGAGAGAGTGTGTATGTGTGTGTAGGGCTGAGGGTTCTGGGGATGGGGTCGGGGTGGGGAGAAAGATGAGGTGGAAAAATCCCTAAAACCACAGCAGACATAGAGACTGCTGTGCGCAGTGTACACAATACACAAAACACGCTTTCCTTTTCAAACACAAAGAATCACTGCATCCAAACGATTATATAATATATATATATATTTTTTTTTTTGGTTGTTGTTAAAGAAGGAGGATCAGACCCAACTGTCCATGGTGGTTGGCGTAGCATGAACACTGTGAACTGTATAAAGTCTTATTCATGCTTGTCATCAATTTTAGGGGTGGGGTGTAGGGGTGTGTGTGGGGGCTGAGGTCTGTGGGATCAATCGTCTTTCTGTTACGAAGTATGACTATGAGTAAAACCATCCAGCAAAAAAACATCAACAAAAAACCAAAAAAACAACAACAAAAAAACAAGAGAGGCAAGGCCTTCAAGGCTCACTTGTGATACACACAAGCTTTTTATGTATTGAGTATAATTTCAAAATGTAATGTTTAAGATGAGAAAGATCAGTTTTTTGAAGCAAATTAAGTCCCCTAGCATTAATTTCCCTTTTTTTACTATCTGCACCAAAACGTTTGCAAAATAAATAAAACTTCCATGCTTAACAAAAGAAGTTCCTGTTTGAACAAAAAATGATAATAATGGCTGCTCTGTTGTTGGGTCAGAATATCAGATCAAAGTGCCAAGTTTAGAGAATACAAAAAATATAAATATAACAGTAAATGCAGTTTGTATATAATTAGGCTTCTTTTTTTTGTGCCCATCCCAGAGGTGCAATATTGTTTTAAACAAGATGATTGGAAAGAACTGACTTTTTCCTATTTTTATGCCTAATTTGGTGTCAACTGACAAAGTATTTGCAGAGAAAATGTCGATGTTAAAGTTTACCACGGACACACACACACACACAGACAACCGAACACCGGGTTAAAACATAGACTCACTTTGTTTACACAAGTGAGTCAAAAAAGAAAAAGAAAAAAAAGCAACAACAACAACAACAAAAAAAGATCGAGGAATGAAACAGATCCCTGAGATAAAAACGAACCATTTTGCTCACTCACTGTTCATTACATCTCACCCAGTGCAACAGGCACACGCTTTTTCACTTTCTTCTCTATAATCTAATAATGTTAAAATCATTCGCCAGCTTTTCATAACTCTTTCATCCCAACTTGCTTTCGTCCTCTGGATCTCTTTCCCCAAAGCAAACTTTTGTACACGCATGTCAATAAATACAAAGCAACTTTTTGTACACGTGTTGTCAAAAAAATACACACACTGTGCAGCTAGTTAGTTGCACTTTTCACACGCGCTCTTTCAATTACGCAACTTGCATGCACGCACAGTTTTATCAGTTGCACAAAACACTGAACAGCTGAGTGTATTACCAAGTTGCACTGATTAATAGTAATAATACAAATCAACGATGTGCCTTTTTTGTGGAAGAGGTGGTGGTCACAATGATTGCAGAAAACAACGACAAATTTTTCACACTTCTATGATTTCTTTCACAAGTGAAGGGTCGAATTGCTTGATCATACACACTCCGACCCATACCCCCCCTGTCATTTTTATACACACCACAGCCAACATTTTTCACACTCCTATTATAAATGATGTCCAGTTTCTTTCACAGGCGCAAGATAGCATTTCTGAGTCCCTGCGAACAACGCATCCATCAGTTAAACAGCTCACAACTGCAGTAAATGTCCACCACACACAGCCTCCCTGACCAATACCACACCTTTCAGTTATACACAGAACATGACAGCATTCTGAGTCCCTGCGAACAATGCATCCATCAGTTAAACAGCTCACAACTGCAGTAAATGTCCACCACACACAGCCTCCCTGACCAATACCACACCTTTCAGTTATACACAGAACATGACAGCCACCATTTTTCACGCTCTTATGTCCAAACACCCCAACCCATACCAGCCCTTTCATTTATACACACACACAACATTACAGCCACCATTTTTCACACTCCTATACTCGTCCAGTTCCTTGTACAAGCGCAGAGCAGTGTTGCTCAATCCCTGCGTACATTGCGACGTGGTCGCGTCCTCTTTGGCGCTTTCTCCTCCTCTTCTTTCTCCAGCTGGTCCATGCCCGCGATGGCGCGAACGAACCTGAACTTCAGCAGCACCAGTTTGAAGAAACACACCCATCCTGTGGAACCAAATCAAAATCAGTTTCAGTTTCTCCAGGAAATGTCACCGTGCTCAGAACAAATCAAACACACATGTGCTACACATCACCTGCTAGGCAGATGCCTGGCCAGCAGCAAAACTCAATGCGCTTAAGTCAGGACTTGGTATAATTTGTGTATCCGTGAGTGCAGATTTCTACTGCAGAATTTTGCCACAGGACAACGTTTATCTTGCCATGTGTTCTTTTTCAGAGCACCAAGTGCGCACTGCACACGGGACCTCAGTTTATCATCTCATCCTAATGGCTGGATGCTCAGTTTGATTTTCCAGTCTAACGTGGGAGAAAGCACCTTCTTCTTCTTCTTCTGCGTTCATGGGCTGCAACTCCCACGTTCACTCGTATATACACGAGGGGGCTTTTACGTGTATGACCCATTCCCACCCTGCCATGTAGGCAGCCATACTCCGCTTTCGCGGGTGTGCCTGCTGGGTATGTTCCTGTTTCCATAACCCACTGAACGCTGACATGGATTACAGGATCTTTAACGTGCGTATCTGATCTTCTGCTTGCCGTATACACACGAAGGGGGTTCAGGCACTGGCAGGTCTGCACATATGTTGACATGGGAGATCGTAAAAATCTTCACCCTTTACCCACCGTCACTGTGATTCAAACCTGGGACCCTCAGATTGAAAGTCCAACGCTTTAACCACGCGGCTACTGCGCCTGTTGGGAGAAAGCACCAGTCCAGGATTCAAACCCAGAAAAGACAAAACCTCCAGGACATTGTTTTCAAAACAGAACACAACAATCAGTATCTTGTTGAAAACTAAGGCTGATGAATTACGTTAATTTACAAAGTGCAAAGTTTAACTTTTTGTGTTGTTACTGTACTGGTAATTTTGAAGTAGTGTATTAAACATTTAACAAGTTCTGTCATGGTTTAACCCTCAACTTTAAAATCTGAAAAAGGCTGACCAGCAAGGGGGACTGGGGTTTGTGGGGGGCGGGAAAGAAAACAGAGAGGGAATAGGACATATCAGGGTCACAGGCACCCACACGTGCGTGTGCATGCGTGGAAGGTTGAGGGGGAAGGGGAGAGGGTATTCACTTCCATGAATTATGGGAACACATGGTACTCAACATGCATCCAACCGTGACAAGAATCACCACCAAGACTTATAAAGGTCAAGGTGTATGCTATTGTTGGTTATATAATGCCTTCAAAACCACGACAACACATAACCTGGCCATGAGCATGTCTGGACCATACCAGAGAATCTTCTGCTCTGTAGTGTACTGTATGTTATGTCAAATAAGCAAGGTGGAGATATAATACCAAAGAACAAAGAATCTGATACCAGTGAGTTACACACAACTCATGAAGAATTACTGATTTACCTGCAATTGTTTTCCTCCATTACCACACTGCTCTATTCAATAACTGATAAGAATCTGGCCCAGTGGTGGATAACACCTATCTCTATTAGTCTATATCAAACAAAAGCCGGAAAGGTCATTGTTATGTTATGTTATAGGGTTGATAGAAGTAGAATAATACAAACTCAACACGACTGTGTGTCGGTTCATGACTTTATTCTAACCATATCCCAGGGAAGTGCTGTTCCCTTTAAGTGATCTCCCCTAGTCACTTACAATAACACAACTAAGTAAGACAAATGTTACAGTCATTCGATTAACACTTTATCTTTGTCATATGTCATAGCCTTTTTACATAATATGCTTGGGTTAACTTTATAACAATGTACCTCACATATATGCGCGGAGGCCGAAGCTGTGCTGGGCACGTCTCATGCATATCTGTGTGGTAACGCCATTTGTAGTTAAACACGCGGCGCACGCATCTGTGTGCCGATTTTTGTTTCGAAACAAAGACTGCCTGTCAACGGTCTGAGGGGAAAAAATGCATGGAATTCCACATACCAATCATCCGTCTATTTTCGACCTGTTTCTGCTGACCTAGTCAGCGTTATCCGATCGAATCCCCAACTTTGAACAAAGGACTCAAGACCAGTCATTTTGCTATCAAGGATGGCGTCGCAACGGACGAGGCAGACGGTCGTGTCACTTGGAGAAGTGCTTCAAGAAGTTGTTCAGAATGGCTCTGGCGATATGTACTGTTCAGAAAATGATGAAGACAGAGAAAATGAAGATTTGAAGAAGTGCTTCAAGAAGTTGTACAGAATGGCTCTGGCGATGAAGGTACTGTTCAGAAAAAGAAGATGAAGACAGAGAAAAAGAAGACAATATACTTGAAGATGTTGTCGTTACGGATGACAGTGAAAATGACGAAGAAATTGACGATACCGAGGAGACATGTGTAGGTAATGGCGATCCTGATTTTTAACTCGAAAATGATGAAAGTGACAGTGACAGTGACGATTCCATGGTTGTTGATGATTGAAGAAATAATGAACCAGTCAACAACAATGTGCAACATGCTGTTGGTGGAAATCAGAGGCAGCAAATGTGGGTGTGCAACATCAAGAACTTTCCGTGTTCCTGCTTTCGCTGGTCAGTTTACATTTTCATTTGTCTCTACTTTTTGAGGCTCTGAATTTAGATCATGCACTGTTCAAACCATACCGTGTGTGTGTGTGCGCGCGTGTTCAGTTAGTCTGTGTGTGTCAGTCTCAGTGTATATGCTGTGAATAGTCATTGATTGTTGAATCAGTCTATAATACTATGTCTTTGTGATGTGGTTAGCCTGTAAACACACACACATACACATTCAGTTTATACTGTTTGGGCTGTTTTTGGACGGACAGAAACTGAACAGAACAGAAAAACAACAAACTTTGTGAATCTTCAGTGAAGGAGACAATTCTGCGCCGAAAGTGACAGTGTGTGCTTCCCATCATCATCTTTTGTTTTGTGCTTGTGTGTGAAGCTGAATTTTACATTATTTTTCAAGATTACCTCTCTGGATGCTTGAGACGGGTGAAAGATTTTATTATTACATTATTATCTGATGTATTGACACGTTCTTTGCTGTGTTTTGTGTTGATTAATAAGTTTTGCTTTTTTCCACTTTGGGTGTCTTTGTTTCCTTGCATGGCTGATACGAAAGAGGAAGAAAACAGTAACAAAAACACAACTATGTGATAGATGAAAGATTCTTTTTTTCCAATGAAACCAAACACTTATGCTGAATCTGTAATGAAAGGTAACAAATTTCCTCTTGAAAAGAACTTAAAAGTAGCCCGTTTCCAGGCTACACACGGCCATTGAACACCTCGCGTGAGGCGAAAATCCCCCCAGCTGAGGTACGCGGTGATAGAGTAACAGCTGACTCATTATGCTACACAATTACTTTTAGTTAGTTTTACTACATTCCTCCAAACCACCGCTCCCTATTTTCACTAATTTAATGATTCTACCTTTAATAACGTGTATTAACAAAACAATTTCACGACTGAAGAGTTATTTACCTATATACCTACACTTGTTTTCATCCTCTATCATATTGCTGTTGAGCCTGTTTGCCATTTCACAGCAACACATACATGTACGTGCCTGTCTTTCATTTTCAAAGTGCGAATCGGTCTTGTCAATTTTCTGAGTCAACAGAAAGGCAAAAAATAAAGTCAAGTCAAAGAAACTGTCTTACCGACAATAATGAAGAAAATCACCCCCAGCAGAACCACAATGGTGGAAAGCAGGTTGTTTTCAGCGTTCTCCATTTTGGGGCCTGCTCTTTGCAACTGGACTTTCGCGTGGCTGTCCGGACACCTTTGTCAAGTGGTCTGTCACAGTTGTGCCCCCTTCCCGACTTCCGCTCACATTTTCGCTCTTGAAGGACGGTGGCACTCCGCAATTACTTTGAAAGGTCACGGCGTTGTAGCATTTCTTTCAAAGTCGTGAAAAAAAAACATAAGGAAAATTGAAAACTGGATCTTCTTTGCCAAAATAAGAACAACAAGCCCGTCAACCATATGACGAAACCAAAAAGTGTGCAAGCAACTTTCTTCAAGCTTTGTATGTAAAACGTGCTTGAAAAAAAGAATGCCAATAATTAAGTAAGAGTTTAATTGCCGGTGTGCAGCTGCAGCTCAAAATAAAGGAACACACACACACACACACACATATATACATATATATATATTCAAGGCATGGTCTTTAACCGGCGTTTGAAATATCGTTGATGTATGTCTTGGCTCTTCAAAATAACGATGACGTACTGATTTTCCAAAGCGGTATGTTTCCTCAGTCATGATTTCACCTAACACGGTGTTGCCTACTACTCCTACAGAGTTTAACTCTCTCCATACGAACGGCGAAAGAGACGACGTTAACAGCGTTTCACCCCCAATTACCATCATCAAAATATTGCAAGAGGAAGGCTCTTATACTGAAGAGGTGAATGTTGACAAAGAATACCACAGTTCTGACGACGGAAGCTAAAAGGTTGGGTCATTCAGACACCCACTGGACATCCCGAGGGGTCTGTGTAGAGGAGAAGAGAGGACTGGCCGTACTGAGTGAGTTAATTGACGATAAACCACAAAACCGGAGAAATGCCGGCATGCCTTGTGGAGGCCTGAAGACAAGATTGTCTTGAGGCATTTCTTCACTGAATGACACAGAGTACATCAGTGGATTCTCAGTCTCGGCGCACTGCTCAGGAAGACTTGGTCGAATGAATCAGTGTCAC
Organism: Babylonia areolata; assembly: GCF_041734735.1. NCBI lineage: Eukaryota > Metazoa > Mollusca > Gastropoda > Neogastropoda > Buccinidae > Babylonia > Babylonia areolata. The sequence continues at coordinate 7,556,233 of NC_134908.1, forward strand.
GTTAATGAAAGATTTTGAATATGACACCAGAGTTACAGCTGTCCTACGTACATAAAAAAACCAAACTAACTGAGCCTCGGCGAATATTCTGGTGATCAAACTGTACTTGCACGATACAGCAAGAAGGCTGATGTCACTTCCCAGTGTATATGTACACGTTAATGAAAGATTTTGAATAACACCAGAGTCAGTACAGCCGTCCGACGTACATAAAGAACTAACAAACAGCGAATATTCTGGTGATTAAATTATGACTTGCACAATACAGCAAGAAGGCTGATGTCATTTCATCCCAGTGTATATGCACACGTTAATGAAAGATTTTGAATAACACCAGAGTTACAGCTGTCCTACGTACATAAAAAAAAACACAACTAACTGAGCCTCGGCGAATATTCTGGTGATCAAACTGTACTTGCACGATACAGCCAGAAGGCTGATGTCACTTCCCAGTGTATATGTATACGTTAATGAAAGATTTTGAATAACACCAGAGTTACAGCTTGCAGCCGTCCGACGGACATAAAGAACTAACAAACTGAGCGAATATTCTGATGATAAAATTGTACTTGCACAATACAGCAAGAAGGCTGATGTCATTTCATCCCAGTGTATATGCACACGTTAATGAAAGATTTTGAATAACACCAGAGTCAGTACAGCCATCCTACGTACATAAAGAACTAACTGAGCCTCGCGAATATTCCTCTGGTGATTAAATTGTACTTGCACAATACAGCAAGAAGAAGGCTGATATCATTTCCCCATTTATGTTTAAAAAAAAAAAGAAAAAAAAAAGAAAAAAGAAAAAAAAAAAGCGGATACAATTTCCCGTCATATCTGCAAAGAAGCGAGAAACTCTCAGAAAACACACACTCTCTCTCTCTCTCTCTCACTCACTGTGACACACTGAGCGTCTAGTCACTTGGATGACATGATGATAATGATGATGATAGTAGGTTAAATATTATTATCATTATTAGTTGTTGTGCTGTGTGGTTGTGGTGTTGCTGCAGTCAACACCACACCATGCATCATCATTACCGCCATTGACGAAGGTACTATAGTATTCCATTCAGAGAGAGAAAAAAAAGTTTCCTTGCAGCGACTGAAGCTTATGCATTCTGGCAGATCATAAGGCTCACATATGATTAGTGGACAGACATTTTCTCAAAGTTATTCACACATCCCACGCACATGTTTCTCATTAATCCTTCCTGTGTTGTGAACTCTCTCATATCCATCATTACAATATGCACGAAGCAATTCTGAACAACCATGTGAACTCTTAAGTGAACGACACGTGAAGTTGTTTTAAGAAAAGAATACTCACACACAATATACTTTTATTTCAATATTCATCTCACTGCACCCACACTATCTCAGTGTAATAATTGATACATGAATTATCCTTGATATTTGAGGCACATGTTATCATCCTACCCAACACCCACAAAAGGAAGCACATCAGAGAGAGAGAGAGAGAGAGAGAGAGAGAGAGAGAGAGAGAGAGAGAGAGAGAGAGCATCATGATAAATATTTTCCCAGTTTAAAAAAGTGTTCACATTGGTACTCGTACTTGCAATTCTAGACGCTTGTCAGTTTCTGCAAACGTCTTCACAGGCCATAAAATTATATCCTATCCACTTGACAATGCCAAATCAAATGCAAAACTGATTCTTCCACACATTTCCATGGATTGCACATAATGAAATATCTGACAGTTTATATCGTCAACACATATTTTGTTTTTGTTGAAAACGCTAGATTTTGATTTTGAAATCTTTTTTATGTTAAAATTCACATCAGTCGGTTTCCAGCGAACTCTTTTAGCAAAACCTGTTTCCTGTTTAGAGGTAAAAACTGGTTTTGAACATTTTAAGCAAAATGAGTTTAAAAAAAAGTAAAAAAAGTAAAAGAACTAGAATTCCTTGCCACTTCCTATACAAGGTGGACTAACTATAACTTGGTCGTGATAGTCTTACTCACCACATTTTTTGCCCATCCATACAACACTTCTCATAATCAACGTGAACATAGCCATTCATCAATCACATCTTACATCTACACAAGACTAAGCAGCTTTTTATAGAATTCCAGCAGCACCTATATGTACAAATAAAACAAATAAATCCATCAAATTTCGATAAGTTTTTGTTCAAAAGCTGAAAAAGTAAAAATGATATGTGTATTATGAAACGAAGTACAACTACTACAATGATTTTCTTCGTTATCTTTCACCACCAATAACAAACACTTTCCCCAAATTCTTTGTTGTTGTGAACACTTGTTACTTCCCTTAACTCTCTCCATACGAACGGCGAAAGAGAGGACGTTAACAGCGTTTCACCCCAATTACCATCATCAAAATATTGCAGTCGGAAGGCTCTTATACTGAAGATGTAAATGTTGACAAAGAAAACCACAATTCTGACGACGGAAGCTAAAGGTTGGGTCATTCAGACACCCACTGGACATCCGAGGGGTCTGAGTAGAGGAGAAGAGAGGACTGGCCGTACTGAGTGAGTTAACTTTTCTGTTTATCATTATTTGTATAATTTCTAATTTTGTCATCGACAGATCAAGAAAAGAAACTCTAGAGCATTTTCGGATCCTTTCCAGTTCACAATAACTATAATTCCTCTTGTTATATTTCGGCACAATCCATACACAAATCTGTTGAACCCCTCCCCCCCAACCCCCCCGAAGTTTTTTTTTCTACACTTTTCTTCCACACCGGCAAAAATGTATCATTACATGTATGCTTTGTCTATGTAGTCATAGACAGAGCAGGAGGAAAGAAAGTTATTAGCATTTTCGGATCCTTCGCAATGTAAGTCTGTGGACTCTTTTCCTCCGAAGTTATTTTTTTTTACATTTAATTCCGTTAAAAAAAAAAAAAAAAAAAAAAATCGAGCGTGTTCATGAGTGGTAATATATTTTTGATAATGATGGCTCGTAATAATAATAATAATAATAATGCATAGTTTTTCTATGGCGCGATATCCAGCACCAATGCTGCTCAAAGCGCCTTACATCATCCAGTTGACTATAAACATGCCTTTAAAAACACATCAACCGCTAGTCTGACAATGGAAAACATCCAGTGTGTTCATATGAATGAAAAAGCACACTTAAGAGATGAATAAGATTATAAAAGCTATGAAGTAAATAAGGCTTTGATTAAAACAAAATGCATTTGATAGATCAAACACACACCCACGCACACACACTCATATAGATGTCCCTCCCTTATAGACACACACACACGCTGGCATTAAATACCAACTGCACTAAAAAACAAAATTGCATAAGCATAAAGATATTTCTTATTTTCTAACATACGTTATTTCCCCCTCCATTTCTCGCACTACTACCACCGCTGCTGTTGTTACTGCCACTATTGCTACTGCTGTTGGCCGTGGGAATGCTACTATTACTGCTGCTACTGTTGCTGCCCAGTTAGCGCTTTTTCTAAACAACTACACGTTTATCACAGATGCATAGAAACCAGTTTCTCCCTCCCTCTCTTTCTCGTGTATTTTGTTCGTATTTTGATTGTGTTCTTAACCGTAGTTGTGTGTATGTATTTGCTCCCCCCCCTCCCCTCTTCCCCTTCCCCCCCCCCCCAACCACTCTATGTATTTATTTGCATGGTCATTCCCCCCCCGCCTCTCCTCTCCCCAACCTCGTTTTTGTGAGCTGGTTGACAAAAAAAAAAGTCCGTTGAGAGTTAGTTCCCTTTTTCCCCTTCCACAGGTTAAAAAAAAAGAAAAAAAGTTTCGTTTGCGATTTCGATATTTCTGTCTCTCATTCTGTGTGTGTGTGTGTGTGTGTGTGTGTGTGTGTGTGTGTGTGTGTATCTAAATAATTATTGCTCTATCTCTGTCTTTGCCGTTTTGCTTCTCTCTGTGTTTCTCTCTCCCCTTCCCAACTACTTTCTTTCTCAGTCCCCGATTTCTCTCTTCACATCCCGTATCAGAGTCTGTCAATACTGATTTCTCCCATGCACTGTCCTTGCTGCTCAGTATTTTTTTGTCTCACTGACTCCCACACTTCTGCTCCTCTCTATCTTTGACCTCTATGTCTCTGTGATTATCTCTGTTTCAGCCTCCTTAAATTCTTCTTTCTATCCTTGGTCTGTTTCTCAGTATCTCAGTCGATCGAAGTCTGCCTGCCTGTCTGTCTGTCTGTCTGTGCCACGATCTCCGTTCCGACTTTCCTGGCTAATGTCATCAGTCTACAAATGAAACCCCTGGAAAACAATTCGCCATTTACCTGCACAAAGCATTCAAAATCCGCAGTAAAATAATGATGTAGCTAATCGTTATGATTTGTCTACACTGTTGATTTCATAGTCATTTGATTTATGCTGTACTCATAGTTAATCAGTCGTTATCATTTGTGTCTACATTGTTAATTTTGTAGTTAATTGTTAGCCGCTATGTTGAACTGACTGTCCTCAGCCAGTGGAAAAAAAAGAAGAAGCGACAATACATTGTTAATTTTGTAGTTAAATGTTAGCCGTTGATGTTGTACTTTTCTTCTAACAAACTCCATGTTACCAGAAGTTCAAATACTAACCTTTTCACAAAATTTTGCAGAACAAATATTCGTAAGTTTTCTTTTAGCTTTAGAGCAGTTAAAGGATGGAATGCACTGAATAAATTCAACAAAAACAGCTAAAACTATTGACCAGTTCAAGAATCTTCTAGACAATGACTCTAAATCATTAATAAAACCATTCGATTTTGATGAATGAACATTAAAAAAAAAAAAAAAAAAAAAATCATACGCATGTACGCAACCCTAAACTATTTCTATTTAAGAAGGGGCGTTGAAAAGCCACTGAAAAAGACTTAAAAAGAAAAAAAAAGTCCCAAATTCT